>NC_057766.1:22639515-23239515 GCF_010389155.1 Erigeron canadensis
AACTCAATTTCACGTAATGTACCTCATTGTAACCCAATTGCACATCATGCACCTCATTGTACCTAAGTGCACATCATGCACCTCATTGTACTCACATAACCAATAACACCATGTGTATATACTTTGTACGATACTACTTTTGAAAGACCTTTGATGCTTATATAGGGTCACCCGCAACCTTCCACCAATTTTCAACCTTTCAAAGGCATTACCGTCCTCCATATATACATACTAACCTATAACAACTCAACATACATATACAATAACCATACAACAAATCACATAATTGCACCTCTACAAAACCATTACACAACATGTAAATCCATAAATCCATCAATGTCTCTGTAACCCCGCTAAAGCGGAATATACGGGATGCACAGATAAGCACAATTGCACACAGTACAAGGTCCAACACAACCAATAACATTAATAAAGGAAGAAGTATGATAGTTATTACAGAACATGGGGTATACCCAGAGTAGTTAATATTCAAAAGACAGATCAATTGTCTTAAAGTACCAAAGTCTTGAACTGAATAAGCAAAGGAAAGTCTTCACAGCTCTTGGTCTTGAATGCTTGAACAGTCGTCAAATGAAATGAGCTTAAAGAGGAAGACTCCTATGCTAAGAGACCTACTAGTCTAGCCTAGAAAGCATGTAAGTTCAAAAGGTTAAACTACGAAAGTAGTTGGTGAGATTCACATAAAGTACTATTTGGTATACATATAAATAATATGTAGAGTAAGAACAAGGTCATAAGATCTGTACGTTTAACAAAAGTACTTTGTAATAGTAAGAACAGTACAAGAACAAATAATGACTATAAATGTATTGTCACTGCTAACCCGATTGGCCAGAACTGAACTGTAAATGTGAAGATATGCTCATAATGGTCACGTAAGCCTAGTAAGATCTAGATCGGAACAAGAACATATAATATGCATCCTCCAGAACTACGGAGAATGAGGGTGGGCCTACCCTAAATAGCGCTGTTCATAATTACCTACGGTTCAATCCCTGAACTGGGGGATATGAATTGATAGCAGTGAGTAAGATCTGAACAAAACAAGTAAGGAGTAGAACATGGTAAAAACAAGTACAGTAGTATAAATGTATTTAAGGATCTTGCCCATTCAAGACTTAAATACCCTTTTTAAATAGTTAAGAATCTTATCATAAGTATCTCATAAGATCATAAAATAGTATGTAAGATAGTTCAATAACATATATATAAGTACAAATAGCTTTCATGCTTTTCAATCCCCGATAAAAGAACTTGAACAAAATGTATGAAAGGGGATTAGTGAACTCACAGTGATCCGGTACAAGCACAGTTTATAAGCACAGAGAACAAGCACAGAGATAGATAAGTTATATCTATCAAAATCCAAGCACGACTTGATGGAAGCCTATGTACAAGTCATTGATCATAAATAAGTACGCATATTAGTTGATGTGATTAATTAATCATTGAAATGTCCTTGATGAACTGATGATTTGGCCCTTGGTGATTCTTGGACGTTTTGACTCAAAATGAGTTTGAATGAACTTAGGTACTTGAACCGGACTCGATCTGAACGTCTTTGAACTCACACATATGTCATTATAATGTTAATTAGTTGAAGATGTCTTTAATGCTGATTTTAGCCTTAAGAACTTAGCTTGGTTGTTCATAGAACTTGCACTTTAATGGTTAAGATGAATCATGACTTTAATGTACTGGTCTAGTGGTTAATTCCAAGATCTAGTCGATTTAAGTTTAAGTATGCCATATTATAGGAACATGATCATTTTATTTTCTGAATGCACAAGATCGTATTATAGTACATGAAATGGTACGAATATGGAGATAGTCGTATTAGGAACAAATGCCATAATTGCCTAAGTGGCAAGCGTCTAGGGACAAGATCGTCCTAGGGACCAGATCGTCCTAGGGACAAGATCGTCCTAGGGACCAGATCATTTCAGAGTTCAAATGCAAGAAGATCATTTCTAGTTCAAGAACAATTGTTTGAGCAAAACCAATCTAGAAGATTAGCTACCCAAGAAGTGTGTGATTCCCAATCACAACAACTTCGAATGAAGAACAAAACAAACCAAAAACCCGAGACGATCTTTGAGGAGATCGTTTAGGGTCAGAGGGCTGGGACGATCTTGAGGGATCGTCCTAGCTCAAGAACAGGCTGAACAACACGAGTACAAAAGACGAATGTCTAGATCGATTTTTCAGGACTTGTTTGGACTTAGCACTAGTACAAATATACTCAATAACATTATCTAATAACACTTTTAATGATTCCAAGATCAATATAACATAAACAAGTCGTGACCTTCAAGAACAAGTTGTACCTTCATTTTCAAAAATGGGTTTTGTAGATTAAAGCATGTTATGACCCAAATTTGTTCATACAATGTTATTAAACACATATAGACACAAACCCATTAACTTTTAACACGATTTTCATTCAAAAATGGACCAAATCACCAAGAACATGAACTTGAAAAGTACATTTTAATTTGCTCAAAAACCATCAAATGTTGTTGTTACCTGAGAAATGATTCAAGGAGTGTGTTTTGATTATCACAAGGATGCTAAAAGTACAAACGATTTCGATTAAACGTTTCAAAATCAAGAGATGTCCTAGTGTGTGTTTATGGTGTTTTGGTGTGTGTTCTAGTGAGAGAGTAAAGAGATGGAGAAGATGATGAACACGGTTTTCTCTTTCTAACTCTTCTATTTATAGTCTTCCCATAATACATGAACTTAATAAATGTAAGGACTATTTATGAACATTTTGAACTAGAACTTTTATGAACACAAACGTTTACGAACCGAACTTTAGTATTTCATCGTATTTAATCATAAACTCGTCATATAAATCAAGATTTAGATCAAATTGACCTACATATAAGCACATAATTGGGTCTAAGGTACGTCAAGAACTTAAACAAATTAAACTGTCTAGCCGTTCTAATGGCGAAAGTACGATTCGAGGAACTTATCTAGAACATTTCTAAGACGGTTGTTACAACCTCCATAACAACCATGTACATCAATGGCCCTCACACGTGTATTCACATAATGAACTACCTCAAGATATTTAGAGTACGCATAGTAAGCAAGAACAGTAATAATGATAACAACAATTATTCTAACAAGTCCTATGTTTTCATGCATTACACACATTGTCCCTATATTGTCCTCTTGTCCTTCATAATGTCATCACCCAAGACACTCAACATATGCACAATCAAGTCATATCATCGATCAAGAAATCAAGTATATGCACACTTGAACTATGTCATAAATCAAAGCAAACATATAATTGCATACTCAAACAAGTCAACACAAAAGTTGTACACTTTTCAGTCTGAATCTCAATTGAGTAGGGAGCTATGAAACTCACCTGTGACGAGCAATAACAAGTTAAGATCAAGCTATGAATGTCCAACGAGCGTCAAATGTCCACACCGAAACTTCAACAACGATCTCAACCTACTTTAGAACATCACATCATCACAAATGAAATCCAACAATGAGGTCTAACTTTCTATACTATGTCACAATCCCTAAAGGTATTAGAAGTGGTTTAGGAACATTTAACAATAATTGAAGAGTTTTGGTTAAATACAGTCTAATGACTTAGCACCAAAAATTGACATGGAAATCAAAGTGTTTAGATTTGAGTTTAATCAATTTTGTTGGCCTTAAAATGATGTTATAAGACTCCCCTAAAAGTTACAAGTTGATTGAATGTAAAACGAAACGGGAACCGAAAAAGTAGCCGAAGAGGGCAGTGGAGCACGACTCTTGTGCAGAGCAAAGGCCGTGCTAAGCCTCTCAGAGGCCGTGCTAAGCCTGACGGGCATAAACCCCATTTTTCAACCCAAAACATTAATAGGACCTCAAAATCGATTAGGAGAAGCTTCAAGACTTGAAATCAAGAACAAATGGACATAACCCACATCATAACTCGACTCATAACAACAATTCCTTGTCCAAGTTCGTTCTTGACCCAATTCAAACCCTAAGAACCCTAGTTTTGACTCAAACCCGTTTTTGAACCCAAATCGAACAAGAACTCATATGATTTGACTATGAAACATGATTATTAACATAAAATGATGAATTTGAGATGAGTTTAACTTACCAAATCTTCTCCCAAGTGTCAAACCCGTTTTTGAGCTATAATGGAAGATTTCTTGCATTTTGAATTCCAAAATTTTGATATGATGAAGAAATGATGATAATGATGATGATTCTTGTATAAATCTTGCTCAAACAACACTAATTGAAGAAGAAATTTAGAGATTGAGAGAGATGAGTATGTGTGTGTGTTCTTGGTGTGTTTAGAGAGATAGAGTGAAAGAGAAATGAATGGATGGGGAAAGATAAGAGTAGGGTGAGTTGGGTAGGTCATAGGTTGGGTGAAACCCATGGAGGATCCATTTCATGTTTCTAACTAGATTAAATGTCGTCTAGCGCCGTAAAGCCAATTAATCTAAATGTCATCTCAAGATGTAAACTCGATTAGCACGACTAATGACCTCAACTAGCACATAAGTCCCAAATCGAACGATAAATTGATCTATATGAACACATTGCACTTAAATGAACTCCAAGTTGCACTTGAACTATATTAGCCGACTCGATAATTAGTTAAATTGTATATATGGTCAAATGCTCAAAGTCACAATTGTTACATAGACAAAGGGTTGTTGATTCGTGATTGGGTACTAGCATACGGTATATGGGAGTCTAGTGTGCGATAGTAGAGGGGTTTTACTTTAAACCCTAACTAATAATATAAACTTATTATTAATATTATTGAAACTTTTGCGTAAAGGTACACATTTCGATCCTTTACTTTGTTAATTAATGTGCTTACATATACTTTCTTATCCGTTGCATACTCGTGATTTGTTATTTATTTATATGCTCATATTCTAACAGTGGTGTCACGAACCACATATGTGATTTATTAGTTACAAAGATCAGAACTTTGGTTTGTTAATAATTAAATAATTAAATTAGTTTTCTTATTTTTTTAATTAAATCGATTTTAATTAAATAAAAAAACTAGGGTTTATCTAATTAAATTCAACCTAAATTTAATGGTTAATTGACACCCTCTAAGCAAGTTTTGATAATATGGATTGACATGTTTATTAGATATAAATTGCATGTTGTGTACTTTATTTATTTAAAGTAGTTAAATAAAAGACAAAATCATAAAGAATTCATGCAAATTCTTTGTGATTATTACTGAGATATAGAGATATAAATAGCTTAGCATAATGATCCAATAATTAGGGTTAACTATTTGATAATTGTGTGACTATGTGAATTTTTCATGTAATTTTCCTGCTTTGCGACAGTTCACTAAAAAATTCATATAAAATCAACCATAATGAGTAAGGACTTGTTCTTTGGACTGTAGATGCTCAACACATAGGTCTAATACTTTTTAGTTCTGGTCTAAAGCTGAATCGGACCAGAAACGGGTCCAAACAGGTCGTGAAGATGCTGGAAATTTCCAGTCAGCATGTTTATGTGAATTACTTGTTAATTAAGTTGTTTAAAGGCTTACGCAATCAAGGTAATTTGATGTATGTGGTCCTATTCTTTGAAGGGGGAGCTGACTTAGACATATACATGAACCATAGTGACCATGTTAGGTGACCCACCTTAACTCGTTGCATGATTAATAGTTAATAAGTTAGTATGTGTATTATTTGCGTATTTATTGAGGTATAAATGGTGATTGCAAAATTGTTTCTTGGAAAAATAACTTTGTAGATGCAGATTCGTTGTGACAATCGAAACATAGATTTGATTATCGTTTGTAATCATTTAAATAAGAACTTGTGTTGATATTTAATGATTACGTTTGAACTTCAATATTATATCTGTTTATGTTTTATATTGTGTTTGTGTGTTATATATTGTTTTGCAGGTACAAGAACATAGAATCAAGGTTTATAAGTGTCGTAGAACACTTAAACGATGATTGGATGTTATGTACGAGCCTAACGAAGTCAAACAAAGAGTCAAAGGCACGTCCCTCGTGCTGACGTCATCAGCATGAAGGATTCCCTCGTGCTGATGTCAGCACGAGGTAGATTGACTTATTGTTAATTCGGGCCTAATTACGCGATTAAGGCCGAAGCCTATACAACCCAATATCAACTAGTATAAATACAAGACCTAATCTACGGAATTAGGTGAATCGTGGTGAATGATTGACGAATTCTTGAGAGTTATTCACGAATTAACGATCTAAGGTTATTTGTTCCTTCGTGTGGTCTCCTATACGAACCACAAGCCTTGTGCATCTCTTTGGGTTGGTTAATTGCTTATTAATCAACAAAGGCAATAGCAATCTAGTTATCTTAAGAGGATTCCGCACTCTTGACATAACGAATCACGTCTTATTACGATCCACGCAACAATAAGGCACCTTACAAGTGGTATCAGAGCCCTAAGGTTGATTACCAGAAGGTTTAAGATCGTTTGATTGGCTATTGATTGCAAATTCGTTCGAAATTCGTGTTAATTTGCGTTTTCGTGCTCTCCTTCGTGTGACACTTCGTGCTTACGTCAGCACGAGGTTGTTTTTTGCTTCGTGCTTACGTCATTGTCACTTCGTGGACTTTGTGTCACGTGTGACTCGTGTGACTTAGTTTTACTTCGTGCCACGTCAACACGAACTACCCTTCGTGACTTAGGTCGTGACGCGGTACTTCGTGCTCTACTTCGTGCCACGTGCACTTCGTGAAATTCATACAGCTTCGTGCCACGTGACTTCGTGCTTCGTGCCACGTGACTTTGTGCTTCGTGCCACGTGACTTCGTGCTTCGTGCCACGTAACTTCGTGCTTCGTGTACTTCGTACCAGTGTCCTTCGTGCCACACGAACTAAGTAGTATTTCGTTTCACTTAAATTCAAAAGATTCGAAATGACGACTTTACCAGCTGCCGCAAACTCACCCAATGCCTTACTAATCAGCCAGATGATCATGCATGATCATGAGGTTGGTCGAGGTAATACACCTCCAAAGCTTTTCCGTATGGAAATTATTGGATGTGGAAGAGACGTTTTGAAGACTACATTCGTCTCACTGACATGGAAATGTGGCTAGTAATAACTCAAGGTTTTGATTGGCCTTCATATGAGAAGAACGGAGTGATCGGTAGGTACACTTATGCTGATATGCCTATTGAAGAACGTAAAAGATACGCTGTTGAGGGAAGACATTGTCTACTCTTACTATGGCCTTGCCTCAAGATAGTGTACATTTGTTTAAAAAGTACATTACTTCAAAGGATTTATGGGATGCTCTCGAAAGATATTGTGAGGGCGATGTAACTTTAAAGAAGAACCGTATCAAGCTTCTCAAGCGCCAGTATGAAGCCTTTAATGGACTGAAAGGGGAATCTCTTGATGAGATTATTATTCGATTCAGTCATCTAACCACTGAATTGTCATACTTTGAAGTTGTTTATCCTCAAACTGAGCTAGTTGATAAGTTTCTGGATTCACTGCCTAAAACTTGGACTGATTATGTTCATCAACTTCAAGATGATCAGGAATACAGTACATGGGATTTTGAGAAGGTAGTCTCCAAGCTGAAGAACAGAGATATGAAGAGAAGGATTAAGGACACTCACTCAGATTTTACACAAGATCCATCCTTATATCATGCTAAGTCTGTTCATTTAGCAAGTTCCAGCTCAGGAAATAATGCATTTCTAAGTGGTGCAGAAGCTACACCAATAGTAGATGCTGATGGTATTGCCAGATATGTTGCTTTTGACAATTCAAATTCAAATGTTAAGAGCAATGCACAATCTTTCCACTCTATGCCAATGAGTATGAGTTCTGCAAAAGGAAGAATGAGTATTTACTCAGCCTTTTGTAATGCTCATGAAGCTTTATTGGGGGAAAGGTTATTGATCCTGCAGTAATTGATGAGGATTACAATCAAATAGATCCTGATGATTTGGAAGAAATGGATCTACAATGGCAGCTTGCTATGCTTACTATTAAGGTCAGAAGATTCACTTAGAGAACTGGTAGACCTATAGGTAATGGCACTAAAGGCTTTGACAAATCCAAGGTGAAACGTTATAATTGCGATGGATTTGGTCATTTTGCAAGAGAGTGTCAACGACCTAAGAGGATTGATAATACTGTTGCTGGTCGTCAAAATTATAATCAAGGCGGTGTTACACCAAATAATCATAAGACGCAAGCGATGATTACATATCCTGTTACTCCACAGCAGCCAGTTTTGTCACCATTTTCGGAGTCAAAGGCTGTCGTTGTTCAAAATCCAGATGGTACTTATCAATGGGATACACAATCCGATGATACCTCGAATCATGCCTACATGGTAGAATCATATGATGAGGTAGCTGCAACGATTGATTATGCCGTGTACTCAAGTGAAGAAAGTGCATCTGAGACAGTACAGAAGAATATGTGTAATGTTGCTAAGACAGTAAGATCTGAGAGTGAACAAATGACTACAGTAAAAGCATCTGAAGAAAAGAAAGAGTCATCAAATCTTGTTGATGACATTTCTATGAAGAGCATTGAAGAACAGATGAAGAACTTTGAGATACCTGAAGGTATGACAACTGAAGACTTTGTTGCATACATGGCAGATTGCAAGGCTGCAGATCAGAAGGTATCCTGTTCTTTATCTTCTATAATTGATGTATGTAGAATGGTGTCAGATTTAAAACAAGAAATATTGAAACTAAAAGAAAATTCAACTAGTTTAATTGCTGAAAATGTTATCCGTGAAAAGGAAAGTAATGAGTCTAAAGATTCCGATTTACTTCTACAAGATCACCAACAAACTAAATTAGGTTTTAATCCAGATGAAGTAGTATACTATACTTTGAAAGACTGTGATACAGTTTTTTATGATAAAGAAGTATCTATAAATAGGATTGAACCTAAAACAATAATTGATAAAGTTTGGTGTGTGGAAAATAAGGAAGAATGGTTAGCTGAACAAATTCCATATAAGGATAGACATTATGCTCCTTTTAAACCAATAACAAATATGGAAGAAGCAATACAGACACTTGATACCATAAATGAAATGAAGGAGTATGGTATACCAATCCCTGAAATAGAGAATGGTCAATCTAGAAAACAACAAGTAAAGAAATGCTATACATGTCGTGAGAAAGGCCATATAGCTATTGAATGTCCAAATAGGAAGGTCAAGAATCCTAAGAATGACAGTCAAGTCAAGTCAAGGGATGTTAATGATATTCCTAATACTAAAGGGAAGGGTAAACTAGTTGAACAAGTAGCTTCACCAAAGTTTATGAGTGCATATACAAAGGATTATTATGAGGAGTATGCAAAAAGACATCCTGATAATAAAATGCACAGAATTATGTTAAGTTACTTAGAAATGTGTCATATGGAGAGTCTATTGTTACAGATCAAAGGAAAAGTGTCAATAGGTCTAAGACTCCAAAACGACAGGGACCTTCACAGAATACTACTTTTAGTAGTGTAAGTCCGAGTCATTCTCGTACACCTCAAAGGAATAATTCACCTAGGAAGATGACTCAACAAAATCGATCCCCTCCTGTTAGAATTAATAGTTCGTCTAAATTCTAAGATCGATTAGGGAGTCAACCTAGATTTGGTACTCACTTACCAAGGAATTCACCTCCTAAGACTCGTTTCACTTCACCTAAGAAACAGTCTATGACACCATCTTCATCCAAGGCTTCAATAAAGAGCGATGGATATTGGACCGAATTAATCATTAGAGATGAATTCGGCAAACCTAAACTTCAAAAGGTTTGGGTTCCTTTTAGAAACTAACCATCTTATTGTCTAAATGTGCAGGGAGAACCAAGGAAACCTATTAGTCTTTGGTATGTTGATAGTGGATGCTCTCGGCACATGATAGGGGACAAGAACGTTTTGTCCAATTATGAAGATGTAAATGGCTCATATGTTAGTTTCGCAGGTCCCAAGGGCGGCAACATCTCGGGCCAAGGTGATGTTGTCAATGGGAAGATTACGCTGGAGAAAGTCAATTATGTGGAATAGTTATCACATAATTTATTAAGTGTTTCTCAGATTTGTGACAAGGGAAACAATGTCCATTTTACTGAGAAAGAAGCACTTATATTGAAACCAGGATATGTTATTCCTGAAGACTAGATCCTGCTGAAATTCCTAGGAAGAGAGACATCTATGGCCTTGTGTTAGGTGTTGATAATCTAGAGGAGTCTGTTTGCTTGTTATCGAAAGCAAATGAATCTGAATCTTTGTTATGGCATAGAAGAATGGGACATATCAATTTCCGAAAGATGAATGACATTGTCAAACATGGTTTGGTTGACGGCGTTCCCATGAAACGGTTTGGAATGGAAGACAAATGTGTACCTTGTCTGAAAGGTAAACAGCAAAAGTCTGCACATAAACCGAAACAAGAAAATTCTATTGCCAATCCTTTTGAGTTACTTCACATGGATTTATTTGGTCCAGTAAATGTAAGAAGTATCGGTGGGATGTATTACTGTTTGGTGGTTACTGATGATTACTCGAGATTCTCATGGGTTTTCTTTCTTAAGTCGAAAGATGAAACTCCGCAGATTTTGATAAATTTCTTTGTTGAAACTGAAAACATTTATAGAGTTCGTGTTAAGAGAATCAGGAGTGACAACGGAACTGAATTTAAGAATAATGTGATGGATGTCTTTTGTTTGTCAAAGGGAATTCAACATCAATACAGTTCTCCGTATGAACCACAACAGAATGGAGTTGCTGAAAGGAAGAATAGGACTCTAATCGAGACAGCCAGAACTATGCTTGCAGATTCAGGGCTTCCTACTATGTTTTGGGCGGAAGCAGTGAATACAGCTTGTCATATTTTAAATAGGGTTACTGTAGTTAAGCGTCATAATAAGACATGTTATGAGCTTCTACATAAAAAGAAACCGAATTTACAGAATGTTGAACCATTTGGTGTACCGTGTACTTTCTTGAAGTATCTACCTCAGTCAAAGTTTGATTCAAAGGTTGAAGAGGGATTTCTCATGGGTTATAAACCGGGAACATCAATTCGACGGGTTTACAACAAACAGACCGGCAAAGTTGATTTGGGAACAAATGTCAAGATTGTCAGTCATAAGCCCGCTATTCATTCTGGAAGTGGCAAAAACTTCGATTACGATAGTGTGTTTAGTTCACTACATGGTCCTGATTCTTATTCAGATCCTGAGACAGTTGACGATGTGATTATTTTAAGAGATCACATGGATAATACTCCTATATCTCCGCCTACTTGGAATGTCGATACTACTCCAACCAACGTTCAGTCCACTACTGATGTTGATGAAAGTGGTAAGGACAAGGATAAGACACCAGATTCAGACAATAATGAACCCGCAAACACTACACCACTTACTCCATCGAAGGTTACACTGCCCGATGATGATCCTATTTCTGAAGAATCAGAAGATGATTTCAGCTCTCCTGAGTTTCAGATTAGAACAAACTTAATAAGGATCACCCAGTTGAAAATATTCTTGGAAATGCTACAGAACCTGTAAGAACTAGAAATCAGTTGAATAAGGATTTAATTAGTTTGTTCTGTGAAGTGAAAGACACTGGTTTGATAACTGAGTGTTTGTATTCTGGTTTCATTTCACAAGTAGGACCTAAGAATGTTAAGGCAGCACTTCAAGATCCATGTTGGGTTGAAGCTATGTAAGAAGAATTAGCTCAATTTGAAAAACTTGGAGTTTGGGAGTTAGTAGATGTGCCTAGAGGTAAAGAACCGATTGGAACTCGTTGGGTATATAAATGCAAGCGAGATGACAAAGGGATCGTTACCAGAAATAAAGCACGTTTGGTAGTTCAGGGGTTTGCACAACGAGAAAGATATGACTATAACGAAACTTTTGCACCAGTTGCTAGGATTGAAGCTATAAGGTTATTTTTAGCTTTTGCAAGTTTCAAAGGTATAAAGGTGTATCAGTTAGACGTTAAGAGTGCCTTCTTGTATGGAGAAGTCAAAGAAGAAGTGTATGTTTACCAACCACCGGGGTTTGAAGATCCGAATTATCCAAGAAGAGCATATCGACTGGATAAGGCTCTTTATGGATTGCATCAAGCACCCAGAGTGTGGTATGAAAAATTGTCAACGCATTTGTTGACAAATGGCTTTACAAGAGGATCGATAGACGGCACATTGTTTATCAAGTGGAAGAAGCAAGATTATCTGATTGTACAAGTTTACGTGGATGATATCATTTTTGGTTCATCTAATATAAAGATGTGCAAAGAGTTTGAAATGAGCATGAAAAATGTATTTGAAATGAGTGCTATGGGGGAATTACAATTTTTCCTCGGACTACAAGTAGATCAACGGAAAAATGGATTCTTTATTCACCAGTCTAAGTATGTCGATGACATCTTGGAGAGGTTTCAAATGCTAGAGTCCAAGACATATGATACTCCTATTAAGCAAAATCATGGTTTAGGAGTGCTTGATCCAAAAGATGAACTTATGGATGCAACTTATTATCGTGCTATTATTGGCTCATTGATGTATCTGACTGCTTTGCGGCCAGATATTATGTTCGCTGTTTGTCTTTGCGCTAGATTTTAAGCTAGTCCGAAAGAGTCACATTTGACTGCACCAAAGCGTATTCTATGTTATCTTAAGGGAAACCAAGGGCTTGGTCTATGGTATCCAATGGGAGGAACGTTTGATTTTGTTGCATATACTGATTCGGATTTTGGCGGTTGTAACAATGACAGAAAGTCTACGACTGGAGGTTGTCAGTTGTTAGGAGGGAGATTAGTATTGTGGCAGTGCAAGAAGCAGACATGTGTTGCTCAGTCTTCATGTGAGGCAGAGTATATGGCTGCTAGTAGCTGTTGTTCCAGGTATTATGGATTCAGCAACAACTTCGTGACTACGGTATGGATTTTCTTGATACTCCTATTAGAATAGACAATAAGTCAGCAATAGACATTACAAATAACCCTGTCATGCATAAGGTCACCAAGCATATTGATATTAGACATCATTTCTTGCGTGATTGTGCCCAAAAGAAGTTAATTCATTTGGAAAAGGTTATAACCGATGATAATTTAGTTGATCTGTATACCAAAGCATTTGATAAGACTCGATTTGAGAAGTTAATTCTTCTCAATGGGATGAAGAATGCTGATTCATATTAAATCTCTCAAAGAACTAATTTTGTAAGTTTGTGTCTGTAAATAGCTAGAGTCATACAAATACAAAAAAACTTCTTAGTGTCATAAAAACCATATAAATGTGAAAAATGAGAAAATGACAAAAATATGAAGAGATTTAAGTTAATGTTGTCAGATGATTAGAAGTGAGGATACTTAGCTTTTAAGTCTGCTTAATCGTAATATAACTGTTTAGTTCAGTGATTACAATTTGGGATATATTGGTAGACACAAAGTAGCAAGGTTTCCTTAATCTGAACTTAAATTATACAATATTCTTGTGGGAAACATATTCAGATATATGGCTATGAATGCTTGCTTTTCAGTAATGAATTGATCTAGTCCTTAAGTTTTGTGAAAGATCTAGTATTACTATAAGATTTGTTCAATATATAGGCAAAAACCTCTACCAATCATGAGCATGAAAGTAAATGTGATATTTTTATGCAAATGAAATGAATGAAAATTAAGGGCTAATATGGTCTTTGAGATTCGGACAAGTATGTCCTCGGGGTGTTTTTGTATACCTAGCCTACTTAAAGCTTCCAACTTGGGATAGGTTGTCAGAAAGTTCGCTACATGGGTCTCATAGAAAATCACGGGTTCCTTATAAATAATGTAATTGAAAAGCATATAAGTGAAATCACAAAGTAATTAAATTCAGTTATCTAAAAAGTGTCTCATGATTTGTTAAGGATGTTTTTGAATATACATTGAATTTTTGTTCTCTTAGTGCTTGTATCGATTACGGAAGTATATCTGGATGTGGGTCACATAAGTTCGCAAACTATTCAATGGCATATTAGGCTACTCGGGTTACATGGTGACTGTCCTTGGCCAGGGTATGTCGAAAGTGTCATAATTCAAAGGAAACTGAAAGTACCGAGTGTTTAAGAGGACAAACATACCGGTAATCGTGGTTGAATCACTGTTCATAATTAATAATAAGAGAATTATTTCTCACTTGCAGACTTGTGTAAATGCTAATCTGATCTAATCTGCAGAAACTTAAGATTTCTTGTAAATAAATAAAGTAGCTTAGTTTATTTTTATTTTTATTTGGTTTCTTTTATTTTTATTTTTGTACTAAGTGTCAGTTTGTGTGTCAAACTAGTTCTTATTGCACGAGAGATTTGATAAAGCATAAAAGTATATGATTCTTAGTGAATTGTATAAGTGTTATTGCTTACGGTATAAGTGTTTTTAAAGATGGATTTTCTAATATAGACATAAGTTGTTTGAGGTTAGAAAATGAAATGTTTTGAAAAATTGAAAAGTCAAAATATTTTTGAATGTGTTTCGAGTAAATTTTTGAAATTTCAATTGTTTTTGGTAGATAAGTATGTTTGACAAAGAATTGACTTGCCTTAGATTTTATTTTATCGATAGGTTAAGCTTTTGGTTGTTTTGCATATTGATGATATTTTGTTGATTTTGATGCATTAATGAAGTTTGTTAAGTGTGCAGGTTACAGATAATAAACTCATTTTATATCATATCAAAATTTTTGATTGAAGGCAGAATTGTTTTCGCTTGTTTGTCAGCCCTTTGAATTGTATTGCAACGGACAATAAAAGGTGTTCAGAAATTGCTTCTACAGAGATTACAAGTGATACACGGATGATCTGCTTTAATAACTTAAGACTTAGTGTGATAGGTTATAATTTTATTATCAAGCTCACAACCTAAGATGTAATGTGATAGGTTGTTGATATGATATTTTGTCATACATTATACATTAAATGTGTTTTGATGTAAGTATGTATTTGTTTGAGTTAAACATCAATGAAGAAATGATCGATTTTATGTCAAGATAATAATGTAAGATTTATTTGATACATTATTGTGATGACAAGTTAGTACGGATGATTTACGATAGCATATTCGAGTAGATACAGGTTTTTAGTAACGAGTATCTACAGGTTTATGTTTCTGGAATTTTTCCTTATTTAGATTTCTGGAAAATTTGCGAAATTTGGCTAAGGAATGGAGATTATGTGATTTAAATTCTGAAAATTCATTTTGGTCCGTGCTGACGTCATTATGCCTCATGCTGATGTCAGCGTGTAGCCCACGAAGGACTCCTTCGGCCCGGCCCACAAAGCTCCGAATATAAATACGGGTTTTACTAATCATTAATTACTTTTAATCGAAAATTAACCCTAAGTAAATCACACGAATCACCTCTCCCTCATGCCACTGTTCATCCGTCCTTATTTTCAATCGATTTCATCTTCTTTTCATATTAATCATCCTAGTTTGTTGGCAAATACTTGATGTAGGATAGATTATTGATGTTTTAACTATGGATTTGAATGATTACAAGTCGTTATAATGCCCAAATTTTTGATTTTGCCTCACGTGAACAGTAAAGAGGACGAACCAAGCATTCGAACTTTGATTAATGATGATTTGGACTTAAATTGGACTTAAAATTGGATAAATTGATGTTTAAACATGTTAAATCTAACAAAAATTTAAGTAAACAAGTGTTAAATCAAGATTAATCAAAAGAATTTGTGTCTCGTTTACTATTCACACGAAGCAGATGAAGAAGACGAAGAACACTTTCCTTCGTGTTCATATAATGAATTCGTTTCGATTTTGTTTTTTGGGCATACACGAACCATAAACAAGTCCACGATGATGTTTTTGATCGATTTTAACATCATATGGAGATGTTTTTGATCTTCGTGTTTCTGGGTTCTTACTGGCTCGTGCTGACGTCACGACGAGGGAAAACCTCCTCGTGATGACGTCATCACGAAGTAGAAAGCTAAAACCCTAAATTGTATTTTCGTTTATTCTAACTTTGTTTTTCTTGTCGTTTTTGTCTGTTTTTGTGCAGGTATGGCAGGACAAGGTAATAACGCTCGTGTGTTCGTCAAGGAGCATAATGCTGCACTCGATCTCAGTATTACACAGACGGGGTGCACTTCAGAGTTTCACGGTGTCCTACAATTTCTTGCACGTTCTCGTGTTCATTTTGCTGTTACAGAGAACCCTCCGTTGGTGATAAGTCTCATTAGAGAGTTTTGGAACTCAGCCCGTTCGGTGCAGATGGGTGCTCATACATACATTCGCACTACTGTTGGAGGACGTTCATTCTCTTTTTCTGCTGGAGACTTACAGACGATATTACACTTAGGTGAGGTTGCGATAGAGCAAGGTCGGACTGAGTTTTCTGAGGAATTCTGCGACGGTGCTCTACGTCGTATGGGGTATACTGGAGCTATTTCTCACCCATACTTCAGGAATCATCTTCGTGGCAAATGGAAGCTTCTTGCTTACTATTTGTTGAGGGCTATTAGTCATCGGAGTACAGGCTATCACCAGATGAATATCCAGAACGCTTCTCAGATGGTTGCCTTGGTGCTGAACAAGCCATATAGCTTCTCTCAGTACGTTTTTGATAATTTGGAGAAGCAGTTGAGGTTATTTGGTACAGACAAGAAATTCTTTCTGTTTCCAAGATTTGTGATGATTATCATTCGTCACTATGCAGCTGATTTGCCATTTGACGGTCCTACATTCAATTTAGGTCGTCTTACTTATAAGGCATTTGTTGAAAGTTTGAAGCACTTGTCGGGAAGAAATGTTCCGATTGAGGTTGATAATCCACCTTTGTTCGGACATTTGTCTAATCCTAACTATGTCGCACCTCGACAAGGTTGGGAGGATGAAGCACCCGTTGCTCCTGCTGCTGGTGATGATGATCAGGCTCAGGAAGTCCTCAAGAAGAGCGAGCTGATCAATTTGAGGGACTTAATGATGTTCCTCTGTATGCTGGAGATCTGGAGGATGATCCAGATATGGACGCTCTTATGCAGGATGTTGATGATCCCGTAAATCTTGTATCTACATCTACTGGAGTCTCTACTTCTACCTCTACTCCAGTTGATGTTGATGTTGGTCCTTCTGAAGTCCAGGTTAATGTTGTTGAGGATTCAGAAGATGAAGAAGAGGAAGAAAGACTGCCAAAAAGAAGAAGACATGCAAGATCTCAAGCTGAGGTTGATAGAGAGTTTGCTGCATATAGTGAAGCCATGGAGAGGTCTCATGCACCTACTGTTGGTGATACTCCATTGGTTGCGGCTTTAAGAGCTTCTGTTTCTGAGATTCCTGCTTCTGTGTCTACTACTTCTGCTGCTGGTGTTACTGTTGGGGAGAGAAGGTCATGACCAAATTTTATAATAAGGGGAATTGGTTCTCGCGCACAAGTTGTCACTGAAGCTACAACTGTTACGATTCCTGCTGCTCCGGAGTCTACAGTTCCGACACTTGTTGCTCCTAGGCCTTCGTCTGCTCCTATTCAGGCGACAGTTCCTGTTTCTACAGTTATGGGACGTCTGTTGGCTCCTCTACAAAGACCACAGATGCCTCCCACAGGAACTTCTAGTGCTCGTATGCCTTCGTTTGAAGCTGCGATGCCCCCTCAGGTCTCTACATCTGACGTTGCTTCTACTTCACGTCCACCTGTACCGGTTCAAGTGCAGCTGAGTCGTTTATTTTCTGAGAAGAAGATGTTGGAGACGAGGGTTACAGCTTTGGAGAGTCAGCTAAAGCTCCAAGCTGCTAAGCATCAGGAGGAGATGGACATGATGACAGCACTTGATCAATTCTTAGCTCAAGGGGGAGATAAAGATGGTTGTAGAGATGATGAGCTTGCAAAGAAGACTAGAGATGATAATCATGAAGATCAAGATCCAACTCAAGGTCAAGATCAAACACAACCAGGTGAGCCAGAGAATAGAGATCAAGATCAAGATGTTGCTGATAATGCTGCTATGGATACAGAGACTGCTGATGTTGAGGGGGAGTCATCAAGACAAAGAGAGTCAAAGATTGCTGGTACAGCTGGTGCTAGTACTTCTGGGACTCAAGATAAAGGAAAAGAGCTGTGATGACCGCTCCAGATGCAGATCCTGATGATCCAGATAACAACGATGATGGGGAAGATTCCAATTCAAGTAACTCCGATTCTATTTCTGATAGAATAGAAAGGGAGATAGTGAATGATCCTCATAATCATAACGAAAAAGAAAATAGCAAAGGAAAATCTACTCAGGATAGTAAGTCAACTAAGACTGTTTCTACTACCAATGCCTCTACAGAGTCAGATTTGCACCCTTTAATTGTGCATAGACTAGAAAAGAGATTGGGATATGATCCACAAGCTCATATGATAGCTAGAGCTAAGATTATGGATTATGATGATTATTATGATCCAGGATCACTTAGGGATCAAATGAAAGGACAGTCAGGGTTAACTCATACATCTTCAGAGTCAGAGTCAGATTCGGATTATGAACCTTAGTGCTATTGATTTTGTATTTTTAATTGATGTGTGTACATTAGATTACTTGAGTTATAATAACAGTTTAGAGTGTTAATCAAAGTGTTATTCAGCTTAGAATAGTTATCAAAGAATTATTCTGTTCGGCTTAACATATTGACAGTGTAATTTTAAAATACTCGAGTAATGAAAAATAATGATTATAAGATAAATATGAATGTATGTGTTACATTATATTAATGATATAATATTATTGTTGTAAGTTAAAATAGATAAAGATTATAAGATAAATATTAATGTAATTGTTACATTATATTTATGATATAGTATTATTTATTTAATTTATTTTAATGTATTTATACTATTTTATTATGTCTTGACTTGTAATTTATGTTCTTTATCTTTGTATATGTAAATCGTTTGAATTGCAGATAAGCTTCAAAGGATAGGTTCATTGGACGATCTTGATGCTGAAGAAGATCTAGAAAGTATCGATGATGAAGATTTAGAAGAAGGAGAGTTCATTACTTCGGAAGCTGATAGAAGAAGGTTGCTTGAAACACCTTATGACTTTGATCGTGTCTTTAATGAAGATGAAGTCATTCAAGTTGAACCAGTAGCTGAAGTAGAACATCTCAATCTCAATCCAATCAGAGATAGTCCAGATGAACCTAAAAATGCTGCAAGGTTAAGATTTGCTGTATATGCAAACATAGTTGATGAAGGACATGACAATATTTTTGATCTATACTGGAATATAGATGCTACACGAGAGGTTGACCTTGGAAGATTTAATATACCTCCGGTGCAGCAAGATCATGAGTTTATTGTTAATAGACTAATTCCAGGTTATAGAGGACATACTGGTTTGATGATACGTGTACGTATAAACCATTGATGTTTTGGGAATATGTCTCAAACAAGGATGCACCCAAATACTTCTCAGTGATACAAAGTTGGTTCTATGATCACAGAATCAAATTGTTTATTATCAAGAGAAAGGAGGGTTGCCAGTATATGTCAATAAGTCAAAGACACTTCCACTCTCTCAGTGATTCAGACATGATAGATTTGGGAAGACACTGGTTCGTTACTCTTCAGAGCAATGGACTTGCAGATATCTACTGGAATAGATTCAGAGATGAAAGGATTAAGTATTTCAGTGATAGAGGTCTGAAGCCAGAAGAAAGGTTGATAAAACCAACACCTTTGAAGAGGATTAAGAATCTAGATGGCACATGTCGGTTTGTTCAGAGAAGAATTAAATGTGTTAAGAAGGTTCCCGCTATCAGATGGGATCAAGATATGCTGACGGAGATGACATTTTGGCAGATAGATATCAAGTCAGGCGAAGCGAGATGTTTGTTGATGATTCAAAGAAACAGATGTTGCTACGCATGTATGATCCAATGCAGGTTGTCAATTTGTCAAGAGGTGATCAAAGAAGACCTTTGGATACACCTTGCTCAGCTGTGGATTTTTGGAGAGTAGAGGAAAGACGCTATCGCAACATTCTCGCACATTGTTTGCAAGAGAGAATTCATGCGAATAGCACCAGACTTTTATTTAACGGATAGCTTTGAAGTTCAAGTTTTGGAGACTTTAAAGAGATCTAGTTGCAATCGTCAAGGGGGAGTCTGTAGATGCAGATTCGTTGTGACAATCGCAACATAGATTGGATTATCGTTTGTAATCATTTAAAAAAGAACTTGTGTTGATATTTAATGATTACGTTTGAACTTCAATATTATATCTGTTTATGTTTTATATTGTGTTTGTGTGTTATATATTGTTTTGCAGGTACAAGAACATAGAATCAAGGTTTATAAGTGTCGTAGAACACTTAAACGATGATTGGATGTTATGTACGAGCCAAACGAAGTCAAACAAAGAGTCAAAGGCACGTCCCTCATGCTGACGTCATCAGCATGAAGGATTACCCTCGTGCTGACGTCAGCACGAGGTATATTGACTTATTGTTAATTCGGGCCTAATTACGTGATTAAGGCCGAAGCCTACACAACCCAATATCAACTAGTATAAGTACAAGACCTAATCTACGGAATTAGGTGAATCGTGGTGAATGATTGACCAATTCTTGAGAGTTATTCACGAATTAACGATCTAAGGTTATTTGTTCCTTCGTGTGATCTCCTACACGAACCACAAGCCTTGTGCATCTCCTTGGGTTGGTTAATTGCTTATTAATCAACAAAAGGCAATAGCAATCTAGTTATCTCAAGAGGATTCCGCACTCTTGACATAACGAATCACGTCTTATTACGATCCACGCAACAATAGGGCACCTTACAAACTTGACTAAGAATAATCGAAGTAGAGATTTTTTAATAAAACTGGAGTCGTACAACCTTGAGATACACCGGCTCACCGATTTGAACAAACTCTAAGAGAGGTATAAGCCGGAGTGCGCTAGCCTTCTAAAAGGGCGGGTTTTTAATTATGTCCATCGCAAACCTTTGTCCTTGCACTTCTTTGTGCTTTCAAATGGAGCTACTGAGCTCTCTTGTATTGTTAAGACTATACAAATGATTTTATTAAACATTATGTTATGAAGATTTGCATGAGTCTTCATACATAAACTTTTTATTCACATCAAATGCATTACCCATTCAAAGTTAAGTAATTGCCACCCACTTTGCTAAGAACATGTAACATCCTGAACTTTTTAATTAACGGTTGACTTGAGTCGTTAAGTCAACACAACGTAACCGTTAGGCCTTAAAAGAGTCTTCTTTTTGGTGTAAAACCCGTTTTTGGAAAAAATGACAGAAAGAGACTAACTACCTGGGGTAATAGTCTAGAAATAGACAAAAGTTGAGAATAGACAAAAAGAGACTAACTACCTGGGGTAATAGTCTAGAAATAGACAAAAGTTGAGAATAGACAAAAAGAGACTAACTACCTAGGATAATAGTCTCGAAGTAGACAAAAAGAGACAACTTACCAGGGGTAATAGTCAAAAAGGGACTATTATCTTATGTTGATTATAGGTAGTCAAGAATACTTGCAAAGCTCGGTAACTTACGTTATCATTTATTGTACGCTTCTACGAGGTAAGATACACTATTTTGACACGCTCAGGGTTCAACAAAAGCATGGTTTTCGTATTATAACTTCCTTAACGGTATTTTGTTACTTATAAGTGTTCGGGAGTACACGGGAGGTTATATGGGCTATGCAAATGACCAATGAGGCCTGAAATGCAGTCCCAACGATATGTGATGTTGTCTTATGAAATGAAATGCAATGTCTTATGATGAACTGATTTATGACACTTGTTGATGAGTATTGAAATGTGCATGTTTGTATGGCTTGTTCATCTAGTTCACTAGACTCTTTAAGTTGCCATGTCACGTGCACGTTTAAGGGCCCAAACGTAAAGATGTATAAATGTGATGATTTTTTAGGTTGTGTAAACACCTAAACTATATGTGATGTGAAATCGAGCTCGTAAATTTAACGTGAAAGTGTTAAGCTTAACCCGTATTTGCCCCCGTACTTGCCCTAGCCTGGTTAAGTGCGTTGATGTTGTTGCTCGGGTGGCTCCTTGCAACGAGGTATAACGTGAAGAGTAATACGGGAGGTCTTACCAGCCCCATTGTCATTGAACATACGGATTACTCCTGGAATTGGCTTGCCGTTCATCTAGTTGGGTGTGACTTCAGTTACACTTAAATGATGTTATGATGTGTTATGTGATGATGTTAAAGATGTTTAGGCACAATTAGGGTGACCTATTTTGTATGAAAGATGATGAATGAGATGATATGTGATGATATGTAATGATATGTATTCTAATGTCGCAAAACAATCTTTATAACGTTTTAATTGGACAAATGCTTTCTAAACCTTGTGTATTCTTACTTAGCTAATTCGTTAGCTAACACTTGTTTCTTGAAATGTGTTGTCCCCTCAGGTTTAGCAAGCTAAAGTTCGTTGATGAAATAAGGAGAGGCATGGGTAGATAGCAAGTGATGATGACATTAGTTTACCCATAGTTGCTACTCCATCTAGACTTTGATTTATGTTTTTGCAATTTTCAGATTTGGAATGTTTGATGATTGGTTGCTTTATGTTGGGCAATCAATGGGTTTCCATTAGACTTATTCAATGATGTGATGAGTAACACCTTTTGAAAGAATAAACCAAACTGAATTTTTCTGGTTTGGACTTTTAAACGTTTTTCCGCTTTCTTTGACACCGTTAGGTGAAAAATTTTGGAAATCCATATTTTTAAATGTTAGGTGTTACTAGTTGGTATCAGAGCAAAGGTTTAAGTGAACCAATGACTATAGGTATGCCATAGGAATTGGACTTAAACCGATAAGGAACAACGTAGGGTTAAGTAGGTATGCTTAGCCTTTAAGATGAAATGCCTTAGGAACGGTTGGGATGAGTGAGAGTGTAGGATTAAGGCTATATGATGATTGTTTATTGATATGTGAATATGTTTTAGCCTTTATTCTTCCGTTTCTCGCTTCTCCGTCGCTAAATTATCTTATTGCTACGATAGACGGTCCCAGAGGTAATGTACCATTTCCCTAACTGAAATTAATAACCGTGTGATATAACTTATGTGTGAAGTAGCTGAGGTGAATGGAAGTGGAGAATTAGGTGAAATGGTATTCCATCAATGTTGTCTAGCCCATAGGGTTAGTGACAAGGACCGCAAAGGAAATGAGATGTTGTAAGTGTGTTGAAAATCGTGTGAAAGGAATTGATGGAAAAAGGGTGATACACAAATGTGGGAATGAACACGCGTGTGAAAGGATACAATTACAATAATGGTCCGGAACATAATTGCAAGCATAACACGACGCGAGCGTGTTTGTATGGCCATACTTGTGTTGACCGGAGTATAAAGTAACGAAGTTGGTAAGATTTTAATGAAGTGATGTATTATGTTGTTGAGCCATGAACTTAAGAGACATGGATTTGAAGTTTGAAAAGTAGCACGTATGAAAGGATATAGTTACAATTCCGATCACGAACGTAATTGTAAATGTATCATGACATGTGTGTGTTTGTGAGATTTTGTCTGTGCTGATCCGAATGAAGTGAGGATGAGAATGATGGAATCACTGGATGATAGCATATATAACCACGTGAAGAGTACTCATGTATCCATGGATTAAAGAATGATGAAGATGAAGCAAGTAAAGAAGTTAACGCTAAAGTCGATTGAACTCTTAACCATGGAAACTCTTTCATTCTATGAACACTACATTATGATGTGAAGCTACAATCAAGCTGTGAAGTGTTAAAGTTGTGCTTGGGTATAAGGAAACGTGATGATATATGACGATTGGGACGAGTGTCTACAGGTGGATATTCTTCCTTATATGGCATAAGTGTAAGGGTGATGTTGATATCCTATATGAATACAAAATTCTATGTATGACAGACCCTCAAGATAAAGAGTTTTCCCTTAAGAAAAGTTTAGAGGTATGATGATGAGGTTATTTATAATTTGTTAAAGCATATAAGGTAAAAGTTTTCAAGAACATTTGATTCCTAATGTATCATGTTTCTTGCCTGTGTGATTACCTATGTAAGGCAAACATTATACTTCTAAAGTTGAGGTTGCACTTAGTTTTGAGGTGTTCTAATAAAGTTCCTGGCCTCGTTTCGATCTTGAGGTCAAACCTTCAATTGATGTGTGACTAGTGCTACTCCCATGCAAACGCATTCTCCGTTATAGGAAAAAGTTAATGTTTCGATTGTGGGATGTATTTCTTTCCATAAGATAGATTTACGGTTTTTGCTACCATTTGCTGATGATGAAAGTCCTGCTAATATTATTTCTACCCTCATTATGACCCTATTGAGCTTCTCAAAGTACCTGGATGCTAACGAATGGTCTTTACCATGTCATGAACTTAAGGGATAAAGTTTAAAGTTGACTCACTTCATGACTTGAGACACGAGCAAGGAACACCGGTTAGCCCTCATGTGCTTAAAATGAAGAGGTATTTTGAGCAATTGGAAATGTTGAACTATGCTTATCCTCAGCCTATTGCTATTGGCATGATTCTCAAGTATTTTTCAAAGGACTTTGAGGAATTCACGCGCAATTACAATATGCATAGCATGAGTAAGACCATAGCTGAACTTCATGCCATATTGAATGAGTATGAGAAAAAGCTTCCAAAGAAGTTGATGACATTCCCCTTGTAGTTCATGCCATAGTGGAATCACATCATTTTCAACTTATAGTTCATGAGATTCATCTCTTTGAACATTCCCCCCACCCCCCCAAGTTGATGATTGCTAGTTTTTTCAAAAGTTGACAGATATTCCTTTAGAGCCTCATCAAGTTCAACAATCCTCACACTGTCTTCTTGAGATATGAGTTTCCTTTCAAGGAACTCATCAAATCGAGATACCTTCTTGGTTGGAACCATATTGAAAACGCATGCAACAATCTCTAGAGCATAATCCCATACTAAAAATGGGAGAGTCTTAAGGTTCATCATTTAATCTAACCATGTTTAACAATGTTCGATTTCTCCTCTCAAATATATCATTATATAGGAGTAAGCATGTTGGACAAATCCTCAAGCTTTTAGATAATCCTTAAACTTTTGGCTTATGTATTCTCCACCTCGATCTGAACGAAGAATCTTGATGGTTTTACTGAGTTGATTTCCTACTTCATTTTTAAACTCTTTGAATGTTTCGGAGACTTCATGTTTATGTTTAAGCAAGTAAACGTAACCATAATGACTGAAATCATTCATAAAAATGATGAAGTAGCTAGCACCTTTCCTTGACATCGATATGTATAAGTCCGAGTAGTTCTTTAGCCCTCTCCGATCTTATGCGAAAAAGGTATTCTTGTCATCTTGCCGAAAACACACGATACGCATTTGTCAAATGATTAATCATTTGTAAGATCCCCTCACGTTGAAGCTTTTCAATGTGTTTCTTGCCTATATGAGCAAGACGATAATGTCAAAGATAAGTCGAGTCCAAATTTGGCTTGACTCGTTTGCTAACATTATACATTGAATTATTATTTAAATCACAACCATGCATATCACTTTCATAAATACCATCACACGCAATAGCATTAAAATAACGAACATTATTTCGAGAAACTGAAATACCATAATCATTAAAAATATTAATGAATCCGTTGTTTTTCAACAAAGAAACTGAAATGACACCTCTAGTAATAGATGGTGCATAATGACAATTGTCCAAAACAATAACTAAACCAGTAGGTAAAACTAAATGATAGTCTCTTATTTCTTTTACAGCCGTCAGTAGACCATTGCCCACGAACAGTTGTAAAGATCCTGGCTTCAGTTTCTTTCTCCTTCTAAACCCCTGTAAAGAATTACAGATATGAGTTCCACACCCAGTGTCATAAACCCACGAATTACACTTAGAAAAGGAATATAATTCAATTGTGAAGATAATTGAAGTACTGGCCGAACCAGTTTGCTTCTTGTGACATCCGTCACTAAAATCGGTACTTTATTATAGCCTCTAGCTTAATTTCCAAATTAAGATCCTACTAGAACTCTTGTTAAATTAAATACTATTGTATCCTAATTTCATTCAAATTTCAAAACATTTATCCCTATAATAAAAATAAGTAAATACCCTAAACAAAAAATTAAACTATTATGTTCTCCTTTTTCTTGTGTCGCCGACCCAAAGAGAAAAAAAGAGGGAAACCCTCTCAAGATCAAAGCTATTTTTAATCATCATTGTCAAGTAAGTTAATGGTAAGGTTAATTATAATTCTTATGGACTTTTGATTTAAATTACAATTAATAATAAAATTCTTATAGATTATATTCTATTTTTTTAAGGTATCTAAGGAGAGATCATCAATCTTAGGATAAAATCACTTGTTTTCTCTTTTCATATATATATATATATATATAAGCATATCTTTTTATTATTAATCTTTATTTATAAGTAACCTATGTTGATGAATATATATATTATGGCAAAATTTATAATAATGAATGAAGAGTTTTTTTTATGGTTAAATCAAAAGCTTGAAGTATAAATCATATTAATGTTAAAAGTTTATGTATTTATTGTAGCATAATAATTAATGTAATTAAAGAAATCCAATTATGAAGGCATGAAAATCATAATAACAGATATAAATAGGTGTTGAAAAGATTTGAAAGTTTATACATAAATATTAGTTGTACTAGTCTTTAAATAGTGAATTTTCTTGAAAAATGGATTTTTTTGAAGTTTCGAAGGTCCTTAACTTTTATAAAACTTTTCTGTGCGCAAACAGTGAATTTTCTGACTAGTTTGTAATTATGGAATTTTTAAAAATAGTTAACGTGTCAAATAAATTATGAAAAAATTTATGTAAGTATATAACACTCTAAAGTTACAGTGGTTAAGATTTGGAAGCTTGAATTGTTCGTTTCATCCTAATAAAAAATAGATAAAGTTACCAAAAATTTCAGTGAATATGAACTTGTAGAAACCAATGGTACATCATTAAAACAAATACACTATATTAAGTTATGTGACTTGTAACTTAATAATACGTGACAAATCAGGTTGTGAATATTTTGAAAGTAGCCATATCTGTATATCATCAAATACGGGTTACAATGGATGGTTATTGACAATGTTCATCATTGTAACTTGTTGATATATATGTTGTGTAGATTCTAGTGACCTTGTTGGACTTTGCAAAACTACTTGCTTGTTGAGGTGAGTTTCGTGGCCCCTTTTTATTTTATTTTTTTAGGGGAAAATGATGCTAAAAAATTTTTCATTTCTTTACTAGCTGTGCCAAAACTAGTTTGTTTTATTGGACAAATACGTGTAATTATGAAATGTGTATGCTAGCCTTGCTTGTGTTGATTTCAATGATGCAATAGATGTCTGTCGATATCTATTGAAGACAATTTACAGCAATATATGTCTGTCGATATCTATTATTGAAGAAAATTTACGGCAAATGATAACAGTGATAACAGTTAACCAACTTTATACTCCAGCTGGTAGTTTGTTTGGTATTACAATGTGTGATTTGAGTTGTTAGAAAGCAGTGATGAGCTTGTGTTGATGGAATACTATAATGGCATTGAGAATTTGGTATGCATACATGCTACTACATGTTTATATTGACACTATTGTCCATATCACTTATATCATGCACAGCAAACCATTTGTATTACTTTAAACCTACGACTCACCAACATTATGTTGACATTTTCTAGCATTTATTTTCAGGTAATAACAATGCTTAAGGAGAGTGAGCATATGGACTTTAGGAAGACTAATAAAGAGATCCTTCATGGACTCCTAGATTGCATTTGAACCTTGAACAGTATTTGCTATTTGCTATTTCTTTTGCTAATTGAGGCGTGTTGCCTAGACTTATCCCGCTTGTGGGAATTACTTTTATTTAGATTTCATTTAGTATGACTCTGTTATAAAGTCCATGTGCTATGTTATATCTTTTCGTCATATCCTACGATTCCGCCTAAGGTGGGGTGTGACACTTCTTCTTCCCATTCAACTCAGCTAGATATTTAGGACAACTCCTCTTCCAGTGTCCCACTTCATTGCAGTGATAACAAGCCTGGTCCTTAACCGGATGTTCCTTTTTCGCTGGTGGGGTCTTCTTAGGTTTCGAGACTGAAGTACTTTGCTTTCCCTTACCTTCATTCTTGCCCTTAGCTTTCGGTTGTTTCCCTTTCTGGATCCTTCTCCCCTTGATCGTGAGAACTTGGGGTGTAGCAGACTTCTTTGGAAGCTTTTTCTCATACTCATTCAATATGGCATGAAGTTCAGCTATGGTTTTACTCATGCTATACATATTGTAATTGCGCGTGAATTTCTCAAAGTCCATGGACAAATACTTGAGAATCATGCCAATAGCAATAGGCTGAGGATAAGCATAGTTCAACCTTTCCAATTGCTCAAAATACCTCTTCATTTTAAGCACATGAGGGCTAACCGGTGTTCCTTGCTCGTGTCTCAAGCCATGAAGTGAATCAACTAGTTCAAACAATTCCACTCTAGCTTGCTTTTCGTACAAAGAATTGAGTTCTTTGATCATATCACATGGGAAATTATTCTTAAATTGCTTTTGAAGTTCGGGAACCATACTCCCTAGCATCAAACAAGCAACCTCATTATGTTTATCGTACGCAACATTGTATGCCGCCAACTCTTTAGTTGTAGCATTGGCTCCCGGAACGACGGGTGTCTGCTCATCAAGGACTTCATATTTCTTCTCGACTCTTAGAACTATTCTCAGCTAACGAAACCAGTCATTGAAATTTGGTCCAAAAACTTTTTCTCTTTCTAGCATCGACCTAAAAGCCGATTGGTCTATGTTTTGATAAGGATTTGTTGTTGCCATTTACAAAACAGACAAAAGCTCAATTATCTATATTTTCGATAATAATCCTTAAGAAATGTAATTCACCCATGTTAAATTCATTTAACAATTAATTTCATTAAGGCGAGGATCCTACTTGACATACCATCATTTCATCTGTTGATCAGCTAGAAATGATGTATTCAAAAGGTAAGTAATAATTAGTAATTGCATATCCAATGTGACTCCTAAAGTTATTGAACTTACAACTAGGGGTGTAATTGAGCCAAGTCGAGCCAACACAGTACCAAGATCAACCTCGACTCGATTGTAAAACTCGAAGCTCGAAACTCGACTCGAGCTCGACTGAGCCTTTATTTTTAAGCTCGAGCTCGCTTTACGAATCAATACTTCCGAGCTCGACTCGGCTCGAGTCGACTCAATGAATAACTAAAAATAAGTATTAAATCAAATTACTCTTATAAGCTCGAGAAATTGAAGCTCGACTCGATTAAGCTCAGCTCGGTAGAATATAAATTATGTAAAAATATATAATATTCAAGGGTAATAGTGTAAATAAGTACAAGCTCGATTAAGTTCGCGAGCTTTCCAAGTATATTGAGGCTCGAGCTCGACTCGAAAGTCTACTCGAGTAGCTCAAGCTCAACTCGATTAAAACCGAGTCAATTTCAAATATTTTACGAGTCGAATTCGGGTAGCTCACGAACTGTATCGTCTCGTTTACACCCTATTTATAACAACACTTTAAAGGGGTGTTAAGTGTTTTGTAAACATGTTTTGTTCCATCTTATGCCACGGGTCAAGGATCTCACCTCTTAACTCGCTTTAAGTCACCCAATTAAGAACATGTAAATAGTCCACCACCGGTCTCACAGTAGAGTGGTAATCTACCTTGAAGAGATACAATTCGCCTACGGTCTTATGGCAAAAGGCTATACTCAACTTTACGGAGTTGACTATGAGGAGACCTTTTCTCCCGTTGCGGACATTAGAGCTATTAGGATCATCTTAGCCATAGCAGCGTACTATGACTTTGAGATATGGAAAATGGATGTCAAAACTGCCTTCTTAATTGGTTTTCTAGACAAGGAAGTCTATATGGTTCAACCAGAAGGTTTTGTCGATCCAAAACATCCTGACAAAGTATGCAAACTTCAAAGGTCCATTTATGGATTGAAGCAAGCATCAACAAGTTAGAATAAAAGCTTTGATGAGGAAATCAAAAAGTTTGGTGTTGCTCAAAATCCTGATGAGCCATGTGTATATCGCAAAGCTAGTGGGAGTAATGTTACTTTCCTTGTCTTGTATGTAGATGACATGTTGATAATAGGAAATCACATTTCAATGTTGAAAGACGTTAAATCTTATATTGGAAAGTGTTTCGCTATGAAAGACTTGGGAGAAGCGGCATTTATTCTTGTAATCAAGATCTATAGAGATAGAAGTAAGCGGTTGATTGGATTAAGTCAAAGTGCTTATATAGATAAGATCTTGAAGCGATTCAAGATGGAGAATTCTAAGCGTGGTTTTATACCGATTCAAGAAGGACTTAATTTATCTAGCAAGAATGGTGCTTCTACACCTGAAGAGGTGGAGTGTATGCAAAGAATTCCTTATGCTTCAGTTGTGGGATCTAACATGTATGTGGTGAGATGCACTAGACCTAACATTGCGTTTGCACAATATATAGTTAGCCGCTATTGTTTGATCAAATAATCGCACTATGGCTCAATCGGAAGTGTGAGTTGGGTTGTTGGTGTTTATCGGCGATTCCCTTACCGTCAGAGGGTCGAAGACCGTTTTACGTCGGATGATTTAGTTGTGTCTAAGTCGATTCGTTTGACTTAGGGTTTAAGGGTTTTGTTTAGAGTTTATTCGGAGGTCGAATAAACTTCGTATCATGCGTATCTGATTGATGTGCCATGAAGCTTCTCCTCTATTTATATAGAGGGTAGATAACTTGGAGAGGAGGGTAAGAGAATTAGAGTAAATCTCTTCCTCCTTTGTGAATATCTTGTTTCCTTCTTGAGGAGATTTGTGGCAATCTTGTTACTTAATTGTGTCCGAGTATATCGGAGCTTTTAAGATAATCATGGGAAAGATCTTCGTCCGATCTTTCTTGTGTACTTCCTCGGAGCTGGGTATTTGTTACTTTCGGAGCTCTGGAATAGTCATATTAACGGAGGTTAAACTTCGTTATAAGGATATATGTTTATTACCTGTACGAAGGTGACTTCGTATTCTGCTTCTGCTTCGGATACGGAGCTAGAGCTCCATATGGGTATATCATCAGCTATCAACAAAATCCTGGAGAGGATCATTGGACTGTTGTGAAGAATATTTTTAAGTACATGCGAGCTACTAAAGAATTATTTCTGTTGTTTGGAGGGAATCCCGATGCAGAACTCAAAGTGACTAGATACTGTGATGCTGGATTTCAGACTGATAAGGATGATACAAAATCTCAGTCAGTATATGTCTTTGTCCTAAATGGAGGTGCGGTGGATTGGAAGAGCAAGAAACAATCTACAATTGTTATGTCTGCTACAGAGTCTGAGTATATTGCCGCCTCGGATGCCGCCATGAAAGTTATCTGGATCAAAAAGTTTATTTATGGGCTTGACGTGATGCCCTCAAATAACTTACCTATGGATCTGTACTGTGATAATACGGGAGCTATTGTCATTGCCAATGAACTGGGAGTTCAGAAAGGTGCCAGACATTACCAGAGAAGATATCACTATGTTTGTAAGCAAATCGAATCACGTGAAATCCAATTATTCAAAGTTCACACAGATTGTAACTTAGCAGATCCTTTTACAAAGACATTGTCAAAAGGAAAACTCAATAAGCATGCCGAGGGCATAAGTCTTAAATTAGCTAATTACATAATGTAAATATGTTGATTGGTATTTGGATAATGAGAGGTTAAACAGTTGTTATTGCAATAAATGAACTATATACTAAGTATGAGTGTTTTCATTTCATAATAATTGTGTCCTATATTTGCATGTTTAAATTCATGAATATTTTAAATATTCTAAATGTCCATTGTTGATTAACTATATGAGAATATAGTTAAACTAAGACAAATCTGAGAGATTGGTAAATATTAAAGGAATATTTGAAGATGGTCATGCCAAACTCACATGGTATCCATAGAGATGCATATCGGACTTACCCCACTTAACGAATTATCATTTTATGGATCGGCGTCATTAAGTGAAATTCGTGAAATGGTTACTTTATTTATCCTTAGACTTGAGATACAAGTAGGTTATGCATGTGTGGATCGCATTTTCTTGATATAGTTCTAACTGTCCTGAACAAGGTAGTAAGAAAGGGCTATTTTCAGAAATGTAGAAAAACGACATGACTAGACGGTTGTAGTCAATATAGGATTTGTTCCTTCAATTTGCAACTGAAGTATAATACCATTTGGGACCCTCATTGATTAGTTAAGATGTTTGTATGCGCATATCCAAATGAACTCCAGAGGTTGTCTCGATTAAATTGGTAAATCTTAATTAGTCGCAGAAATGAGAAACAAAATCGTTAAATTATGAAATAACATTAATCCATATTCATAATTAACAAGGGTATCTGAAACAAATGGATAATAAAGACTGAATCATTTCAAATGATACTTTAAGAAACTATACTTAAATATTTCCGGGAGCATTGGCGTGTTGCTAGACGTTAACCAATGTTATTGCCTTTATATAACATGCTCAAGTGAGAGCTATTGGTTTGTGATCACGTTATATAAATGCATGTCCGGTAATAATTTAAGCCTACGGGGTCACACGAAATGACACGGTAACTCTATATTATTTATTAGTATATTAAAGTAATATATTAATTAATATAATCGAGAAATAATTAATTAAACTGAATTGAAGGTTTAATAGTGTTTAATTAATTAAAAGAGGAGGTGTAAAAGTGAAATTAGGAATTAGAGTTGTTTCTTAATTTCAAAGGGGGGCCGAAAATCTCATGCCATGAGATTACTTGGTCACCAAGTTTTAAACCCTTACAATTAAGCCTATAAATAAATGGCTTAGGCTTAAGGGTTTTACACACATTCACACAAGACAATAGACATGTAAATCTCTCCTCTCTCTCCCTTCTTCGTTCGATCGGTCGAAAGCAAAAAACCCCAAGGGATTCGGGTTTTAGGGTTTTGAATATTAGGGTATTAGACAATGGGTTGTTGATTCGTGATTGGGTACTAGCATACGGCATAGGGGTGTCTAATGTGAGACCGTAGAGGGGTTTTACTTTAAACCCTAACTAATAATAATAAACTTATTATTGATAGTATTAGAAGCTTTCCACAAAGGTATACGTTTGGATCCTTTACTTTGTTAATTAATGTGATTACATATACGTTCTTATCCGCTGCGTACTCGTAATTTGTTATTTGTTTATGTGCTCATATTCTAACAATATATATACTTGAATGTGATCAAAGAAAAAATAAAATGTCTTATTTGTTGTTTTTTTAAAGCAAATGAAGATATAGAAATGTATTTATGTTTTCATTGTTAGTTTGTGTAATTGTTTTCATTTATTTTTTATTCTTCCAATTTTTTAAACCTTTAATGATTTTTCTGTTACATCAATTTTTTATATGTATAATTGTATTTTTTTATATGGTTCTCCCACATTTTACACGGGTTATAATATAGTTGCCTATAAGCATAGGTCATTAATTAAGCTTTTGACATGAAGTTGAAAAAAGGAGGGGTTACGATATTCTGTTAAGTCTCACGATCCGTTCATGTGTGTATCTTCGGAAATCCATAAAATCAAGGTGTCTTCATTACAATTGAACATGTTCCATTCAGAGTTTTGCGAGGCTATTCCAAAAGTGTTGAGTGAACGTCCATATATTATTGTAAAGCCAAGTTTTGGATATGTGTTAATCTAGTACTCTTATTGAGCCGAGACAAGTATATCATGCGTTTGTCTTGAGTTTTTTTTTTGTTTACTTTAAATTACACAGATCATACCTGAGATTTGTTTGAAACTACACTGATAATGCCTAAAATTTAAAAATTTAGTGAGACATTCCCATCATTTTCAAAAACTGATACTGACCATACATATCGCTGATGGTCATCAATTTGGCCATTAAGTCAAGTCACGTGTCGTGCATATGAGGTATCAAAACCGTAATTTCGTACATACTTTAGGTATTATCCTTATTGTTAGGTTCAGATTTACTGGACCCGCTCCAGATGAAGCTACTGGAGCTTTCTGAAGATTTGTCCAGAAATTATGAGAAGACAAGTGAACCATTTACTTGTACAGGAGTCTGGATTCCACCAGATTGGTTCACTGGACTTCACTCCAGTCAAAGATCATTCCACTGAAGAACATTCTCATTTAAGTCGAAGACTGAAGTCTGAAGAAAGAAGTCTGACAAATAGCGGAGCTCACTGGCAGACTTACCTAATCTCCTGACTGGAGTCCTTGACAGTGTTCTAGACCTTACAAGTCTGAACACTGATTACGAGGAATTGACTTTATGCCTTTACATGTCTTTAACCGGACAATCCATTTGTCCATTGTTAAAAGCCTTACACGCGTGTAAAGGTGGTTGGTTAATTAGAAGACAAGTCACTATCAAGTGACTTTATTCTTGTACTTTAACCAATGCATTTAAGGAATTAAAGTAGTTTCTTTAAATGCATGCAACCATATTTGTACGGCAAAAAGAATATTATATTCATTATTTTTGCCTATAAATACCAAGTCATTTCTCTCATCCAAATTACACTTTTGCAATTTGGTGTCTTTGCTTAAATACTCTCGATCTAAACAGTTATACTTCACAACTTTAAGTATTTCGATCAAAAGAGTTTATTTAGCAAATATTAGATCACTTGTAATTCATAAGGTTGTTTAGATAATTACTTTGTAATATCTTAGTTCCGCAACAACCTTATATTTTATTTAACATCAATAAATAAAATACACTTAAAAATTATATTGTGTCTCACCATTTACTTTACTTGCTTATCTTTATATTGCTTAAGTTACATATTACTTTATATATATTCTTGCATTTATATTTATTGTAATACTAGTCCAATCTAGTGCATACTTGACTTGTCGTATTCTACACTTGTGGGTTAAACCATCAAGTGAGGGACTTCACACTTATAATTCACCCTAAAAATAATTATTAAGAATTTTTTTGTTTTATATATACTTCATTTATTAAGTTGGATAGATATGTAATTTTTGTAACATCTCAAACATTTTATGATGAACATTGACCAAGTCGTTATTCAATGTTTGTCTTCCGTTAGGTTTATTTGTTTAAATGATAATGTGACTATGGTCATTATATAGGATTAATGTGCCTTTGTGAATTGTGATAAAGATTAATTTCATTAAATATGTTCAAGTGAAGAATTTAATAAGTCTTAATTGGATTACGTGATTAAATGCTTATGCGTTTAATACATGAAACGTGGGATTAATGTGTGAGAGTGCAATATGATTAAAGTGATGAAACTGATAAAGTCACAAAAGGGTTTTCGATAGGATTAATAAGTCGTTAAGTGTTCTCGTATGCGTTAAACGAACAATTAGGTCACGAAACGAGTTATAGGGAAGTGCAAGGGTTTAGATGTTAAGTTTTCAAAGTTGTTCCGCTATATATAAGACCTAAATTTCGTCCATAGGGTCATATGATCAGATCTAAACCCTTAAAAAGTTTCACACACAAAACCCTAGCCTTTCTTTTGTTCCTATGTGATTCATAAGCAATTCGTTGGTGAGTTCTCTTAGGTTTTGATCCCTCAATCATTCCTAAAGTAATCCAAGGATCAATTGATGGTTTTATGCTGTTAGATAAGTTTTCAATTATGTCTTGAACTGATCTACAAAGTTTGAGGTCGTAAGGGTTTGAGATGAGTTTGAAACGAAAAGATCAAGAAATCCTGTTTTTACATACCACAACCCAAAAAACACCCGATCCCTGAAGATTGAACAGTCGGATCATCTTGATTTTTTGACAATAGCTTTCTGACATATAGGCGAAGATTTTCAACCGTTGAATTCATCCACAGAGGTCTAGAAGTCGAGTTATCAGGCTGGCACAGTGGGCTGAAATTCAGTTGACTTTGGCTTTAGGTCATCTATAAACATTCTTTTGATTATCCTTCTGATTATGAGTTAAAGGTAATATATCTTTCAGTTTCATCATGATTTTCAGATCTTGTATTGATGTCAAGTTGTAAATTATGGTCTTTAGGTTTGATTATGAATAGATTACGTATTGAAATCGAAATTGATAGTTTTTAGACGTATAATCGATTCCAAATAATGTGTAAGTGATTTGTGGATCAATCAATGACATGAAGTTATCAGTTGAGTCATATTTTGTGTGTATCCAAGTTCTATTGGTCGTCAAGGTTTACTATGCTTGTTTGATGGTCGAAATAGTTTCCAAAACAAAGGGTTCTTTAAGGCTGAAATTTATGTCATCTTGCAAAAGTCATAGAGACTTCATCTAAATGAGTTAGGAGACAAAATTTATATTTTTAAAAAGGGATTTGAGTGCCCTAGAAAAGTCTAGAAATGAGTTTTGTTGTATCTGGTCTTCTTGAGGGCTAAAAGTCATTGGCAAGTGAATGGCGCAAAGCTGGAAACGTGCTCAAATTTCCTTGTGTAGCATTTATGCTTTATTGTAGCTTATAGGTTGATCTTATATTTGTTCTAGGTACCCCGGGATACTTCTCAAGCATCATAACTTGTTAATTGGTTTTTGTTGAACTCCTTAAAAGTAAGATAACATCTTTTATCATATGAGGGAGTTTTCATAAGTTAACTTCCCCCGATGTTTTAAAAACTGGTATTTTAATCAGACCGGTGTGGAAAAAATTTCCGGTATTACTGGTATTATCGGAATTTTCGGAAATACCGGCCGGTACGACTATTATAGTTTATTTTGTTATTATTCAAAAAAATTTGTTACAATTTAACGAAAATAGACAAAAAACAAATAATTATAACTCACTAAAAAATAATACCAAATAGATATTTCATAACAAAATATAAGGTTTAAAATTCACAAATAACAAAAACTAACATTGAAATATCATAAAAGAATATTTAAAAAAAATTCAAAAAAAAAAATTAAAATACCGAAATGGTATTACCGGAAAATACCGGGAATACCGGCCGGTATGAAATAGTGAAAATACCGAAAAAATACCTGGATTAAAATACCGGAGTAGGCTCAAATACCGGTAATACCTACCGGTATATACCGGTATTTAAAACATTGACTTCCCCAAATGAATGTTTGTGTGCTTTTATGTACTCGAGAAGGTATGGGAGGTTACTATGGGACATATTATGATTGCCATTGATGATATGTGGTAAGCTTATGCATGCTATGATGAAATGATAATATGTTTATGTTATGAAATGATGGAATAAAGTAAATGATAAGCTCAAATGTTTATGATGTAACGATGAGATGTTATGTTATTATATAGATATGATGCTATAATGCAATTGATGATACGATGATGTATTGCTATGAAATTAAGATAATTGATGAGCGTCCAAATTGTGATAAAAACTCCTATTGAAAGGCTTCATTTCTATGTCTAAATGAGTTAATATCCCGGAACTTTTGGTACTTAATGAATTGCATCTTTATATAGGTTCACGGTGTTAGAACTAAAAATGGTGTTAAAATGTAAATGTTTTAGAGGTGGAAGGGGCATTAGTGAAACTTAGATTTATGATATAAATAGCCCCCTTCCAGACATTAATTGTAAGCCTTTTCCCCATTTACACATTAATCATTCCATTTCACTCTAATTATTCTCTCTCCATCTCCATCTTCAACCTCCATACACACTTAAACACCTTTTCACACACTAACCTCAATTTCACCATTAGAGCACCAATTGAGCTTAAATTTCTATTCTACATTTGGTATCAAAGCAAAACAACAATCTGTTGAAGATCCATTGCTCAATTTTGTGCAATTCTCATACAATTTTCGAATTTTTATTCAAAACCGTTTTTTTTTTAAAAACGATCTTCACTGTTCTATCAAATTTCACCTTTTAAATCACATAAAATCATAGATATTTATTCACCAATAGATTCCTAGTAGATTAAAACATAATCCTGTCAAGTTTCAAGTTCCAATTCGATCTAAATCTCGAGTTTGAATTTTTGGATTTTGGCTCAAAATTTGGGTTGGGAATCTGTTGTGTTTTGTGTTGAATTTTGTTAATCGGTGTGTTGCTAAGGTGAAAACAAACAGTTTGCAAGTGATTTCAAGTTCTAACTCCTAGTAAATCAAAAGTTATTGAAGTTTTTTGAAGTTGTTAATGGAGTTCATGTGTAAAACTGTATTGTTGAAGAAGATGAAGACCCTAGGACGACTCTGCCCTAGGACGATCTTGCCAAGATCGTCCTAGCCTCTGAACTTTTCATTCTTTCCTTCTAGTGCTTTGTGGCTTGTAGGACGATCCTCACAAGATCGTTCTGACAAGTGTTTGTGTGTGTGGTGAAGTATTTGTTGTGGCTAACTAATCGTTATGGATTGGTTTGGTCAATTCAAACACTTGGAAAGTGTTTGATACTTGAAGATTTTTAGCTTCATCAAGATCGTCCCAGCTACTTGAACCCTAGGACGATCCTGACAAGATTGTCCCAGGTCCATGAACATAGGACGATTCTAGCCAAGATTGTCCCATTTCTTTCAAGACCGTCCCAGTTCCATTGAAGACCTTCCTACTTTTCTTTCTTTCATACTTAGAATATTTTCAACCCAATTCTTAGGACGATCTTCACAAGATCGTTCCAATTCCAAAAATCCAATAAAAAAAAAAAAGTCTTTTGGCGGGAAAAATAATTTTTGCCCATGGTCTTAAAAAGGGACAATTCATGAAGATTTAAAATTTGATAGCATTAAAAAATTTTAGGCCAATTTTCATCCGTTATCGACGCGGTTTTGGCGGAAAAATTTTAGAATTTATCAAATTTTTCACTTCAATTTCAATCACAATACTTTTTCATTTCATACCTTCCTTTGAACAACAAAATGTCAAACATCTCAAATACTCTTTCACCCATGAATGATGAGGATCAAAAGTCTTATGAATCTATAATCACCGATACAAAAGCTTTTTGTAAAAGGTACTCTCATCAAAATTCAAATCCACCAAAGGTTCATGTCAAAAAGACAAAGACTCAAAATGTGAAGATCAATCTTGAAATTCAACAACTCAAGTCTGAAAATGAACAACTCAAATCTGAAAATGTTCATTTAAAGATCAAAGTTTCTAACTTAACAGATGAGTTGTCAAAATGTCTCATTGATCTTGTAAACAACGATTTTACTCTACAAAAGAAGACCAATGAGATGCAATCTACAATTTCTAAATTGACAAATGAGTTGCAAAGTTCACTTCAAATGCTTGATGAACACATTTTGGAAAGTCAAATGAAAGAAGTTGTCTTATTAAGCAACAAACAATTTCAAATCTTCAACATGAGTTGCAAGATAAGACAACTGTTTTATTAAGCAAGGAGAGAAAAGTCTTCAAAGACTTCAACAAAGTTGAGAAGGATGATACTGATAGCGATGATGGATCAGTTTATCATGATGCAAGTCCAATACTTCTAACTGAACTTGATGTTTCAAAGAAAGTTTCCACTGAGTCCATCCCAAAGAGCTCCAATGTCAATGTTTCATCAACCACTGCACGAAAGATGTCTCAGTTTACCAATTACTCATTGGAGAAGAGTAAGAAGTATTCAACATCATCTACAGTTGATGGATCAGTATCTTCAGTCTCATTCCTATCATTTGAAGACAACTCTCAATTCATCTCCCAAGCAAAAGCTCAGTTGACAAAGACTAAGCCAAAGTCAGTTTATAAGCCCAAGTCAACTAAGTCAAGGACATTCAAATATTCACTTTGGAAGTTATTTGATCTTGCACCAAAACCATTTGCAGTGCAAAAAGTGAATGTCTTTGCATCTCCAATGCGTCTACGAAAATTCAACTTTTCAACGTCTTCGAGTTTTCACTCTCCGTGGACTTCAGACTCAATTCGCCGGATTGATGATACTTACATTTGTAATGTGAAGACAAAAAACCATTGGGCCTCAGCAAAAATGGGTTCCAAAGGTTGTTAAGTGATCTGGTGAATATGGCTTATACACACGTCAGTGTATAACCCGGGCTAAAGTTGTTGTTTATTGGACTACTACTTCATAATGGTTGATTCCCCAGTTTCGACTTCAAAGAAACATGATGAAAATGTAGTCACACATTCATCATGAGGGGAAGAAAGAGAACAATGAAGTCGAACAAGTGTGTGTGCTTTCTTGAATCTTTGAGGATTGATGAATCATGAATCAGAGTTGTCTTTTGAGATGCGGAAGAAATGAATTTGGCTTTGATTCATCAATCTTCGATTCTTGAATGAACTTCAACTTCTTGATTCTTGATTCTAAGAAGTTTCAGGACTATGAACTCTCCCTCTTGAAGTATGACTTGAAGAACTTGAATGACATGTATTGATGAAGACTCTTTTGAAGCTTTACTTCTTTGTCTTGAATCTTCTAACCAATCTTTCAACTTTTGAGGCTTTGATCTTTGTCATATCAACTTGAGCACTTTGGAGAGTAACTAATTGAATGAAGTTTGAAAAAAAAATTATCTTATGAAGTAATCATGCTCCCCCTCAATTCATGAGTAATCACAGTCTTTGTTTGGAGCATCTTTAATCTCTTGTTACATCTTTAATTTATATCCTTTCATCTTCGATCTCATTCTTATCTTTGAAATTAATTCAGATTTCCTTTTTCAAGTCAAGATCTCAATTTTTGAGCTCAATTGACTGAAGTATCGTGAAAATCTTTTTCATCATGAAGATTTCATTGTTTCATCAACATGAAGATTTCATTGTCTCATCAACTTCAAGTTATCCATCCATTAAAGTTCCATGAATTTCACAATTGAATTTTTAGAATGAATATCTTGATCTCTTCTCAACTAAACAAAACAACCAAACATATTTTTTTTCTCCTTGCTGTCTTTATACATCATCCTTATTTCTTCCCAAATTAATCATAATATTTTCTCCCCCTCATAATGACAAAGTTGGGAACCAATGTCATTATGCAAACATTGATTGATAAAATGTCAAAAGAAATAACATGACCGAAAGCTAGATATTATGTACACGGAGAAATATCAACCATCAAAACATCAACCCAAAACATTAGCCCAACCCATAGAATCCTAGAGGTGACTAATATGTAAGATTGAAGTTGTTGATACAAATGTTATATTATGATGTTGGTGTTTTCTGTGTTGGGGTGAAGTGAAATGAAACCGGATAAGAATGATCCGTTAGCATTTTCAAAAATCAAAAGGATTAATGAAATGAACGATAGAAATGTATAACATTTTTCGGATTTCCTATGTATCATTGAGAAATGCACAAAGCAAGATTCTAACATAGTTCGGTCTTTTGGCTTTTCAACCTCAAGATTCCTCTAAAGAATGTAAATCATGGTCAGTGTCACCTAAGCGTTCGATAACCATGTTCTACTATCCTTAAAGACTTTTTAAGAAAACCAAGGTCACGTTAGACTTCTTGTTAACTCAATAATTACACAAATGTAATTATGAGACCTACGTTCAATGTTGAAAAATATGTTAGCATTGGTAGGATTTCCATTTGATCATCGTGAAATATCAATTAAGATATCACTACAGATGTTCCGGCTATATCACAAAGATAAGCATTTATATCACAAAGATATGACTCGAATGTGTCCTAAGAAAAATGAATAATGATCAAATGACTGATCAATCAAGACAGCTCTAGACACAATGTGATCAAATGAAGGTGGGGACTGGAGTAGAGTGTCACCCTTTTTCAATATCAACATCTTCCAAATGAAGAGTCAATAGGAATGAGAAAATCTCCGTGAGAAATAAAACAAGCATTTGTTAAGAAACACTTGAGTGGTTAGGTAAAGATGTGCATTGCTTCACTGGGTCCATGAAGACTGTAACAACCGTCTTAGAAATGTAGTAAATAAAATCCACAAATTTTATCTAAGTTCTTGACGTGCTTTAGACTTAAGATATGTGCTCACATAAAGGTCAATTTGATCTTAAACCTTGAATTATAAGACGAGTTCATAATTTATTATGATAAAATACTAGATTTCGAGTCGTAAACGATCGTATTTATGAAAGTTCTAGCCCTAAAATATTCACAAATAGTCCCTACATTTATTAAGATCATTATTATTGGAAAAAAACTATAAATAGAAGAACTTAGTGAGAGAAACTCATTCCTTCATCTTCTTCATCTCACCTCTCTCTCTCTAAAACACACTCTTGCAGCCTCCATTCACACACCCAAAAATCATCTTTTGATTTTGGGTTGTTAATCCAAAATCATTTGTACTTTTAGCATCCTTGTGATAATCAAAACATATTCCTAGCATCAAATCTCAGGTAACAACAACAAATTTTGAGTTTTTGATCAAATTAAAAGTGTACTTTCTCAAATTTATGTTCTTGATGATTTGGTCCAATTTTTGAATGAAAAACGTGTTAATAGCTAATGGGTTTGTGTCTAAATGTGTTTAGTAACCTTTTTGTGAACAAATTTGGGTCATAACATGCTTTAATCTACAAAACATATTTTTGAAAATAAGGGAAAACTTGTTCTTGATGTGCCACACCTTGTTCATGTTATAGATGGTCTTGAAATCGTTAAAAGCGTTAATGGTTAGTGTTCTTATGTATATATGTACAAGTTTTATGTTCTAACAAGTCCCGGAATCGATCTAGACCTTCGTATTTTTGCTCTTATGTTGTTCAGCCGTTTGGGACCTTAGGACGATCCTGATGGGACGATCTTGGTCCCCAAGATCGTCCTGGTCAGCCCTTTGGTTCATGGTTTTGTTTGCTCGATCTCGTATGGTGTTGTGATGTTGTTGGTACGTTTAATGGGTAATCGATCCTTTGGATTGGTTTAGCTCAAACACTTGCTCTTAAAACGATTTTGTACACTTGTCCTCATACTTGGAAACTAGGACGATCTTGGCTAATTAGAGGCTAGGACGATCTTGACTTCATAAGCCTTAAAACGATCTTGAACCCTTGATACACATGAGACGATCTTGAGCAAGTAACTAGGACGACCTTGAGCTAGCAGCTAGGACGATCTGGAGGGGAAGATGGGACGATCCTGAGCATTGTACAATGGGACGATCTTGCCAAGCCAGTGAAACGATCTTGCCAAGCCAGAGGAACGGTTTTGAACCCCAAACCCTAGGACGATTTTGTGCAAACATAGAACAACATGAACTTATTCTATAACTTCATATACTTAAACCTAAATCAATCTAAACATGTATTCGATCACCAAACCAATCCATAACATCATTATCATATGATTAATCACATTCAAGGCTACACATTAACATCAAAACTAATTCATGAATCGATCTAGAACAACGATTATAGTGCAAACCCTAATTGAGTACATTAAGGATTTGTTCTATCTCGATCATTAAAGTACAAATTCTATGAACAACTAAATTAAGTTCTAAGGCTAAAGTTCATTACTAAAGTCATGTTCAACTCATTAACACGATAAGTATCTAGGTGTGAGTTCAAAGACGTTCATTTCGAGTCCAGTTCATGTATTTAAAGTGCATTTAAAACACTTTTGAGTCAAGATGTTCAAGGAATCTTCAAAGGACCAAATCATCAGTTCATCAAGGACAACTCAGTGAATAAGTAATCACAAGAACTAATACATGTATTCATCTATGCTCAATGACTTGTGATTAGGTTGACATCAAGACATACTTGGATTCAAATAGATATATCCTACTTATATCTGTGCTTGTTCTCTGTGCATGTAAACTACGCTGTACCGGACCACTGTGAGTCTTCGTAGCCCCTTTTTATATTATTTATGTTTTGGGGTGAAAGGAATACTACATATGCTTTTATGTATGTCGTAACTGTTTCATTATGCTATGGCTGTTTGACTACTTTGTGACATATTAGCCGGTCATGTGGATGACTGTGAGTAGGGATGTGCACGGGTCCAGAACCGGCCCGGCCCGAACCGGCTTGACCCGGGAACTGAAAGTGCAAGAAAAATGGAACCGAGACCCGGCCCGTTGACCCCCCGGCCGGTTCGGTTCGGGTACGGGTTTTACCGGGTCGGGTTCGGGTTTTTGCTGTTGACCCGGAAATACATAAACTCATAAACCAGCTGGGCTTTTATGCATCCGAAAATGAGTTCTTCATTGCTAATGAAAATCATAGAGAGGTATGAAAACGGGAAAAGGTTCTTTCATGACAACTTATAGGATAAAAAAGTCTTGCTTTATTATTAATTTATTATTATTATTATTATTATTATTATTATTATTATTATTATTATTATTATTATTATTATTATTATTATTATTATTATTATTATTATTATTATTATTATTAAGAGAAGCTGTAACATGAGAAGTGTGATTATGTGAATGTAAGTTTAGAAAGAGAAGAGAGTGTGGATGTGAGACCATGAAATTCAATCCGTCTGTTACTATGTACATCATATATGTAATGTATATATATTAATTAATATAATATGAAAACTCATGATAGGAACAAAGGATTGGAGGCCAGCTGTATGACACCATGACTAAATATATCTTACAATATTATATTATCTTTTTCCATTAAAACCACTTTCAAAAAACAACGTGCTATTGTGTTGGAGTATGAAGTACAAATATTTCATGTATCTCTTCTCTGCTTCTTATCTCGTTCTATCCCCAAAAAACAATATTCTTATTTCTCTACTACATCATGCATTCACGTTATTGTCATAACTCATAATCATAACAATTGTGATGCATCCCAACATTTCAACCCATCTTCCATATAAATAGCCTATACATATACATGACTATATTCACCATCTATATTAGATTCGGTCATCTCATTCTCAAATACATCATAAAAATAGGTACAAAGTATTACACTAAGTAAAGTTCAGTATATTATGTTCTTTTATTTCATGGGTTATCTTCTTCATCTTCAAGCATCCACAATATATATAGATAACTACATAAATGTTCAGTTACACGGGTTTACCGGGTCAACCGTGAAATCGCGGGTTTTGGCCCGGCCCGAACCGAACCCGGTGAACCATTGAAATCATGAACCGAGAACCGACCCGTCTGGTGTCCGAGCGGGTCGTGTCGGTTACGGGCGGGTTACGGGTCGGGCTCGGGTTTGTGGGTCTCTTGCTCATCCCTAACTGTGAGTGCTCGATTGATGCATATTAGCCGGTCATGTGGATGACTGTGAGTGCTCGATTGATACATATTAGCCGGTCGTGTGGATGACTGTGAGTGCTCGATTGATACATATTAGCCGGTCATGTGGATGACTATGAGTGCTCGATTGATACATATTAGCCAGTCATGTTGATGACTGTGATTGCTCGATTGATATATATACTTGCCGGTCATGTTGATGACTGTGTGTGCACAATTGATTTATGCTAGCCAGGTACCGTAAGTGCACGATTATACACAAACACATATTTATGTGCAAAGTTGGTCTCTAGCCACATTATACTACTTATTTCTCAAATTCTATTGACGGCATAAAACACATTTATACAAATTATCTATGTACTCAAACCTACGAACTCACCAACCTTTGTGTTGACACGTTTAAGTATTCCTTTCGGGTAATCAAGCAAATCGTGGCTATGATTGGTAGCATGGGACTCTTAGCAGACTGCAGGCTAGGTTTTGGAGTTTACATGCTTTCGTTTATGCTTGTTGGCAATATGCCTAACCGTTTCCCCTGCGCAGGAACTTAACATACTTATATTTGAATGATGACTGAATCTATGTGTGATAACTCCTCTCTTTTGCTAAATTGACTATGTAATCGGCTATTTATGCTTAATCTATGCATTCATTTAGTATTCCTATGTAACATCCATGTGCACGTATGCTTTATCTTACATCCCGAGTTTTCCGCCGATGTCAGGGTGTTACAAAGACTTCTTCAATATCGAGATATCAATCAAATGACATCCGATAGAAATGTGTCTTACCCGGCGATTTGAGAATTTTAGGGAAGGGTATCATTTCTTTTAACAACATATTACCTTAACCTCTCACTTTTCGACTTTACGCCCTCCATCCTAGTTGCACAAAATCAACATCACTCAAAATACCCTCACTATCTAATGAAAGAAGTGAATACTCCAGTGTCAGAACTCATTGGCGATGACGAAGTTCATGGAGTGAAATTTGAGAAACCTAATCGCTCATGTGCAAACTAATCACCGAACTTCAATATGGTTGAAAATTGTTGGAAATTCATCAAATGTGTATGAAAATGTTTGAAACACATTTGAAGTTTTTTAGTTGATTTGAAATTACAAACTCCCCCTTAATCTATGCAAAGATAGATCAAAATGTTTTTCATAAAAAGGTGGAGCAAAAACGGTTATTGTGAAATCAAAATAATACTTTGTTGAGAACCATGAACTCAATCAATTATTCAAGATGAGACAACTCAGGAGTACACAAAGGCGTTCGATCATTTGCTTCTCATATCAACAATTGAGAGTTTTGAAAAAAAATTATTTGAAAATTTGATTTGGCAGCAAATATTTCAAAGGGAAACTTGAAGTACAAAATTTCAAATTTCAATTTTAATCATTTCAATTCAATTCAATCACCATTACCTTTTTATTTCATTTTAAAAAAACTGTTTTTACACATACATATTCATATAAGACCACTTGAAAGTACACAAAGGCGTTCAATTCCTCGTTATCTTATATCAATCTATATGTATAACAACATGATTTTAGAGAGTATGAGCATTTGATGATAAATAAATCATTTGAAAAACGAGTTATGCACAGAATATGCATAAGTCATTTTGAAATAAATAACACAATGAAGAACGAGGTATACACAGAGTATGTATAAACCTCTTTGAAATAAATAATATCTTTTTGTTGTTTTTTTGAGAATTTTATATTTTTGTATTTGATTTTATCTTTTCACATTTTGTATTTTTTTTTTGGAATGTTTCAAGAATTCCTTCAAAGGCAAAATGAGTTAAGGTTCAAGATTTAACATACCAAACAAGTATTTGGTCGTACCATGAGATCTGAGATGTCCAAACAAGTATTTTAATTTAATTACTGTTATTTGCTTTTTTAATTCTATTTTCAGGTTAAGCCTCTCACTACTAGTATGTGGCTTAGAGTTAATTTTCTGCAATTAATTAGGTAAAATAGGAAATCGTGACAAACCCCCAACCTTTAGGATTACACTTAGGTATAGATTAAACAGTGCAACGCGTCCCTGCGAACGATCCTGTAGCTTACCACTAGCCTATACTACATCAACCAGGTTCGCTGCCCGTAAGTGTGGTTTTGTTTAGTTTAGTTACTTGTACAACATATAAATTTAAATACCCGTAAAACAAACGCACATCACAGTCTTTTGGCGCCGCTGCTGGGGACGCGACGCATTGTTTTATTTAGTTTAGTTAGTGTAATTCGACCCTATTTTGTGTTTCGGCACAAGATAGTTAATTTCAGTTTTGCATTTTAGAATTTGTTAGTTAGTTTAGTTCATTTTAGTTCAAATTAGGTTTAGTTAGCATTATATTTCATTTTTAGTTGCATTTTTAGTTTAATTTAGTTCTTCATTTCATTTTGTTTTTATATTGGTGCGTTGATCTTTTTCTTGAGTTTTGCAGGATATTTAGGTAAGTTGATGCATTTGAGATCGGGAACGGTTGTAAGACGTTTTTCCACAAGCCTAAGTAGACTCAGACGTAGGAACAGGTTCAAGAGATCAGCATCATCACCCGGCATTAACCTAGGAAACCTATTCGACTTAGAAGCCTCTTTAGGAATAACCAGCCTTAGATCAGAACCACCATCACCAAAACCGGAGATGAACGAATTTGATCGACCCATGATGGAAAAGACAAGAGCCATTGCGCCAACACCGGGCTCGGCTATTGTCCTACCTAACCGTGGAGACTCGTTTTCGGTCAAAGGTCACCACCTGAAGCTCATTTAGGACAACCAGTATAACGGCCAAGCCAAATCAGACTCACACAAGCATGTAAGCAGGTTCACCAGTTTGTGCAAAATGTTCAAATATGGAGGAGATGTCACCGAAGACAACGTGAAGCTTAGCTTATTTCCATCGTCTCTCACCGGAGAGGCACGTGCTTGGTTCGATGAGCTTGATGAAGGTACCATCACTACATGGAATCAACTTCGCGAGGAGTTTGTTTCGCAATTGTTTCCCCCAAGTTTAGCTAGGAAAATGCTTAGAAACATCAAAGCTTTCGAGCAAGACGAAGGAGAATCACTAGTTGATGCATGGAAAAGGCTTAGGGAAATGATCAGGAACTGTCACGGGAACGGGCTACCGAAGGACGAGATCATGGAAATCTTTTTCTATGGTCTAACCAAGACTTCCCAAAAGGACTTAGATCTAGCCGGCGGTGGTAAATTTTTGTACAAGACTACCAATGACGCGTACAAAATGATGGAGGATATGGTGCAAGCTAGCTTAGCCCGGGAGATGGACGACAAAGAACGAGATAGGAGACCAAGAAGGATCGTGGCTAGCATTTAGAGCAGCTCCAACAATGAGGTAATTCATGAACTTAAAGCTTTATCTAACCGATTTTCTGATTTTGAAGGTAGGTTGGAAGTTATGGACAAGGACCTCAAGGTGATTGCACACGGGTGCACCAAACGCGGAGGATTGCACTATACCGAAGATTTTGAGAACGAAGCTACCGAGCAAGTCAATTTTGTTCAGAACCAATACCGAGGAGGAGGCTTTCAACGAGGACTATTTGCAAGAAACCCCGGTAATTCTAACTTTAATTCTAGTTATCCTAGAACTAACAATGGTTCTTTTCAAAATAGATGGCAAAGAAGCAATGATCAACCGGAGAAGCCAAAGGTAGAAGGTGAAGCCAAGGAGGACCCCATTGCCAAGCTAACCCACATGATGGAGAGGTATATGGACATGAATCATAAGAGGCACGACTCTTTGGCAAGCTACACCGAGACCTTGAATGAGAAGATTAGCAATCTCAATCAAAAGGTCGATGAAGGATCAATAAACCAACAAGCCGCAATTAAGGAGCTGGAGAGGACGATTGATAGGTTCATAGAGCAGAATTTAAGGAAGGAAAGCAGCCCCTCTCCGAGGCAAGTAACTCAAGGGGGTTCAAGCTCAAACCCTAGTTCGAGTCAAAAGTACCAACCACCAATCGGGAGAAACGAGAGTGTGAACGCCATGTTCACAGAAGGTAATGACTCAAATATGGTTTCTAATGATTCTTGTGAAGTGTCCAATCAGGTACAGGTCAAAGGGACGCAAAATGAAAGCGAAATGGACAAAAACGCAATTCTGCATGCTGAACAGCAGGCACCAGCGCCGCTGGTGACCCTCCAGGTAGCAACCAGCGCCGCTGGCTGCACAGGTAAGCGCCGCTAGGACCCTCCCAGCGCTGCTGGCGATCCCGGCAGAGATGATTCGCGCAATGTTTCATCCAAAGAAGGAGACCTCAACATCCAGCTCGCATCCAAATGCAGAATAGAAGATGGAGGAGATCCAGACAGAAAGGAAGGAGTTAAAGATCTTGACACACCGGATGACAGGAAGCCGGGAATGCAAGCATCTATAGATCCAGGAAGTTTTCTAATCCCTTGCACTATTAATAATGAATATTTCTCGAGTGCATTAGCTGATTTAGGGTCAAGTATTAATGTTATGCCTACTGTGATTTATGAGAAACTTACCCTTTGTTTGCTAAAACCCGCCAACATGAGTATTCGGTTAGCCGATCAGACTTATCGACAACCCAAGGGGATTGTTGAACGAGTCCATGTTAGGGTTAAGGACTTAGAATTTTGGACTGAGTTTGTTGTGCTTGATTCGATTAGTGATATTGTGACACCATTAATCTTAGGACGACCATTTTTGCATGTTGCTGATGCAACAATCCATGTCCTTAAATGTGAAATATCTTTGTCGGATGGTAATGTTAGGATTATAGTGTCTGACCTAGTAGATCAAGTTGAGGAATGTCTTAGGATAGAAATATTAGATAATAATCAGAGGACTGGTAAGGAAGTTAGGATGCTAGTGGATAAGAAAGAAGCCGTAGAAACCAAACCTAAGAGTAAGATAAGTCATGAGGATTTCACCGATCTTAGGGATTTTAAGGAAAAGATAGAAGAACAACTCAGAAATGGAAGAAAAATGGCCAATAGGATTAGAGTAATATTAGGAAACATGGAGTGGGAGGATCGTGTAGCAGACTTGGAAAGTGATAAGATGACTGAGATAATAGATAGAGAACCTTGTGGAAAGTTTTATGGTGACCCTAGTATATTTAAGACACCCAGCTACATTTGCTCAAACCGCTTCGAAAATACCTACATAGACCTTAGATCAACATCAAACATCCTACCTATAAGAATCTACAATAAGAATTTGAAGAAGCTTAGAAATAAGATTAGGTGGGAAAACTTAGAAATCAGATTAGTAGGAGGAGCTAAGGTTTTAACCAAAGGCTTCATTAGAGACCTAGTGATTGGAATAGAGGAACTAGAAATCCCGACTGATTTCTTTATCGTTGAAGATGATTCAATGACAAGAGATCATGTTATCCTAGGACAACCATTCCTTCTCGCCGTAGGATCCTCTGTTAATGTTAAGGCAAAGAAGATAACTCTGAGCTTAGGTTACAAGATAGCAGTGTTGACCAAACAAGATGTTAGTGAGACCAACCCATTTGGAACGAAATGTAAAACCAGGAGTTATGAATGGGAACTTAAGAAAAGAAGAATAGAATCACACCTAAGAAATAAGTCAAGCCTTTATATCAAATCACCCACGGGTGTCGGTCCTAGGCCTAACCCACATTCCTCACCTTAGTTCCTAGGCCGAGTCCGGCTGAAGACTCGTTAAACTTAGCGCTTCTTGGGAGGCAACCCAAGCCATATTTTCATTTTTATTTTTATTTTTATTTGTAGCTTTTTAGGAAACTATGTAACTAATTGCCATTAAGGATTTGTTTTAAATTTTATAATTTGTGATATTTTATGAGTTTGTTTTGAGTATCACAGATTCAAGCTTCAAGGATCAAGGAAACAAGTAACTTATAGCAATCGTCATTTGGTTTTCATTTTTAGTTTTTATTTTTATTTTGTTTTAGCTCATATTTTTCCATTTTGATATTTTGATTGAAGTGTGCAGGAGTATTTTGCTTTGTAGTCTGAAGGAAACCATGCATTTAACCAAAAGGTAAGTGTGGGGGAGTTCGAGCATCAAATCGCTGAAGAAATCAGACTCTGGAACACATACAGGAGCTACAAGCGCCGCTAGAGAGCACCAGCGCCGCTGGTAGTGCAACCTGTGCATCCAGCGCCGCTACACACACACCAGTGCCGCTACACACACACCAGTGCCGCTACCCACCTTCCAGCGCCGCTCAGGACCCCGTCCCGCATACCAGATCGCCAAAAATCCAAAAAAAATAAGAAAAACCCAAAAATCCAAAAAAATTAAAAAAATCAGAATAGACCAAAAAGAAAAGGAGGTGGAAACGCATCAATGGATCACCATTAAACGGAGAAACTCAAAGCATTTGAAGATTCAAGATCATTCAAGTATCTCCACAATTGCCACCTTCAACAAATTCATGCAACTTTAGACCCGGAAAGTTTCGTTAATCCTGTTTATCTTTCATTTTTACGTGTTTTTCCTATTACCCTTATTATTCATTGTCTAGTACAACGAGGGCGTTGTACCACTTAAGTGTGGGGGATGGAATAGGAAAAACCCTTGGTCTAAATGTTGATTCATTTTAAGTTTTCTACTACTTATTTCATGCAATTTCAAGTTTTTATGTGTCTGAAAACTGTTTTTGAGAGCATAAGCTTTACAAGTAGACAAAAGATGACGATAATTAAGCAACATTAGCTTTGGTAGGATGAACGGTTAGTTAGGATTATTAGTTTAACTATAGATTTGTGGTTGTTCATGCTTCCAACTGAATTAGAGCTTAGACTGAAAATGTATGTGATTATGTTTGCCATAGCACACTTAATCGGACTTTAATATGCCTAGCAATTAGAGCTTTCTAGTCATTAGTATAGGTATGTTAATTGGACTTAATATACGTGCTTGTGTAGGAACTAGTTTAGAAATATGGTTCGCCTTAATTCTTACACTATTTAATGTAAACTAGTTGCATGCGGAGTAAGAATATGAGTCATCTGGGATCTCTGATAAATGTATATGCATGAATAATGTAGTATCTTAAAGAAAAGGCAATTAGTAGATTAATTAAAGTTCAAAGAACTAACGAGTAAAATCAATATACATCAAGTTATGTCGCTTTGCGCGTGGGGAACCACCGACCTGTGACCGCTGTCTTGATGTGAACTTTTAGTTAAGTTATGTCGCTCTGCGAGTGAGGAATCACCGACCTGTCACCGCTGTCTCAACTATTAAAGATGATAATATCATGTAATTGCTTTTGTATCTAGCTAGTGAGAATGACTGTAGTGTAGGAGTATGTCTAAGTAGTGACTCACAAGTACACAAACCTTGAAATGTGAAATGCCTTGCTAGTAGCTAGTAGTTCTGATTGCTATACAAACCTTAATTAAGTGCTTAACTAGTCAGCAGAAAGTAGTAAGATTAAGCTGTAAGACATGTGGATGTATGAACTGTTTTAGAGGTATTAACACAAGTATAAAGTTAGCTTTTAGTTCTAATTGACCAATTATCTCGCCTCTAGCTATAGCTTACTGATTTTGTCTAAAGCTTTCTCAAAACACTTTGCATGACTGTTCTTTCAAATGAATTTAATATAGTAGATTACTTTTTACACTTAAGATGTCCACTCATCAATTGTTTTATCTTATGGGACTATTTGCTTGGGGACAAGCAAAGACTTAAGTGTGGGGGTATATGATGAGCGTCCAAATTGTGATAAAAACCCCTATTGAAAGGCTTCATTTCTATGTCTAAATGAGTTAATATTCCAGAACTTTTGGTACTTAATGAATTGCATGTTTATATAGGTTCACGGAAGATGCGAGAGAGGGTAAATGGCATCAAGTAACTCAGGATGGAAGCCTATAATGATTACAAGACATAAGGAAGCGATTCAGAGCTGAACGAAGACGTTGGAGGTGCAACAGAAGCCACCAACGCCGCTGGCAATAGCCAGTGCCGCTGGCCAGTCATCTACTAGCGCCGCTGGAGAAATCCAGCGCCGCTCCCTCAAGCATCCCAGCGCCGCTGGTAATCCCACCAGCGCCGCTGTTAAGCCCACTAGCGCCGCTGGTAAGCCCAGTTCAGGAGACCGACTCTGCTGCCTATTTAAGTCGAACTAACCCTCAAAACCCTAAAGAGAGAGCCGAAACAGCAGCCCTAGTCGCCCAACAACACCCCTAGGTCAATTTTTTAATTCCAAGAAGGTTTTGGAGCTTCTAACGCCTTCCGATCTTCATCCTCGGTTTAGATCTAGCTTTCTATTTATCTTTTATTTGTTTGAACTATGTCTTTCATATTTTCAGACTTTGTTATTCCATTAATAATACTAGGCTAAGGGCTGGATACTTGTTTGGAATCGATGTGATCATGTAGACGTTTACTGTTTTATTGTGTTTGTTAGTTTATTGTTGGAGAGTGATTTTTACTGTTCATCGTAGATCCATGTTTATTAGTAGGTCATGTTATTATTGGTTTTATATCTGAATATGTTAGTTTAATTCTGATGGTTGTCTATGATCATACACTAGGACTAACATGCTAGGACAGAAAACGACTAGTCGGTCTTTAACTAGAAGTAAAAAGTGATTCACTTGTAACCGAGGGATCCAGAACCATAATAACTAGATTGAATTGAACATGATGCTTAACAATGTCAGACGTGATCCTTTGACTTGGAAACGAGCACTGTGGTCACCGGGGGGAATTATATCTGGTCATGGCTTAAGAGCCGGGGAACTAAAAGATGAACTAGTAACACAAACTTTAGGTCATTTAATGCTTAGACAATGAATCTAACGAGAATTTGTCTATAGAGTAGTGTAAGTCTAGCGACAGCACTAGTAACTTAGGTAAGGTGAATCTAACGAGAATCCGAGCCCTGACGAAGTTTCCAACAGTCTAACAAACCAGTAGAACTAGTATTTGGTCGTACCATGAGATCTGAGATGTCCAAAAAAGTATTTTAATTTAATTACTGTTGTTTGCTTTTTTAATTCTATTTTCAGGTTAAGCCTCTCACTACTAGTGTGTGGCTTAGAGTTAATTTTCTGCAATTAATTAGTTAAAATAGGAAATCGTGACAAACCCCCAACCTTTAGGATTACACTTAGGTATAGATTAAACAGTGCAACGCATCCCTACGAACGATCCTGTAGCTTACCACTAGCCTATACTACATCAACCGGTTCGCTCCCCGTAAGTGTGGTTTTGTTTAGTTTAGTTACTTGTAAAACATATAAATTTAAAGACCCGTAAATAATCAAATGATATGACGATATGTTGCTACCATGTCAAGATTAAATAATGCTAATATGATGTTATTATTATATAACGATATGATGTCAAGACTCATACGTTGATACAGATTTACTATGATATGATAATGTGATGTTACTATGTTATGACGATATGTTGATGTATTTATGTCATATGATTGTTGCATGGCTTGAACACCTAGTCACTAGACTTCTATAGGTTTGCCATGACACGTGCATGATTAAGTGCCCTAAAGTAAAGAAAAATGTATGTGATTAGTTTAGGTGAAAGTGTAGTCTAAGCTAATATAATAAAGTCTCGAGCAATGTGTTAAGCTTAACCCATGCTAGCTCTTTGGAGCTAGTGTGTACGTGGTCACATGGTGTGGAATCTAGATACCTCCCCGTGGCATAGTTATGTTTGAGTGTATCCGAGTGGAGTAACTAACCACTACACGCGCAAAGTTCAAACAGTATACTCAGTTGGATCAACATTGTCTTTCCTTAACGAAGACTATGGACCACCGTAAGGTCTACTCATCAAGTCGGGTGTGAGGATCCCATGTAAGGTCTTATGACGTCCTACACACAACCCTACATCCCTAAATATGTGTGGCTTATGTCCAATAGCCTACGTCTAGGCAAAAGAAATAAAGAAAGTAAATAAAGATGAAAAGTAAAGCTTTATGATGATAGGTACATTTAGAACTACGATAAATTCCTAATGTGTTAACTTATGTATGTTGCTTTAATGTTGATGATATGATCTTGCTAATGTATGATGTGATAGACACCATAGTAATGTGGTGATCTTAACGTGCTATGACGAATATGTGATATTAACAATATGAAATGTTTTTGTTAATATATAATGAATTGGCAATGTTTTTATAAACTCATATTATCTTACTTAGCTTTTAAAGCTAACACTTGCTCTTTTGAAAAACGTTGTTCCCTCATGTTAAGCAAATTGAGATAGTGAAACACTTAGCTTGGTAAGACGGGTAGTTGCTATGAAGAATACATTTAGTTTTCCCGCTTAGTCAACATGTTAGCCTTATGATGATTGACTACTTTTGATATGACTTATGTATTGTTTATGTTGGCATTTATGTTGGTGCCAAATCTGGATTATCTTACACTATTTTAATGATATGAATGTTGTAACACCACTTCTATAAATGAACTATCCATTAAGGGTTAGTTATGTTTTAAGGATTCTGTTTTCCGCATTTCTAAACGACGTTAGGCAAAAGTTTTTGAAAATCTAGATTTTAAAATGACGGGTGTTACAATTTTATTATGAAAAAGTTGTTTTTCATATCAATGAAGAGTATATTAAGAAAAAAAATAGTTGATACAAAAATGCATTTTGTTATTATATATATCATTATTATTTTGTTATATGTGTATAGTGAATAAAACAGGGAACTGAATCATGAAAACTACTAAAATTTTTACTTCAATAATATTTTTTATTATTTACTTATTTTATATAATTTATTCTTTTTTAATAAAAACCTATTAAAAAATGCAAATAAAAATAAAAAAGCAATATAATTTTTTGTATGGTTTGATGACATCCTCCTCAGATTAGAGAGGTAAATCAAAGTCGAAGACTCGTCACGGTTTTAGAATATAATTTCACCTCAGATTAGCAATCTGTAGCATTTTGGGTTTGAAGTTCTAGGGTTAGTCGTTAGTATGACCTTGAAGTTTCTAAGGCTAAACCTGTATCGTTTGATGACATTCTTTCATAAATTTTTTATCTTTTATTTTGAAATAGGCTTTTAAAAGATATATATATATGTGTGTGTGTGTGCGTGTGTGTGTGTGTGAGAGAGTGTGTGTGTGAGTGAGTGAGTGAATTTAAATATAAAGTATCTATCCACTTTGATAAATGAAATATAAATACAAATATCTTAATAATTTACTTAGGGTAAATTACACGGATGATATCTGAAGTTTACACGAAAATACAGTTTTGATACCTCACATGCATGGCACGTGACTTGACTTAACGCCAAATAGACAACCGTCAGCAATAGGTATGGTCAGTGTAAGTTTTTGACAATGACGGGTATGTCTCGCGTAATTTTTAAATTGTAGATATGACCAGTGTAGTTTCGTACAAACCTCAGGTATGATTTGTGTAATTTATCCTATTATTAATTCTAATTCATATGTTGATTTCTTGTTGTAGTGATCGATCCTAACAAATTGGTATTAGATCAGAGATTCACATAAAAGAAATCATATACTTAAGGGAGACCAACATGTAATACACAAAATATTTGTGCTTTGAGTGGTGTTACTTTCTCATTAGCAATGGAAAAAGTGACAGTATTAGTTCGTTAGCCGCCAGATTATTCTCAAATTATGTCATGGGTTCAAGAGATGTAGATTTAAGATCTTACAGTTGGGTTGATGCTCTATGAAAGAAGTTATTAAATTGTCGAGGCTGACTGCATGAAATCTTTATGTTTGTGTACACTTGTGGAAAAATGAGCGTCGAGGGTTTATTAGGCATTTGAAGCATTGAGATATTTTAGAAGAGGATTTAAGACAAACTGATCTACATCATCACCATTGGGATATCTAATTCGAGCTTTCTATAGAAAGTAAGGGACCTTCAAAAGTTCTATTGTTGTAGAGTTAATGGATGAAGTCTTCGATTGGATCATTTTAATTTGTGTCAATTAATACACACATAAGATTTGGACTATTAATAAGATAATGGCCTAGTCCCGTCTGATGAGTTGATAGTTTAACAAAAAAATACAAAAATGTATAAAAATGATAATTAAATGATAAAAAAAAATATATTTTGTCAAAATTTGTTATAGATTTACTTTCAACTAATTTGTTGATAATAGTATTTATTAAGAAAAACAAACAGAAAAGAAAAAAAAATAAGAAAAAAGATAGGAGAGAAATGAGAGGAAAAATAGTTTAGTAGTATACGGTGATGCCAAGTATAGAAATAAGCTCCTCATTTAGTTATAGGATACATACACTCTAATAATGTGATCCATACAAAAATTATTGAGATAACTGAGTGTTTAATCACAATTACTTGAACCGATGATTATTAACATATGAAATTGATAATGGTACAACACCTCTCAATAATGCTATCACTCTTTGTTATGTGTGATAGATTAAGGGCGGTGCTTATAGCCGTCTTCGGCTTGCGTCCCAAACGTCCAAGATGTCGGACGTTATTGTCACCAGTCGTCTTCGACTTGCGTCTTTGGCTTGGAGTCCACATGAAGAAGTTCGTGGACGTTGGATGTGGGACCTAAAACTAGCCGTTTTTTTTTTTTTAATTTTTATGCAACAGTTACTTCATTTTAACACACAAACATTTCATTTCAAACACCACCAAAATTATGTCTACTTCATCATCATCATCAAGTGATGAATTCAACTTCCTTACCAACACCGTTATGAAAATGAATACGCTATTTAATCCAGAGATCGCATGCGCCATTTTTGATCTTTGTAACAAAGAAGAATCAAACGATGATGAGTCAGGTTCACAGGTTCTTAGACCCAGAAGGGTTTTATCACGAGATCATGCCGAATCCGTGACACGTTTATGGAATGATTACTTTTCTGATGTACCAACTTTTTCGGCCGATTTTTTCCCAAGAATATTTCGAATGTGCAAGCAGATATCTATCCGTATATGCCAAGCTATACACAGCTTTAGCGCCATCGAACCCCTAACCAAAAATTTTCAGTTTTTTCAAAAAAATCAAACCGATTGCACTGGTAGGCGTGGCTTCAACATTTTTTAAAAAAGTACTTCCGCCATACGTCAATTGGCGTATGGTGCTAATCCCGACCAACTAGATGAGTACTTACATATGGGCCGTGCGACTTTAGTTGATTGTTTAAATAACTTTTGTAAGTGTGTTTATTATTTATATTACACTGAGTACTTGAGAAAGCCGACAACTGAATATGTCCAACATTTGGTAAGTAAGCATGAACATATACATGGTTTTTCTGGTATGCTTGGTAGTATTGATTGTATGCATTGGGGTTGGAGAAACTGTCCGGTGGCTTGGCAAGGGCGGTACACACGAGGCGACAAAGGACATTAAACGATCATGCTTGAAGCAGTTGCTTCGTATATTTTGTTGATTTGGCATGCTTACTTTGGCCAGGCAGGTTCGAACAACGACATCAATGTCCTTAATGAATCAGATTTGTTCGATGATCTACTCCAAGATAGGGCTCCTAAAATCCAATATACTATTAACAGTGAAGAGTTTACAAAGGGATATTATCTAGCTGACGTTAGTTATCCTGAATGGGCGACATTAGTCAAATGTCGAACGGGTTTTCGGGGTGCTTCAAGGTCGTTGGGCAATCCTTAAACATAATGCCCCCCCGTTTTCAGTGAACAAAATAAAACGTATTATGTATGCTTGTATCATTCTCACAACATGATTGTTCAAGACAATGGTAGCGCAATTTCCGACCTTGAGGAAGATTATTTGTCCAATCCAACTAAATTGCCAAAACGTACGTGGGATGAAAGGGTTTCAACACAAATGTAGGTCTTCGCAGAGTTACATAATAGAAGGACGCACCATCGACTTCGCAATGCCCTAGTGGAACATGCTTGGAACTTCCTGGAAAATTACCGTCAATGTTGATGATGTTTTATTAATGTTTTTATTATGTCTAGTTTCATAATATTTATTTTCTAATATTAGAATCGTAAATTTTTTAATAAGTGTTTGTAATGTTTTTAATTTTCTAATAAAATAATTGGTTCTCTCAACACATTAAAGCCACTTGTGTGTTATATGCAACAAGTAATGTTGTTCAGTCGTGAACACCCAAGTGTTTCTAAATTATTGCTAATGTGACATTGGATAATGAAGCTATATGCACACATATTTGTTCTCACCGATTAAATTGCTTTTTGTTTTAATTTTTAAAAAGTGTGGGGTGGACTTCAAAAGAGTTATGTTGACTCAAGAACAATCGCAATCATGTTACTTGTCTAGAAATCTCTTTACTTTTGTTTCTTATATATTTAGATTTAGATTTAGATATAGACTAATCATTTTATCGATTATTTATATTGATAAAAACAATTAGGTTGTTTTTTTATTGTTGAAATTATTAAGAATATGTGTACAGTTTTGAGTGTATATTTGATACAAAATAAAAATAATACTAAAGAAAAAAGAAAAAGTAACAAAAATAAAAGACAATTATGTATTAACAAAAAGACAAGACTTGAAAGAATAAAATGAGAGAAATTCGAGCTTCACTTAAAAATAAGACGATATTTCCTAAAGAAAAAAGAAAAAGTAAGATCCGTAATATTACCTACCTAACTTGATGGTTTTTCAAATAGTGTCGTATCTTTGATTTAAATCCTATCTAAATAATCCATTCTCTTTAACCAAACAATGGCAATCAAAACCAAAACCTACTCCCAAACCTCTCTCACAAAACACTTATTTATAGTCCATGATGAAATAATAATTCACAAATGAGTTACCACAGATATCATGGTATCATTGTATTGGGTATCATATTGAATTTCGAGTCAATGTTTTAAATAAAATATTGTGAGAGTTGCATCCTTCTTTCATCTATGATAAAAGAAGAAAAAGCATGAACGAAAAGAGTAGCGAAAATAGATCAGACTCATTAGCGTTTAGGGCAACAATGGTATATTCAATATACATTTATTGATAATAGTGTAGGATCTAAGATGACACATTTGTCCCACACAAAATATAGGAAGTTCATATAGGGCATCTTCTCACAATCAGCTAGGTCAGTGAAATTTAATCTGTCTCACATCTCTCTATATAACTAAGAGACGACAGTTTTTTTTCCTATGTGACATTTTATTTTTCGTGAGCATTTTCTCACAATCAACTAGGCCAGTGAAATTTAATCTCTTCCACATCTCTCTATATAACTAAAAGATGATAATTTTTTCCTATGTGACTTTTTTTTCTTCGTGCCAACTCAGTTTTTGCTTAAGTGACATTTTCTGGTAATTTTAATTTTTTTTTTGTTTGGTAAATTGACATTTAAATATATATTTTTAGTGCTTATATAGCATTTTATTTGCTACGTCATTATTTGTCTACGTGGACATTTTTTTTTCAGTTTTAAATAGCAAATAAAAAAGCCAAATACAAAATTTAAACTCATGAACTCTAACTTTTGATATCATGCACAAACCAATTGATATAACTTAATATTTGTTAGTTTTTTGCAAAGTACGGTAGAAATTTAATAAATATTAAAACTAATTAAAAGATATTGATAATATAATTATTAATCTTCGTACCTTATCACCTTCTATTTTCATTTTGTATTTAATTATCTTTATACGCGAAATATAATTACTTTAATATAATACAAACTAGACATATTGATAATTTTATCTAATATTTTACTATTCGATTATATTATCAATGTTAAATTAGATATTTACTTTACCAATTTCACACACATATTTTTGATATTTGTTTTTATATTCCGTTTGATTTCCCCTCTTCACCTTTATATCTTCTTTTTCCTCTTTTTTTTCTTTCTTTAATCTAGATTTTACATGCATAATAAAAATATAGTATCATTAAAAATCCTTTTAGTTATTATTATTATATAACTTTATTAATACTTTTGACGTATATATATTAATCATTGTTTTCAAGTAATATTACTTAAAATATTATATTTTTAATCAATTTAATGTAATGTATATATTATCATGCATCGCATGGGCATAATCTAGTTTGACATATTTCTATAGGCAATGAGTGTTAGTTGGAAGGCCCATTAAGGGCTTCATGTTATGACCCATCAGGATATATTATACATTGTATATATAAGTTATGGGCTTCATGTTATGACCCATTTGGCAGATTTGATTTTCACATGTAAAAAAGGTCCAAATGGTCATCCTGGTTAAGTGGTTATATTTGTATATCTTCATCTTGTAATTCGAAGCCCACATAACTTAAAGTCGTTTATTTAAAAACTACTCTCTTTTTTTTTCTTTTTTTTTTTTCAGTTTTTATAGTTATAGATTTTTCTAATGTATTTTCAAAATATATATATATATATATATACCAGCCAAAAGATGATGTTCGATACTTCGATTTAGTTAATTAGATGATGGTTGATCAAAAGCTTGGGTTTGAGCCCAGCCCACATTTTTTTATCTATCATTATATGTGTCCATATTTTAATTATTATCCATGAGATGGGGTTTGCAATTTGTTGTCACGTTGGTATCATCCTTTTTTTTTAAAAAGAGACACTTTAGTTGATTACAAGTAAGGTGAGCCCACTAGAAAGATGTTTATGTGTTTTTAGGGTCAAGTCCTGGTTTCATTCCATGGGTGTGACGGGGTTAGAAGTAGAAAAGGGCTTCCACAGGACTCCTGCTTTTATAAAAACGAGATATGTCATTCGGGCGTTGCCCCAGGAGACATTACATTTGTTAACGATTTAATAAAAAATATTATTCAAGAGATAATGTGCCATAAACTTTTTGAAGAAAACACGTATTATTCAAATTATTAAAAACTGACATTTGTCAGTTAAAAAATTAATTGTAAAAGTTTTGTGTAAAAGTGAAAGTCGTTCACATAAAAGTTTAGTGCTAAAAGTGTAATAGACTTAAATGTTGTGGTGAAAATAAAAGAAAATCAAAAGGTATAAAAATTTGGTGCTATATAAGGGGTTAAAATGTTGTGGTGAAAATAAAATGAAAAGAAAGTTTATTATACTTTACAAGTTTTCCAGTACATTTCTTTTTAATATATGTGTTAAAAAGTTTGTTGCTAAAGTGTAAGAGGTTAAAATGTTGTAGTTAAAATAAAAGATTATCAAAAAGTCAAAAAAAATTAGTGTTAAAAGTGTAAGGGGTTAAGATATTGTGGTGAAAATAAAAAGATTAAAAAGTTTACTATGAATTATAATAGTTTTGTTCTAAAAGTGTAAAGAGTGAAACTATTGTGGTGAAAATAAAAAAATAAAATAAAAAGTATACTATTCTATAAACGTTTTCCCGTACCTTAAAATAAAAGAAAATTAAAAACTATGAAAATTTAGTGCTAAAAGTGTAAAGAGTTTAAATATTGTAGTGAAAATAAAAAGAATAAAAAATTTACAAAAAAGTATTATAGTTTAGTGCTAAAAGTGTAAAGATTGAAACTTCTGTGGTGAAAGTAAAAATAATAAAAAAATATACTATTATTAAAAAATATTATAGTTTAGTGCTAAAAGTGTAAAGATTGGAAGTTTTGTGGTGAAAATAAATAGAACAAAAAGTTTACTAAAAATTATAATTTAGTGTTAAAAATGTAAAGATTGAAACTTATGTGGTGAAAATAAAAGAAATAAAAAATATACTATTCTCTACACACTAAAAAGTATTATAGTTTAATGTTAAAAGTGTAAAGATTGAAAGTTTTGTGATGAAAATAAATAGAACAAAAAGTTTACTAAAAAGTATTATAGTTTAGTGCTAAAAATATAAAGATTGAAACTGATGTGGTGAAAATAAAAAAAATAAAAAATATACTATTCTTTACACATTTTTCGATACTTTATTTTTAATATATATTATAATATAATATATAACATAATGAAAATATATACAAATAATAAATACCAAAAAACAAGTAAAAAGAAAAAACTAGAAAAGGGGATCCATAGGGAATTTTTTTTTTAAGGTGAATTTCGCTTTAAACTTCGTGTCACGATTCGATAGTGAGAGGTCTAACATACGTTATCTTAACCGGGTCTGTGCTAGAGAGTTCCCTCAAAATATAAATGTCTATTTCAAATTACTCCAAGTATTAGGAGGGGACACCCCTTCCAATGAGGTGATGCCACATTGCACAAAAAGGTACATTAAACCCTTTCTAGTTAACCCTTTGCTCCTCTTAGTCTAAGGGGGTGCTTGATTCAAAAAGGGAAAAGCGTAAGAGTAAAGGAAAGGTAATGGGTAAATAATACTATCATAATAATAATAATAATAATAATAATAATAATAATAATAATAATAATAATAATAATAATAATGGGATGTGAGAGGAGTGGGGTATTGATAGTCATTCCCCCCAAATTATTGTATAATGGGTCATTGCCTACTTTTAGTTTTGATTACCCACTTTTGTTTTAACCAAACATCATTAATGATTATTTTACCCATTTCTCACCCCAAAATACATCTAACCAAGCACCCCCTAAGTGTTTAGAAGTTTATAACTTTTAAAAGCATGTAAATGTTTCGAATTATGTGTATCAAGATTGAGAGCAGACCTAACCTCCCGTCCCGGACCCATTTTTTAGCTAGGGGCACTAGACAAAAATTTTGTTTATAACGTTAATCGTTGTTTATAAAACATTTTGTTTGTATAATGAAATCGATAGGGGTTGTAAATCTTTCTTTTCTGGTTCTTCCAAAGCATTTGAATCCTCATGACACAAAAGAAATTAAAACCATTACTTATAATTATACAATTTCTTCTCTTTCTCTTTATTATCTCTATTGAAGATATTCGCATTTTATGTTTTAAACTTACTTTTATTAGTCAAAACTTATGGTGTGATTAGATTTGTTGTAGGGACTAAAAGTGTTTAACTAGACAAAGCTATCAAGGATAAAGACTGAATTCAAATGGTCAAAAGGGACTAATAGTACTAACTTGCAGTTGAGTTGATTGAATATGGTTTTAAAAAAATTATTCATAAATGCCATACCAATTTAAATACGAAAAAAATAATGAATTCAAATAGTAATTCAACACATCTAAGAAATCACCAAATTTTACAAAACATTTACACAAAACAACATATATCAACTACAAAAGTATAGATTGTAAAAACGAACAAAAAGAAAACGTAACAAAATTTGAAGAAAGAATATATATATATATAACACGTTTTATGATTACTTGTTTCTTCACACTTATATTGATAAATTGACGTTTACTCCGATTTTTTTAATCAGCAAGCTGGTTTTGGCTCTGCCGGTTCTGCCACCACCTCCACGGCGGTCTTTGTTACCTCAGTCTCGGCGGCTATCTCTTCTTTCTTCTCTTCCTCTACGGCCACCTCTTTATCTTTGGTGGTCGTTGTTTCCTTCTCTTCCACGACTATGAAGGTCGATACCTTCTCGAATACAAAGAAAATAGGCCCTTGAACTAGTGTTGGCCCGAACTTGGAACACGCTTCATGCACCGGTTTTGATCCCGGGAACTCTATAGAATATGATCAAACCATGAATAAATTAATATCAATTTGACTTTATCCTATTTGTCTAAAATTAGAATGCATAATTGGATGTACTTACCAATTTTAGAAAGTTCTTCAAAAAAGTTGGTAACTCCAGTAGAATTCTTCTTTAAGGAAGCAGCCTTTGGTCCCTTAACCAATTCCTGTTAATTATTAACGTACATAATTAATCTTGTTAGTTCTAAGAACTATCAAGTAACGAGAAATTAACATGAAGGTTGACCATGACCCACCCACAATATCTGTAAAATTATATATATTTTAGGACTAATATTATGTATTAGTTTAGTTTGAAAATTAATTTGCCTTAGAAATAAATTCCTAGCTAGCTACGTCATTTTCGTTTACCTTAATTTCGGTAGCAGAAGCTTCATAAATTTCAATTACTTTAGTTTGTAGTTCACTTTTCTTCTCTTCAAATTCTTTGGTGTATTCTTCCTGCATGGTCATGCATATAAATTATAATATCATATTATGAATATAGTAATTAAATTAAAGTGGAACACTATGAACCAAAAAACTGTTAATTAGTGTTAATAATCACAATTATGATCATAATTTGTTTTGAGACTAACCTTGGAATCATCAAATGACTTGCAAGCTTCAGCTGCAGCGATTTTCTTGGGGTTTTTCTCGAAAATCTTCTTGAACTTTGGTACGACTGAGGACTTCCAGTAACCCATGTTTTGGTTCGATTCGATTTGACTTGAAACTCGACCTACAAAGACAAATTAAACTTGAGTTCTAACTCAATATATGTGTATATGCATGTATAGTATTTGGTTTAGAAAAAAAAAAAAAATGATATACAAACTTACCTTAATTAGAAATACAAACTATGCAAAGGATGTGTGTTTTAAGTGTAGACGAAAAAGAAATGAAGTGACTAAGTGCGTTATAAGGGGTTTCTTTTCAAACATATGTTGTATTTTAATATTATTCCCTTTCTGTCCCCAGCCTAGCCTTCATATTACAATTCATTTTCTAATTTCATATTGGTCTTTTTTAAATCAACCATATCATCATTAATTTGTTTAAACAAAACATGCAATGGTTTATTAGAGGTGTCCAAAATGTATCAACAATTTTTTAAAGTTGTAATTAGTTAAAGACCAACCATTTAATGATAAACTGATATTTGAAGGGCCAAGACCCTAGCTTGAAACTTTAAGTTCTTAGATCCAAATTGGGTGTGATCAAAATGTTCCTCAGGGTGGAGATCAAAGTTCTCTTGAAAATGAGCAGGTTTTTTCTGGAACGGTAGATAAGTATGTGAAGATGCAATGCATGTCGTAAAGCTTAAACATACTGTTCGGAAAAAAAAAATAGTTAAAGTCCTTGTATCTTAATTGGGTGGAGATTCCTTCAAGTTAATATTAATTTGAGGGGTAAAGTTATGAAGATCTCAAACCTTAATTTAAAATCAAAAGTCAAGATTTAATAAGTAATTTCAAATCTTAACCCTTGATTTTAAATCAAATGTCAAAATTTAATAATTAATTTTAAATCTTAGCCTTTGATTTTAAATCAAAGGTCAAGATAGTCTTAACTTCACTACTCAATATCATAAAATAACTTGCTTAACATTACATACATAAATACATTTGTTTATTTAGGAACATTCAAAAAGTTAACAAATATATGAAAATGCCAGCACAATTGCAATGGAAATATTTTTAGTAAAGACAGAAGAGTATAATTAGATATCGGTTTGAATAGATTTTGGTTGGCATTGAATGATTGATAGATTGAAAGAAAAATTGAGGAATTAAATTACTCCCTCCGTTCCATTTTAGTTTTCATGTTAACTAACTTTGATAGTAAATAATTTTGTTTGTACTATATATTAGTTGATGAAACTTATATAAACGAAAAGTACATTAAAAACCCAATCCATTCGTATATTTTATATCAAGTGTTATATGACACAAACAAAGTTATTTACAGTTAAAGTTAGTCAACATGACAACTAAAATGGGACGGAAAGAGTAGTAAGTTAGCTAGCTAGGGTGGTGGTAGGGGGCTATCACACATAGCTGGAAAGGGGACCCAATGGTGACCTGTGAAGCCAACATTATATGAAACAGTGATCAAGAAAGCTTGTCTCCCCAACGTGGGTTAGCTGGGGTGGGGTTTTCACCTCCCCGGCCCGCCGTCAATTCCTTCATTCATATTCTTTCATTCATTCATATCTTTATAAAACATAAGAAATAAACTAACATTATATAGGTTTTCTAAAAGCCGTTAATGTACATTAAATAATTGTATACTCACCATAAAATTTAAAGGGTGATTTTTTAATATGAAAAATATAATTTGTTTTAATGCACGTCAAATATAGCTCTTATGGTTGCATTTAGCATTTTCATTCTATTATTAATCAAGATTCAAGACTTGTTGCTTCCATAATGAATGTTATTAGATACACACTATAGAATTGTCGTGCAGTAAGAGATAAATCGTGTAACGTTGCAATAAAAAGTACATAAAACTTCGAACGACTAGCCTCTATCTTTAAAGTTGTGTGACTTTAACACGTACGTATTAGACTACCATTACGCGAACACATATCTTCTATCTTAGATGAAACCACACTTTAAACATAACTTCTACACAAATTTTGATATCGTCTAGTCAAAAGTATTCATCCAAACTTGCATAAGAAGTTTCACTTACTATATGTATTATCTATGGTAGTGTAGTGTGCTTTGTTATTGCTTAATTGATTTTCTTGATTTATGACTATATATGATTAAATAACCTTGGACCTTTGAAGTTTGGTCAATGGTCATGTAAATCACATTGTGGATATCATTAGGCACATAATAAGGGTGGTCATTTTTAAAACTGAATGACTTAAATCTCACTCTCATATGGGTCCATATTCTTACTTTGCAAATGCTACAGAAGTTGGGATCGAATACATTAATTTTTGGCAATGCATATGAGCATACAAGTGGGGATACATTCTTGGCAACACAGCTCATCATATGCATGTTTGAAAATTTTGGCGATACATATAGTGTGGTTGGATATTGTAAAACAAATATTAAAGTAAAACAAATAAGACAAGATATTCACCCTTAAATCATAGTTAAATTGATGCACGAAGATTCACGAAACAATTGATGCATGATGATATTCTTGATGCATGGTGGTTTTTAGTAAAGGGAAATATATTGTTTTATTTGTTTTACTTTAATATTTGTTTTATTTTACCTAACACCTACGTATAGTTATGACCTTTTTTATTTTTTTAACAATCTGTCGAGATCCGACTTTCAAGGAACACTGGACCATATAATTGACCAGCATAACACAAGACTCTGATCCCGCTAAAGGTTCAGTAGTAGTTATTAGTATTCAGGGAAAAATCCTGCAACCCAAAACTTGTAAAAAAACCAGAAATGCATCTCATGAGCTGACTTCATTTGCATATAGTTATGAATTTAAATGAACTATATATGTTCATTCAACTTCCTGAGTGTGTGACAATGACGAATTTTATAAATCAACAAAACAAAGACTACAATTATCAGAATGTGTATACAAAGTAAGATTCTATATATCTACATTAAGTGAAAAATTTCCAACCCTCCTAAGTCCTAAGTCAAGAAGTCCTTGGACCTTTAGCATGATTCTTAATCAAAAGAAAACCCAATGCTTTAATGTCGTGAACAATTTGGTGCACCGTGATATATTACCCAACCAAAAAAAAGACGCCAACTTACGCTGCCAAACGGTGCGTGTAAACGCACAAGAAACAAACAAGTGCTCCGCGGTTTTTTCATAGTTGACACAAATGGAGCATTGGACTCACTAAAGGTGTGTGTGTGGCCCATAACGATTGGCAACCCTCTGAATCTTCGGTTTACCCATACTGATTCTAAGATAACATTGATTTCGAATTATTAGGCCTAATGGTTGTATGATTTTGAAAATGGTTGTTTGATGCTGGACTAATAGTTTAGAGTGCGTTTAGTTCAAGAAAACTCTCCTGTTTTCCATTTTCATTTTCCAAGAAAACATGGAAAACACAAAACGCGTTCAAATTGTATTTTTCTAGAAAAGGTTTCCATAGAAAATGAAAATTTCCTTTTCCAACTTTTGCACTAAAATTAGAAAACTGTTTTTTTCTGTTTTTGTTTTCACTTTTCTAATTTTCCAAACCTAAAATTAAAAAACAAGTGAATTTGAACATGTTTTCTAGTTTTCTAAAATGAAATAATGAAAACTCCATCTCTTAATTTGAACGCGTTTTCAAAATTTTCAAGGGTTTTCTATAAATAAAAAACCTTTTCATTTTTTAGAAAACTAGAAATGGAAAATTTGAAAACATTTTCTCGAACTAAACGCGTTCTTAACATCTTAAATGTAAGTTTATTAAACAAATACGAAGTATCATACAATTTATCCATGACTAATCACTGGTTGATAGCCCAAAGGCCACCAGTCATCACTTCTTAAGGATCCTGGGTGACAGTCTTGCCAAAGACAAACTTGAGATAATCAAGGGATTATTAAGTGGTTGAGATTTACCTGGACACTAGCTTGACTGAGGAATTAATGGGTACCAAATGATACATGGGATTAGGGATTCCCATCCAATTACTTTCTTTTTTTTTTTTTTACAATTTATCCAAAACAACATGTCAATAAGAAATAACATTAAAAAAAATTGTTTTGAATTTATGTCTCGTAACAAACATATAATCAACAGGTAATATTAATCTATAATATAACTAAAAGAGAGGGTTAGGGGTACACTTGCACCCCTAATCCCCTTCCTTTAACTTAGTCATCCATCCTTTTTAATCCTCTAATTTTTTAATATTAATCTAAATTAATTTACATTTTTTGGTTTTCCATCACCAATTTACATTTTAACCCCTATCTAAAACAAATAATTTACACTTTTTGGTTTTTCATCACCAATTTATACTTTAACCCAATTTAAAAATAATTAATTATACTTTTTGGTTTTGCATCACCAATTTACACTTAAAAATAATTAATTTACACTTTTTGGTTTTTCATCACCAATTTACAATTTTACCCAATTTAAAAATAATTAATTTATACTTTTCAGTTTTATTGGTAATTTATAATATAACCCACGTACGACAACAAAAAAAGAAGTTACGATCAACTACAAAAGGGTTTTTCTTATTAGTTATTATATACTTTGCACATAATTAATCATTATTATTATTTTTTGACATTGAATTCTTATGTTATTGTTATTATTATTTATTTAAATTTAGTTTGTTGTCCATTATAGGTTCGTTATGACTTTTTATTCAACAACAAAAAATATGACCACATTAATTAGTTCATCTTGAAGATCTTAAGCCAACACATGTTATCATTATTTACGACTCCGTGTTATGCATGTATGGACTGTTTCGAACCGGAACAACTCGAAGAAAATCAAAATGTTCGAAATGGTCTTTGTTGATGAATTGGTATGTATTTTTCAAATTATATAGTTCACACTTAGAATATAAGAAACTGTAAATTTTATATTTAACTAAAGTTGAAGAAAAAAAGGTAAACTGAAATCAATATTTATATGAAGTTAATTTTCGTATGTTTCTTTTTTAGCTTTCATATTGATTAAGTTGTGATATATGACTTAACTAATCTAAATATTATATAACAAAAAAATAGTCGTCTATAAAGAAGTCGACTACCAAGGGTTTTGTTTTTTAAATATACTTTGTTCATATTTAATCCTTATTATTATTATTGAACATTAAATTCTTATATTATTGTTAATATTATCTCTATTAATTTATTTTGTTGTCCATTATAGGTTCATCATGCCTTCTTCTTCAACAATAAAAAATAAGACCACATTAGTTCATCTTGAAAATCTTTTGCCAACACATGTTACCCATCATCTACGACTATGTATTGTGCATGTATTGACTGTTTTGGAGTGGAACAACCCAAAAAAAATCAAAATGTTCTATATGGTCTTTGTTGATAAATTGGTATGTACTTTTTAAAAGTTATATATTTTTCTTTAGTTTTTTGTAATTATAAAATTGTAGTTTGTGTTTGTCTTAAGTTTAGATATAATAAACTATAAATTTTTTAAGTTAACTAAAGTTGGAAAAAAAAAAGGGGTTAACTAGATTCAATATTTATATGGAGCTAATTTTCATATGTTTCCTTTTTTAATTTTCGTAATTATAGTCTAAAATTGTTGTTTGTGTTTGTCTTAAGTTTAGATATAACAAACTACAAAGCTTTTATTTAACCAAAGTTGAAAATAAAAGGTTAACTAGATTGAATATGTTATTAATTAGATAAAGATGAAGAAAATTGTTACGAAACACGCGGACCTGAAGTTTAAAACCCGAATTCTAAATACATCATATTCTTTCCCTTACTTGAATTCTAATGTTTTAGCTTTGTTTAATATATTTTGAGAGTGTCCGTTAATTGAATATGAAGTTTTAATTACACGTACCTAAATACTAATGATTGAACCAACTTTTTCTCCCTTTCCATCGAGCATTCCCTTTTAGCCAATTCAAAGGTGGATCACAGTATACGGCCCATTGCATTTTCAAACCCATTATATACCTTTCCTAAAGATGTTGTAGGCCGAAAAAATATTTGACACAGGCCCAAAACCCATTATTGTAATATAAATATATGTCTCAATAATATAATTTTTCCATTCTCTCTATCTTTTTCTGTCTCTTTATTATTTGATCACGTTACCAGCACATTTTAAAACCTTATGTTAAAAAAAAAAAAATAGCCGTCAAAATTTTTTATTCCAAAGCCGATTGTTTTTGAAAGATCACACATCAACCTCTTTTTAATAATAGTTTTCGATTTATGTTTTCTTTTAATGCATATTATATGTTATAAATAAACAAATGCTTTTTAGAGATATGTAATTTTTCAACATGCGTAGATACTAGAGCCGATCATTTAAATTTTTACAGAATCTAGATTTATTTTGTATTCGACTACTTTGGCTATGGAAGGCGTGTACTAGATCAATTACTATCCAATTGCTATTATATAATAGTATTTTATTTAAACATATTATTGTTTACTTTAGATTAGATTTTTAAAAGTTTCATATTCTCAATCGTTGATTGGATATATTGAAGAAGGGGAGACGTTTTCGTTTTTCTTTTTAAAAAAAAATCATGGTTGAGCATGTATCGGCACAAAATGGTTTGATGAATTTGAATTACGATCTATACAAAGGTAAAATCCTTACTCTAATTTAATTGTTTATCACCTAAATATTATTAGCCATTAGATAGCTAATTGACCTACAAATAAAGAAGTCGTACATATCTATGTTAACACAACCAAAAGTTTTTTTTGTTATATTTTTATGAGTGAATTTCATATATACCCTTATTAAACCACATAAATATCAAATATACCCAACTTAAATTAAAAATATCATATATACCCACTTTAAATCTAAAAATATCAAATATACCCATTTTGAATGCAAAAATATCAAATATACCCACTTTAAACATAACAATATCAAACATGCCCAAATTCATCATTCGATGCCACTATCATCCGCCGCTGCTGTCACCACCACTACCAATCGCCGGCCATGATACGGTACGGGCTTCACCCTCAAGGGTATTGATTAAAGGAGACGACGGGATGATCTGTGATAACCGCGATCAGATATGGTGGTGGTTGGCTCGCTCTTAGCCGTGCAAGCTCCACCCTCGAATGGTGGTGATTAGAGATGGGGGTGATGGTGATGCCGGTGGTGATTGGTTGACATCACTAGATGGTGTTGGTGGTGGTAGTTGTAGTGGGAATAATAAGAAGAAAAAAATCTAAGGTTGAAATTTGTCCCTTATTATTCAACTTAATTATGGTTTTTAAATGAAAATCTAGCTATTTTTAGGTTTAAAATGGGTAATTTTAATACTTTTATATTTAAAATGGATATACTTAATAGTTGATATTACTACGTTTAAAATGGGTGTGTTTGATATTTTTATCTTGAGTTGGGTATATTTGATATTTATGTAGTTTAGTAAGGATAAATATGATATTTTTAGTTAGTGTTGGGTATATTTGATATTTATATTGCTTTCTAAGATAAATATGATATTTATTCTATTTTTATTTTAATTATTTGAATGTATTGGATATAAATATATAATAACTAGATGTACATATTTAATTCTAATATATATCATCCTCCACATGCTATATATATGAGAATTGAGAGCTACTTTATTATACTTATTAATTCTTATATTAGTTAACCGGAATGAGTTTTGGACTTAAACTATTTTTCTTATAACAGTCGCGACTAAAACTGGCAAATCATGTCTTAACAGGTTCGGTGCGTACAAAATTTTTAGCTTTTAAACATGAAAACGACTCATTTAACACTTGCCTTTTATGATTTGAGCATGACAGTTATTCGTTTTAAGTATCAAAAAAGTTAAATGTTGAACTTTAAAATATTAAAAACAATTACACTTTTAAAAATAGAAAAAGTTGCATAATACATTTTTTGTTTAACAGTTACTTTAATAGGTCTTAACAGATACCCAATTGCCAGCTTTAGTTGCGACATGCTAAAGATTTTATATATATGTTGGTTGCATGTGGTAATTATCACAGATTTCGATCTTAATGTAATGATGGGAATCATATGATATGTAGTTATTGAATTTGTTCACCAGTTCATGTATTCAGTATGCTTATTATTGAATCTTTTGAGGTTGGTATTCGTTTTTATATATAGTTTTTAGGTTGTTATAGTAATTAAATTTTAAAACAGTAATGATTGTATGAATGATATAAATTAAAATAAATTATTTGCTAGTTACATGAAAGACAATTAATTGTACGCATTGAATTATATAAAGGTTATACTTTGTGCGGTTATGGTATACATGAAAGTGTAATTTTAAAAGATTTTGAAAATTAATACGTATCATAGTATATGTTTTTGGTTGTTAGCTACTGACTATTTGTTTACTTAACTAGTCTTAATAAAGAGTCAACATCACTATTATCTTTATCGTCAGTAATACAATGCTGAGCCTACTTTATTCTTGGTCTTAATAAAGAGTCAACATCACTATAAGGTATGTTGATCTTTTAGAATTGATTTCGATTCTAACTCTTTATGATCAAAATTTGATCGAAGTTCATTCTTATGAAAGTTAGCTTCTAGGCTAGATAGAGTTTATTCTTTTGTTAAATACTCTATCACTTAATTTTTATTTCTTTAATGATCATCCCTAGAATCTACTTCTGTATGCATATATATAAACCTTGGTTAAAATTTCAATTGTGTCTACTCTTTTGATTATTACTTGGATGATCTATATATTACAATATGTTCGTAAAGTATTTTTTTATCTATATTTATATGACCATGCATGACTTACAGGTATCCGCTATTATAAGATAAACATAAAACAAAGCATATGGTTAATAAAATAGCTAGAGGTAGCATACGGTTTAAAAATGAGATTCTGATTATATTTAGTCCATTCATTTTACAATATAAAGCCAATCCCTATGTGGCTATGTCTATTTTCTATAATAATAGTAATACAGTGCCAAAGTGGTATGAAACATGTGTATGTATACAATAAAAGACGAAACATCATGTTGTTGGTTCTAAACATTATATATATTTATCAATTTGGCTTTGCGAAATACGAGCATGGACTATACATGTTTATTTATTATTTGTTTTGATATTATTTTTTTTATTATTGATCAATGATAAATATGCTTAACTACTTAACTTGAGTTGTATACTTATTCTTTTATAGCGATATGCCGATGCAATATTATATTTGAGTGTATGAAATTATGTGAAAGCTCTAGAGGAGCTACTATAAACTTATCACGAGAAAAGTGTTTTGCGATACATGTGAATAAAGCACGTAGTGTGACTAATTTATACCCATTATCCACATTGTTATTGGCCATTTTACTATACGTTTTAAGTCGTTTTTGTATGCATTTGACGCGTTTATGGTGTTTGTTAGTGTTTACAGGCTCTAAACAGGATACGCGTTCATTTGGTACATTTTCGGATGATTATTGGCCCGGAAGTGCGTTATGATGTTGAGAGTTGATTCGAGTGGAAGAGACGGCAGAGTTTGGCAAGTAATCGAGATCGAAAGAAGTTGGCTCTGTACAAGTGTTCACTGCGCCGCAGTGGGGATGCACTAGCCCACTGCGCCGCAGCCAAATACCACGGAAATTAGTGGGATTTGCCCCACTGCGCCGCAGTGGGGATGGCAACAGAAGGACTGCGCCGCAGTCTGGTTAAGAAGAAAGGAGGCCGTGGATTTGAACTGCGCCGTAGTGGTGGATACACGAGCCACTGCGCCGCAGTCACTTAAGATCAAAGGTTAAATGCACCTCACTGCGCCGCAGTGAGGGAAGGATCAACCCCACTGTGCCGCAGTGGATGCACGGGAAAACAAAAGATGAGTCGGTTCTGCATCAGATTTGGAGAGGGTATATAAGCAAAAACCCTAGGTCGAATTTCAGGCATCAAAAATCTTTCTAGGAGCTGTTCTACAATGGTTCTTCTTCCTCCAATCAAGATTATTTCTTAGGCGGATTCGTTGAAGATTCACGGGCACCCATCTAGATCGTATCTACTTATTGTCTTGCAATTTATTTTTCATCAAACGATTACATCATGTTTCTCTTCTATTTTATTTATTATTGTGGATTGATCATGAGTGGCTAAACGTTTAATCATCCACCTTGATGAAACTAGACGAATGATGTGATTGCAATATTTTTAATTCAAAAGGGTTTATTTAATTATCGTTGTTCTGTGATCTTGATGATGTTAATTCTTTTTATTAATTAATTTTGATATTGGTTGCATATAATTCTTCGTTGGTGGTACCAGTTGAATGTGTATGTGATTTTAAAACGGTTACTTGTCTATAAGTAATTATCACTAGTTCATGGTATGATAGTGAAAAATCATTTTAAGAAAAGATTAACTTTGTCAACGTGATTGATATCGGTTGGTGGTACCACGTTATTGTCACATAGGTTCAATTGATAATTTGATAGTCAATAAAACTGATTGTTAGAAGAATTGTCTTACTTTTGGTGGTACCGGCTTGGATAATTTTACTAGCAGTTAGGTCATTCGGTATTTTGTTCACGGTTGGTGGTACCACGTGAGTATGTTAATCTTGTCACGATTATCTTTAAACTCTAGAGAATTTGTTCTTCATTAAATGCAATCACATTTGAAGTTGAGGGAAGTCAAGGTGGATGACTTTTAATTATATTGTCTGAAATCTTTTTAAGTTTATGCAATTATTTTGCAAACCTATTTACTTTAATTGTCAAGAGGAATTTCAAAGCAACACCCGTTTTCCAAACCATTTCATAAGCAACTAATCATTTCCAATCCCTGAGAACGAACTCAGACTTATCTCTTAACTATATTACAAAACGATCGGGTTCACTGCCCGTGAGTGCGTAGTAGTGAGTTTTTAGGTAGTTTTGGTTTTATAAATTTAAAGCTCGATTTTGCACATCAGCACATGTGAGCCTAAACGAAAGTTTATAAACATTAAGTATTTTTGATTAATTGACATGGCCGGTTGGACCATCCCGGGTCAATGATGATGCGAAATATATTGAAGAGTCAAAAGATTTTTCAAAGTGATCATTTAAATTGAGGTCATTTGCTCCATAAGAAAGTATATGCTAAGAAACATAAGGACTGAATACTTTTAACTTGATGGAACCTATGCAAAGGAGATGTAAGTAGACCTATACATCGTTCATATTGACCATTTAGTGTTATAAATCGATGCATCGTCTAAATGGGTTATCAAAGTCGCAACATAAAGTTTGCGTGATTAATTGCTCATGTGATAAGATTAAAAGCATGTTCCATATTATATTGGCAGCAATGATTAATTTGGTAATAATTATTTAGAGCAAATGAATATGATTTGAGGCCATGTTATTTAGCATGATATGAACTCGCATCATGCCAATAATGTTTCACCCCATTAAAGTTGGTTTATGGTCAGAAACCACATACGTCTCATAAGAGTTTTGAATGTGCAAAATATGATTAAGTTGCTCCACCATAATGCACAAAGATGAGACTTAAAAAATGTTGGAAATAATGTTGGGAAAATAGCGTGCCTTGGAAGTGTGTAGGCTTATGCTTTGATTCAGTTCGAAACTGTCTGATTAAACTAGACATTAGTATGGCTGTTTTGGGTATGAGTTGAAACATGAAAGAGGTGTACGTATTCAATAAAATCATCATTGGAATATTTATTTATGACTTAAGTTTTTCATTGACGTGATTTAGTTTTCCCAACATTAGGGGGAGATGTTCCCAACATTAGGGAAGATGAAAAGCAGCTGAAAGAAGTAAGAATGAATTATCAAAGATCCTCACACCAATGAATATAAGTTTAAAGTTTGTGGGATAATTCATTCAGAATATTTAGTAATTGCCAGTAATGTTAACTGATCAAAAAGCTGCTTATGCTCCGATTGATAAAAAGTGATAGAAAAATAGATTCCAAAATAAAAGCCTCGAAATAAAAGGAGCATAAAATTTAGATGGTCAAAGTTGAGGTACAAAGACTCCAAAAGAGACTGATAATGAGAAACTAGACATGGAGGTTTTTGAGAAACCCCGGGTACCTGAAAATAATGAGATCTCAATGAGTTGTGACATGTCTAGAGACTTGTGGAATCAAAAATATATTAAAACGACGTCGAGATTGATTGAATATGATATTGCTAAGAGTATGAAAAATGTGAGGATCTTGAAAGCATGCATGCACATAAATTGATATGTTATGTGTTAGGTCCAGATTTACTGGATTCGTTTCAGACAAGAAGACTGGAGCCCTCTAAAGATTTGTCCAGAAATTATGAGAAGGCTAGTGAACCATTTACTTGTATAGGAATCTGGATTCCACCAGATTGGTTCACTGGACTTCACTCCAGTCAAGATCATTCCACTAAAGAACATTCTCACTGAAGTCGAAGACTGAAGTCTGAAGAAAGAAGTCTGACAAACAGCGGAACTCACTGGCAGACTTACTAGATCTCCTGACTAGAGTCCTTGTCAATGTTCTAGACCTTAGAAGTCTGCACACTGATTACGATGAATTGACTTATTTGCCTTTGCATGCTTTTATCCGGACAATCCATTTGTCTTTCGTTAAAAGTTCTTACATGCGTGTAAAAGTGGTTGGTTAAAGTGTTACAAGTCACATCATATTGACTTTATTCATGTACTTTAACCAATGCTTTTAAGGAATAAATATTTTATTCCTTAAATGCATGAAACCTTATTTGTACGGCAAAAATAATTTAATATTAATTTTTTTTGCCTATAAATACCAAGTCATTTCCCTTGTTCAAATTACTTTTGCAATTTGGTGTGTTTGTCTAAATACTCACGATCTTAACAGTTATACTTCACAACTTCCAGTATTTCGATCAAGAAGTTTATTTAGCAAATATAGATCACTTGTAGTTCATAAGGTTGTTTAGATATTTACTTTGTAATATCTTGGTTCTGCAACAACCTTGTATTTTATTTAACATCAATAAATAAAATATACTTGAAAATTACATTTGTGTTCCACCATTTACATACTTGTTTACTTATTTATTGCTTAAGTCTTTATTGCTTTATTTATATTCTTGCACTTATATTATAAGCAATACTAGTCCAATCTAGTGCATACTTGACCTTGTTATTCTACACTTGTGGGTTAAACCATCGAGTGAGGGACTTTACATTATGTTAGATTGGCCAAGATGAAAAGACGCTAGTATTTTGGGACATAAAGTCCAAGCACTTGAAAGTGCAGAAATTATATGGTGTAAGCAACTAAATAAAAAGTCTAGAAAAATGAGAAAGTATTGATTCACGTCTAGTATATAAAAAATAGAGCTCATTTGAAATTGAGATTCCATGACGGATATAAAATGCATGAAGCATGTCTAGTGATTAAAAATGATTGAAACACGTGTGAAAAATTATCGAGAATATTGTTTGTCGTTGAAATTATTATGGTTGAAATATATAAAGAAATCTGGATTTGGATATGATATATATTTCATGTAATTTTGATGATTTGAATATCGACAGAACTCTGAGGGAGTGTACAATGGTGATTGAATTAATGAATGGGAGATGAAAGACAAGGTTTGTCTTGATTTATGAATTTAATATCTTAAGAATGAATCAGTGTGCATCATGACAAATAAGAGAGAAAGATAATAAATATAGTTGATATTGATAATAAATGACGCTCATAATTATGAGGTCACATGATGCTTAAAATGCCCCTTTTATGACTTTTTAGATAATGATCAAATTATTGGTTTAGAAATGTCATTAAAACACTAATTATTCTCGCAGTTCAAACATGGATTATACATTATTTACCTTGAGCTTATTGGAAATGTGTAACTTGTGAAGTACGAGGATGTACTTAAATGAGATGCATGATGTATTACTAATCCTCAAACATTGTATGTGAATATATGTGATGAGAACAATATTTGAGGATTTCATTTGTATGAGAAGCAATGAAGCTTATATTGTTAAGACACTTCATATGTCAGGCATTGAAAACATTTGGTAATAATGAGAATTTTTAAGTGATGTGATTATGAGAGAGAGAAAATACGCGTTGCACTCTTTTTCCCTTGAGCAAGGCTTTGTCCCACTGGGTTTTCCTGTCAAGGTTTTTAACGAGGCAACATCCCCAAGCGTATCGAAAGAATTATGTACTCTTTTCCATTCACTAGTTTTTTGTCCCATTGGGTTTATCTAGTAAGGTTTTAACGAGTCATAATGTCTTTAATCAATGGACATCCAATGGGGAGTATTATGGATAAATATGGAATGGATGTACATATCATTTAGGAGATCTTTTATATATATTAGGAGATTACGACTTGGAGAAGAAGTTACTATTGTACTATAAATATATGCTTCTATATGAGATGAATAATATAATTTCCCAATTTTCTCTATTTTTTCCTGCCTCTTTATTATTTGGTTTCTTTAGTTTTGCAACAGGAATCTCATTTGGTAATAATGAGAATTTTTAGACTAAGGGCTCGTTTGTTTTTCCCTTAAAACTCTGAATAACCTCTGACTTCGGATTCGGTCAGAGGTTTACCGATTTCAAGTCGTTTGTTTTTCCCTCAGATCCAGAGGTTTTAACATCTGGACAACATCAAACTCGCTAAGATGAAAACCAACCTCTTTTTAACCTATGATGGTTAAGAACCAACAACAGTTGAGAAGAAATCGAAACCACTGTCGTGTTACAAAGAAAGAGACGACCACACCGCCACACCACGTCGCCAGAGACTATTATACCCCTGTCGCCGGAGACAACAACACCACCACCATCGCCGGAGACAACCACACCACCATCGCCGGAGAAGGGAGATTGGAAGAAAGAAAAAACCACATAAATAACAATAAATGTGAGGAAGAACAAGAGTTTGCGGTTGTGTTGATTGTGATTTTCAAATTGACCACTGTAATGATGGTGGATGGGTGGGAGGGTAGGTGGCTACGTATCTATAAATGATTATGATGAAGTTTTGTTTAGTTTATACAGCGTCATTTTATTATACACATGAAATCATGATAACGATTTTTAGTTTTACTTTTTCTAACTTCATTAAATTGTGTGGTGTGAATGGGTTGTGAAATTATATAGTAAAGTTACATATATTATATAAAATGAAATGAAATTATTGATAATTTATAAAATAGTAGATACTATTTAGCTGTTATATAATTTTTGTAATATTATACAAAAGGAAATATGATAGATGTTCACGTATAAAATTATAAAAAAAGAATATATTGTTTACAAGTATTCTTTAAAGGTATTCAGACATTTTGTAAAAAACAAACAATCATACTTATTCGGAATTCAGACATTTATACCAACTCTTAATATTCAGAAGTGGTATTCGGATTCAGACACAAACCTCTTATGAAAAACAAACATGCCCTAATTCAATTATTATATTTTTGAAAATTGACATATAGTCGTTTAAAGAAAAAAAATAAATTAGATAATTACATTTTAATTTGCATTAAACTTAGTCTAAAACTGAAATAAATCATAAATCAATTAAAAAATGATTTAAAGTTTAAATAGGATGATGTCATAAATCAATAAAATAGAAAAGAAATAATTGATATAAGTAAGTCTAATAATGACAAGTAAACATTATTTAGGAAATAATAATGTCATAGAAATCTTGTTCTTGTTTTATTTATATAAGAGAAGAGATGTCATATGTATTAAAAAATAAAGTTTTTTTTAATGGTTTATTTAACAAAATGCTTGTTTAAGCATGTAAGTTTAATCAAATTATTATGTAATAAAAGATCAAGCTAGATTATATATTAAATGATCTCCAAGTTATACTCGAGCTTGACTTGGTTTAAGCTTTTAGTGAGTTGAATTCGAGTAGTTCACAAGAAGCTCGACTCATTTACACCGAATCTTATGGTAGTTAGCGAGGATGATAATAGTTATGAGCCTGTTACAATTTAAACTTTGACTTCCCCAAATGTTACCTGAGAAGCTCCTATTGGGAACCACATTTATAAAAGTTTTTTAACTTTCATAAAATTGTGGTAACATATATTAATATCGATTTCGGTCCAAGTTGATTAAGGGTAAGGAATAAACACAACTACCCTGGCTGCTACCGTGGTCCGTTGCCGCATTGGGCGAGAGAAGTACGAAAATTCGACATTTAATAAGGGGTATGAGTACTCTTGGTGTGGAAGGGGAAAACTTGGGAATTAAGAAAAAGAAGACCCATGGGTCTGCAATGAACCTTTGAAAGTCGTGTTCCCGGTTTTATTTAAAAAGGAAAATAATAAAAAGTGTTGGGTGTACGAGAAATTTGATTCTCTGACAAACAAGTTTAAGACGTTCGGGGGAAATTCTAGCATTGGAGCCCTGGATTTCAGGCCTGATGATGGCAGTGTCGCTCTTGGCCGATTATTAGAAGGGAAATCCTTATCTAGCAGAAAAGATACGTGGAACTGGATGGAAGGTAAAGACAATATCTTTAGTGTTAAAGGAGTCAAAGAGTTTCTTGGAGCCGATAAAGACTATAGCAATCATTTTGTGTTTTCTTGGTCGAAATGGGTGCCAAAAAAAATGCAATATCTTCATGTGGAGGGTGGGTTTAGATCGTATCCCGCCTATGCTTGCCCTTAAGGATCGTGGTTGTCGTTTCAACTCTACCCTGTGTGCTCTCTGTGAGAAAGAGGAGGAAAGTGTTAATCACCTTTTTTGCTCTTGTGAGGTGGCGATGGAAGTGTGGGAGAAGGTTTCTACCTGGTGTAATGTGCAACCAATTTATTTGTTTTCGGTTTTGGATTTGTTCGCGGTTCATTCCCATGCTAAGGTGGAGAAAAGATTGGCTCAGGGAATACAAGGTACGGTATTTATCACTTGTTGGTGCTTATGGTTGGCTCGAAATGATAAAATGTTCGCTAATGGAAGGATTAGTATCGAGAAGATTTTTCAAGATATTAAAAACTTAGGTTTTTTGTGGTATAGAAATAGAAGCAAATTTCGTTCTATTACGTGAGATAATTGGTGTAAATTCAAGCTCTTGTAATTGTACAGTTTTCGGGAAGCCTCATCACTTGTTGGTGGTGTAGGCGGTTGTGAATAAAAGTTAAATTTCATAAAAAAAAAATAAAAATAAAAGACAACTTTTTACACGATCAATAAAAAAAAATTTTTAAATCTACAGAAACTTAGAAAAAAAACTTCTAACTAAAAAGAGTACATTTTTAGGTAGAAATATATAAGAGTCAATCACCTTGTACGTGCAAACATGTAAACCGATTGACTTTCATTTCAATAATAATAAATATCGTTGACAAGTGAAAACATGGGCATCACTACTAAGTTAGTATATCATTCTTTTTTTATATATAAGAAAAATAAGCTCAAAATTTGTATATCATTCAACAATTGTAAGCTAGCTAGTCTATTATTCTTTTAGGAGATATTTAGAGCTTATATGAATGTTGATCATTGAAAGCTCAAACATAGAAAAGCAAGTTTCAATTGATCCAATATCAATGAGAGAAACCATCCAACAATCAAGGTCAAGTCCCAAAATCAATCCATTGCCAATGTTACCTACAAACTACAAGTTTCTTAGCAACTCCCTTCCTAGTTCACCTCGTATCGGTGGTTCATTCAAGACAAAAGACAATATTCAAAACCATACGCCGAACCATAATTCCTCTCTAGCTCGTTCTCCTCTCACTTGTGTGTCCAATGCTCGCCTACAAAGAAGCAAATCGGGTGGTGAAGATAGATCATATGTACCCTATGGAGGTTCGGATCTTTGGGCAAATCTTAATAACACAAGTGAAGATAAATCTTCCAAGAATCATGGTAATGGTAACATTAATAATGGTCGAACAATGATGTCGAACAAATTTAAAAAACCTACTGAAATGGACTTCAAATGTGGAGCTCTTTGTTTGTTCTTGCCAGGATTTGGCAAGGCTAAGCCAGTAAGAGCAAGAAGAATGGAAGAAAAAGAAGTTATAAGAAATGTGATTTCACAAAGAGTTTCACTTGAGAAATTCGAGTGTGGATCGTGGACATCGTCTGCTATTCATTGTGATGATGATCATACGTCTACTCTCTACTTTGATCTTCCATTAGAGTTGATACGAACGAGTGTAAGTGACAATGCTTTACCAATGAATTCGGCTTTTTTGTTCAACAAGGGGAGTAGTGTGAAAGGAGTTCTCAAGACAAAAACCGGACCAGTTGAAAGGAAATCACAAGAGGGTCGTCATGTTCGGTTTTCCACTTCTTCTCCCACCACACAACCAACATCTCCCATCACACCTAGATTGAGGAAGGCCCGTGACGATTTCAATGCCTTTTTGGAAGCTCAAAGTGCATGAAGATGAAGTGTAAAATGAGGCCTATAATTTTTTCCATAATTTTGTTCCGTTGAGTGTGTAATGTTCTACGAATTAATAACATGTACTTGATAATGACATCATAGAGTTGTTAACAAAAAAAAGTTGAAATGAGATGGAGGATGAATAGATAAGGTGGGTGCATCCTTCGAAATAGGTGTAACAAAGTTCAAGTCTCGCTAATGGCAATAAAAATGACATAAATAAGGTGTTATTTGAAGTTGAAATAAATATTAAGTATTGAAATAGTAAACGGGTTCAGTTTGACCCCAACGGGCTAAGTGGGTCATTAAGTGTCGTTTGACCCCAAAGCGATTAGAAGAAGTGTGTCTGAATGAGGTCGTATGTTTCTTTGATTGGAAGGAAAGGTCATGTTTAGCAATTGATTAGTACTTAGTAATAGGCTTAAACGACCAAATGGCGTAATAATATATAATTAGCCCTGAAATGAGTTATAAGTAACTTTAAATGATTAGTGGATTATTTCAAAAAGTTGAATATGTTGATATTTTTTAGTTTTGACCCAAATGGGCCAAAGTGGGCAAATCGGCCCTAAAATAGTATGAACATGCAAGAATGAGTTACATAAAGTCATAAACATGATTTAAGAAAAATAATCATGTAAGTTTGATATGAACGAAAAGGGATAAGTATATTGTAATGTAACAAACTTTGAACGAATGTGTATAGTAGGAAATAACTAAAGTTGTGTGTATTGTATGTAAACAACTCGAAAATAATGTTTATTGTATGTAAGAAAATGTATTCAACCAATTAAAATCAGACAAGTGACACCTCTATATGGTTGTCACGTATGTTTTCTTACATACAATAAACATTTTTTTAAAGTTGTTTACATACAATACACAAATCTTTAGTTATTTCCTACTATAGACATTCGTCCAAAGTTTGTTACATTCCAGGATACTTATCCCTGAAAGAAAATTATAATTGAAACTAGTCAATTAAAGTGGATAAATGGGTAATTGTGGTTAAAATGCCCTTACTAGAATCGTGAAATAGATAAAATGTACGCATCGTATAAAATGAGTTATAATTGACTCAAAAAGTGATTGATAATGATGAATGAAAGTGAATGATAATATAACAACAACGTGAAAACGAATAATATAAAAACGGAAGATATTATGTAATGATTACTTATGTGATTGTATCATTGTATGGATGCGCATATTGGGTTTGATAGCTCATTATTGATTTGATGATTATTGTGATGCAAACATTCATGTTGAATACTTATACGGTTATACCTATGGGCTATTGGATTGCCATACGAGCTATCATTGCCATTTAGGCTATTGGTTACTACTCGGGCTATTGATTGCCAGTTGGGCCAGACATGAATTGTTATTTGGGCTATATATTGGTTGCTAGTTGAGCTATTGAATTGCAATGATGGGCTATTGGAGTAGTTAATTCACTTATTTGATGAGAAAACTTTTTGGTCATTGGAAGTGACAATATTGATTGATGTTGGGTAATATATATAGTACTCAATAGGATGTTAATTTACCCATTAAGTGCATTTGACTTGGCCGAGGTTGGCAAGGGAATCGTAATGTTTGATGATCAAGGTGGAACCTTGAACAACTTATAATTCAAGCTGATCTCAATAGGATGTTACCATTGTGTATTGCACCCTAGTCTGTTGTCATAAAACAAGTTGGATAATAAGTTCAAGAGAAATGAGGTTTTGCCAACTTTAAAAGGCTATAAGTGTGTATTGTTTTTCTTTATAGAAAAAGTAAGAATGCATATTGCTAATAATCAGAGATTGATGTTAGTATGTTACATAACCTTTTTGCGCAATACTTACGATTTATCATTCATATATCTTATTTTTTTCGTGATTAAAAGGCCTCGTGGTTGTGTTTAAGGAGAAACATGTATTGGATCTTGGCATAATGAAATATATTGCAAATAACATATATTTAGCACACTAATGTGAAAGATAGTGCTCTGAAGATGCTTTCAAAAGCAAAGCAAAGCATAAGATCAAAAGCCTGCCAAACATACAAAAAGAGTAGAAGAAAGAGCACAAAAATAACAAGAAGAAGATAAAAAGATGCTTAACTTATGCAGTCAGCATTTACATATACATATCATATTAAAAAAGGGTGATGCCATGCCCACATGCAACCCCAACATCACCATCATCATCACTTTTAACATGATAAATAATGGGCTCATTGATTAATATACCCTACCAAGCCCCTTCCACAAGGAAAATTAAGGTATAGATATGCAAGATATATACAAACTTATAACACTACTCAATTGAATGACAGAAAAAAAGTGGTCACCAAAGCCGATTCCACATGCCCCAGATTCCATTCTCTGGCCACTCTTCACATGCTTATGTATCATCTTTACAGCTATCCAAACCAAACATATCATACAAACCTCACTCAAACTTTAAAAGTAAAAACAAAAAAACAAACCTAAAGTACCTCTAGTTAGTTATCTAGATCATAAAGTTTCTTGACATATGTAATTAGGAGTTGTTAATTATTTAGGTGAGAGTCAGATAACGATGGCGCGGACAAGTGGTGACGTGATCATTGGTGAGCCCGACAGCTTGCATAAAGGAATGAATGATAGTAGGCCCGACCTGCCGAAATCCTCTTCTCATCATGTCTTTGCTTATGGCTTCTGATTTAGAGGTCTTTACTGGCAGCTTGTGATTTGGTTTGTAGTTTGTTGCAATGGGCTTGTGATTTACAAATCCCCATATGTATTTGTCGAATGACCCGAATGCTTTCTTGATCTGTTTAACAAGTAATTTAACACATTCACATATACATATGCAACTAGATTTTAAACCTATCATTTTCTTTTAATAGAACAATTTAAAATTTAGCTTAAAATCATCTTTTTGAATTTTGTCATACCTCAAGAATACAAGTAGCATTGTTGATAACACCTCTAATAAGTCCAACTTCAATCCCATAAGAGCTACTTATTGTTGTTATCTTTATATCTGTAAATTTCGACACAACTTCTACTTCAAAGTCTGAGAATGCTTCCCTGTAACATTCAATTAAACACTTAGTTATCATAATAAATAACAAATCTTGAAATATTTGTATATCATTAATAGACATCCACCTAAATAGTTGCCTTTTCTTTAAGACTGAAGTCCAATTTGATCCAACTTGAGCACCTGTCAACACCAGCATTTCAAACAGCAACCTGCATACCCATTCCAAAATTCTTAATAAATTCCAACATCTTTATATATACATATAAATTAAAATAAGGATTTGCTGAACCTTTCTCAGTTAAGGGATTAATTTTTTTTTTCAAATTATTCAAATTTGGTAAAAAAAAAAAAAAAGAAGGGATTTTTTTCAATTTCTCATTCAAATTAAGCTTACACCATACACGTAGACTTTCATTAACCATATGACAATCCACATTTACGAAGAAGATGATGTGAAAACCATACATTACCATCCAATTTCTTTATGATTTTTTTTCTACTAGATTCAGTCATTTATTTATGTATTAGGTTGTCACGTCATCTTCATAGATTGTTACGTGGTTAACGAAAGTCTACATGTATAGGCACATACATTTAATTTGAAAGAAAAAACAATGAACATTCCCCCTTTTAGATAAAAAAAAAAATGAATCAATATTCCTTTTTAAGTGAGGGAATTTATCTACAGTCAATCGAGAAGTTTGATTAATTGACCCTTTCTTTGCAATTAGCCCTATAAATAAAATATATATGTAGATACATACATGATACATATACAAATAAAGAGGGGGAAAATAAAAATTAAAAACAATGACTTACCTATCATCATGAACAGGAACTCCCCATTCTTCATCATGGTATGCAACATATATAGGGTCTGAAAATTAAGGTATTTGTAAAAAGTTAAAATCTATATCATGATCAGTTCTCATGTAGCAGTTGTAAATAGTATTTAAAAAATATGTCAATCTTTCTTGTATTAGATGGCATCAGTAATGAGTTAATGACCCCAACCATAACAAAAATAACCTTTTTGACCCATTACCCATCCCGGCTAACTCGTTCATTTGCAACCTCAACTAACTTGGACACTCGTGAATTTGAATTCAAGATAGGCCACTGGCATAAGAAATCATGCATTTTTTTTAAGTACAATAGGAGATGTATTTAGTTAGTTATATACCTGAATAAGGAGTAATGAAACTGCATCTTTTCTCTTCTGTGACAATATTATTGTTATTTGTATTAACAAGAATATTGGGATCAAACAAAGTTGTGATCAGTTTTTGACAACTGTCATACTTGGCAGACTTTGCTCTACCATAATGTGCTATCTTCATTTTCCTTTGAACTTGCATCACTGCAACTTGTTCTCGTCTAGCGGCTGCTATACTCCCAGGAGCATCTACAATCGCCTCGGATGAGTACTTTACCACCAACGAATTAGGATTAGTACTTTTGCTTTCAATACTTGTCTTTGACTTCTTTAGAGGAATTGCAGTTTTTGTAGTTATGCATTTGGTTGGTGGTGTCAAAAGAGGTCTGTCTGTGCTTGAATTAGTATTATCTGATCGGTTGTTTCCACCACGTTTAATGGCAGGCACTCGGGGTGATTTCAGCTTAGGCGAGACAGGGGAATTATTATTCGCTTTGGCATTTGGAGTGTTACTAGTCTGAGATGGTGGTGGTGGTGTTGGAGCTATGGAAGCCGGTTTGGGACGTGAGATACTCTTTTTAAGAGGATATTTTGCTAGAACGCGGTTGGAAGTGGCTGGTTGAAGAACAGGCCGTCCATTGATGTCTGAGATCATGGCTTCAGTCGGAGTAGCAATAGGATTAGCATTTACTTCAGTTGGTTTTGCCAATTTGGATTTTGAGGACCACATGATTGATCAAGTATTTTGAAAGGAAAGATGGAATTAGGACTCTTATTTATAAAGGTTTTAGAAGTGTGTTAAGAAATGGCATGAGAAATGGAGGGTCTTTATTTATATTACTAACACCCCTATGCTCATGGAAGTGTGGGGCATATATTATATAATGTGGAATAAATGGTAACATGGAGGGTTTAGATTTGGGTATGTCCACAATATCCTTTTTCATTCTTATCTTTGTCTATGAAGGAACCCCATAAAGAAGCAAATAATGAGCATTCATATGGCATGATAAGAATTATACTACTTTCTTTAACATGTTTGTTTCATTCATTATATCATCATATGGATCATGAATATAACTATATCATGTGAATGAAAAATAAGTATTGCAATTCAAAAACCTAAGGGCTTTGGCTTAGCGGTATATGTGATGACATATCGACTAAGAGGTCGTGGGTTTTTAGTCCATTTTGGACAAACGATAAAATATTTGTGGATTTTTGTGTAATACTTGTTTTTTTGAATCAAAATATTGCAATTCAAAAGAAAGTGAAATTTGATGGGACTTACAAGTCAAATAAAAAAAAATACAGATCATAAATTTGTTGTGTTTTGATTGCATATTTCACTTACTCATGTATGTAAATTATGGATTTAGGATGTGGATGGGAAATTATTGGAGCATGTTGGCTAATTGGAATGCTAGTGCATTTGATAGTAAATACTTAACTCACTATTGACCCATATGGTTTGGGGCCTTCACTCCAGAAAAGACACTTCTCACCACCAATCTTACTAAAATGGATCACAAGTCACTGTATGTTGCCATTTTATGATATAAACCCCTTTCAGTATATTTAGCTAAGTTACAAATTCATTTAGACTCATCTTACTTTTCAAAATACAGATAATGTTACCTTGTCAAATGGGTCAGCAACATATACAACGGACCAAATGTGTCAATTCACTTTCATTTTTTTTTTTGAAAGGTAAATTTCGCTTAAAACTTCGTGTCGCGATTCGACAGCGGGAGGTCTACCATATGTTGTCTTAACCGGGTCCACTCTAGAGAGCTCCCTCAAAGTAGAAATATCTAGTTCAAATACCCAATAATCCGCCCGAAGGCACGACAATTAATATCGGTAAACCCTGCCCCTCAAACTTGAACCTGAGTATACCCAAGCCAAACCCTCATAGAGGGACTTTCTAAGTCCACCCCAAGGCTTGAACATATACAACGGACCAAATGTGTCAATTCACTTAATTACTTTAATCTCTAGCGAGTCAAATTGGTCAAATGCGTCATATAATGTTATGGGTCAGAATTCAGGAATATATTCAAACCCGCAAGATGTGCTGGTTTGGAGAAACATGTCAATCTGCTTAAATTCTTAATCAAAAGAAGGTTTTACAATGATTTGAAAACTTAGTTGGGATTCTTTAAGATTGTTTTATTTAGGAAGAAATGAATAGCTATTTAAGTGTAGAACATGGCAAAATGTTTCTGAACCTTCACTGAATGGCCCATTTTGCCATTTTGGTTCTTGCCATATTCATTTTCACCTCCATAAATCAAGTTGCTTATATTTCTTTCAACGACCAACAAGGACCAGTGTCTGGCTAATTTCGCCACCTGTTATGACCCAATCTTACAGATTCTCAGCCACAACGCCCGATTTTTATCCAATATGACCCATTGTTACTAATTATGACCCATTCTTTACCATATATGACTCATTCTTACCCGTAAAACTTGTTACTTTCACCAAAACGCTTCTTACCCTTTATGACCCATTTTTACCCGTTATGAGCCATGGTAATCAAATATGACTCATTCTTACCAATTACGATTCATTTTTACCCAAAATGCCAGTTATCACCCATCATGAGCCATTCTTAGTCATAATGGTAACAAATGGGACATAGTTGGTAAGAAATGATAAGAATTAGTCATAGTAGGTTGAACTATAAAGCATGTATAAAAATGGGTCATTTGGGTACGGTATGAAAGAACGGGTAAGAATGGGTTGTAGTAGGTAAGAATGGGTCAGAGGGCAATGAAATTTCTCCTATATATGTACAAATAGGTACGTATCTACTTGATGGTGTGCAATGGATCCAATTTACCTAAACTATATGTGAGACAATGTATAGGTTTATATTCTGAGTGTTCCTATATATAGTACAGAAAACGTTGATTTCTAGAAGTCCCAACTTCAAAAAAAAAAAGAAGAAGAAGAAGAAACAAAACCATTCTAACTCTCATGAACAAATGCCTTGACAACATCTACAATTGGAGCTTCACACACAGGACATTCCCTGCTGGTGCGTTGCAATTCCACCGCACATCTAAAGCAAGTGCACATATGCCCACATCTAATAATTTGCACCAAGTGATTTCAGAACCATTAACATATAGTAATAACTGTATAGAATCTTTTAAAACAAATACTCGTAATCACCTGTATAGAAGTGAATCGACGTGCATATCGCCACATATAAAGCAATCCTGCTTCACCAAACTGGGTGGCTTCCTTTCCTTTTTCTGAACTGTACACAACAAATTAACAACATAAGGCAACCTGAAATAGACATTAATGTAACAGTATTTGACGCATTCTAACCTGAACAAGCTGCAGCATTAGCAACAACATGCTGCTTGAAGGTATGTTGCATTTTGAGTTGCATGTTAACACAACTTTTTATGGATTTGCGCAGTTCCATAATCTCTTGATGTAATTGCTCCATATGTCCTCTCAAGTCATATATGAGTTCCATTTCCTATCACAAGACAACCAAAACTATCATTGTGACCGTTTAATTTTTTTTTTTTTTGGTTCCATCTTTATGATAGAATTTAGACCCAAAAACCAAGGGAGAAAAATGATAGCTGGAGTCATGAACTTACAATATTTTGGTGAGTGTTAGCAGAAGAGGATTGTGGAGTACTATTGTTATGGGACCGATTAGAATTCGGGGAGCGTTCTAAAGATGGAGATGTCGTTGTAGTTGCAGTCTCAGAGTTATAAACAACGTCAGTAGGTGATCTCCAAGAACGTTCTGAGTGTGGAGTTTGATCTATGTATTCACTATATTCACTACATTTTGTCTCAGTTCTACTCCTACAATCTTCATCTACCACATAAACATTTTCTCGGTCAACCTCTTCCTTCCTTGACTCTTCTTTCTCTCCCCCTACCACCAGATTTTCTACCGGAACATGAGATTGTTGGACGCGACTCACCATTAGCTGGTCTATTACGTCACGTAGACTACTTCCTAGAAAGCTTGATACACTTCTTCTGCAGAAACATCAGAAAAAAAGTGACTTCTTAGAAACTGAAACTCTGTGGAAATAAATCTCTTTACAAACAAGTTTCATTATATACTGATATGATTACAGTCAAGTTATAATCAATTAGAAATGGAGAATGGATAACTTGCCTTTGAAGAAGTCGTTGTATGTCTGCCTTTCCAAATGACATCTCTTGATACCTTAATCGTCTCATATCTTCCCAATCACTCTTCGGGCGAGAAATATCACTGATCCAATCATAATTTGGGTCATACATCTCCATATCGTAAGATTCTTCTTCATCCAAAACACTACGTGGTTGAGAATATTCGCTTGTCATCCAATCATCAAAGTTTTCATATACATGTTTCTTACCAGTGTAGCTAGTCTCTTCTGAATCACAAACCCCTCTATCTGGACTAGATGATTCTTTAGATGACACGAATCGACTTTCATCTTCATAAAAATCAAACTTATTACAATCTTTATACTGCTTCTCTTCCTTGGGCTTGATGAAATGGGAAGAACTATCAACAAATTTGGCTTCATGAACCACATCTTTACAAGAAATTTTCGGGTATGGTGTAGATTGCTTCGGGGCCATTGACTCTGGTTTTGCTTTTGGTTTTCGCTGTTGTTCTTGTTTCATGTGGCTGGTGTCAGTGTTGGTCTTGGTCTTAACATCCACCTCTGTTTTCGTGGGGCTGGTGAACGGAGTTTCCTCACTAAAAGTGTTCTTGATCACATTTTGTTTGTCTTTCCTTGAATTGATTGCTCCTTTTTCAATTTCACAATTAAACCTTTCCCTAAATTTGGAGTTATATTCATGTCACTTATATAGTTTTAAACTGTTAATAATATTATATAGATGTTAGTCTAAATGTAAATGGAGAAAGTTTACCTTAGATTTCTGATATCCAAACGATTATCAGATTCAAGTGTTTTTGAAACGCAATGTCTGTGCCTTTTGACATCTGTTTTTGGTTCAGGTTCAACTCCAAGACGAAGGATTTTAAATCTAAGTGAAGCCTATAAAGACATAAACATAAAAGGGAATTTGGGATTATGAAGAAAATAAATGTAAACTGAGGGAAGATATATATGCTACGAGTTAGTACCTGAATTTTGCCTCGATATGAAAACTTTGAAACAGATTTACGTTCCACCAACCATTTGAGCTCGTGAAGTTTATCACGCTCCATTTGCATTAGAAAATTGTTAAAAGCTTGTCGTCCTCGGACTAGATGTTTTGATACTTTAACACCTTTAAAACCTTTCTGTTCTCCTTCAATATGTCTATGTTTTAATGTGGTCCGAATAGGAGGCAATGATGCATTCACATTTCCACCATGAGAAGCAGCCAGTTCTTCTTCTCTTGACAACTTCTTGACAATATCCACCACCCGAATCTTTTCCTTTTCTGCACCACCAAGATTTGAATCATTGGCATCCCGACTTGGAAGTGGTGCCGAAAGCCTTCTAGTACGACTTGCATCAGAATCCCAACCAGCATTCGAGTCATTAAGACTATTAGAAGGAGAACTGTTTTTCTTCTCTTTATATGGTGATTCTAAATTGTTTCGGTTACTAGAAGAAGAAGAACCATTGTCATTTTTGTTTGAGTTCTTAGTCTCAGCCAAATCTTTCCATCTTTGAAGAAGAGAAGAAACCCCACCAGAAGTCAGAGATTCAACTACATATCTAGATCTCGAAGGAGAATCTGGTTGTTGAAACCTTGAAGAATCCGAAGACTTTTTCATAGTCTCCTTGTTTTGGCTTTCTTGCTCACACGAAAAGACAACCTCTCGTGCCAACGCCCAATGACCATTCCTTGATTTCTTTTGTGGACTCCCATTACTATTATTACTACTACTATAACTAGTCGCGCCACTTTTGTTGTTATAACTCTTCTGCCTCGGGCTAGCGTTCTTATTCTTACTCTTAAGATTACCATCAAATTTCGGTTTGTTTTTATTGTTATCAATGAAAGTAGAAGGCAACCACGAATAATCAAAATCATTTTGCATTTCATTCGTGGTTGTCCCGTACTTGCCATTTCTTTCGTTAACAGTAGGAAGCCACGAATCATCATCAGCATTGTTTTGCACTTTTTGATGATGATGATGATTCGGGCCCTCATATTCAGAGGTTACCGTGGAGTTGTGGCTACTCGAAGGCAACCAAGAACCATCATCGTCGTCTTGATCACCATTTTTTCGAACGCCTTGCGAATGAATATAACCCTTGTGTCCCTTGATGTGATTATGGTCCCTTAGAGATACATAATGAAATGGTGAAGAAGATGCAGCCACTTCAATCCGCATTGATGCCATTAACATTAAAAATCAATTAATCTTGAAATGTTATTTTCTCAAAAATTTGTTTTTAAAATTTTGTTTATGTATGTTTTTTTTTAGTATCAGATCAAATGGAAAGTTTGAATTTTTGGTGAATTGATGTTAAATTACGGGACGGAATCATAGGAGAGAGACCGTTGAAAATTGAAGGGTGTGGTCTTATTGCACTTTATATCCGTACGTTTCTATGTATATTTTTCTAACTATTTATAGTAACTTTTTCTATTCAAAATTTTCAATAAAATTATCAGTTTTTCTTTTTTGTACTTGTTTAATGTGGATTGACAATAACTAAGGTATCATTATACGTACGACTAGAGGCGGTATCAAGAAAGACCCCGGGAAGGGTAAAATTAAAAAAATTATGAAATATAAATCTAAAAGGGGACAAAATGTTGAAAACTTATAAGAAATTTTTTAAAATCCATGAAAAATTTAAAAATATATAACAAAATTTAAATTTTGAAGGGGCATTTGCCAAGTTTTTTTCCAAATTAGTGTAGTGAGAAAATTATTTACCAAATTAGTATAGTTTCAAAAATATTTACCAAATTAGTATATGATTTAAAAAAAAATGAACTTATTCTATCCAAATTATCTTCCATCTAAATTACAATACAACACATGTCTTATGTATATCTACCTATTTGATTTCACCTAAATTATATTCATCCCGTTAAATTTGAATTTTATATCCTTAACCAAAACCTTCAACTAAACAAATTTATTCCAATATGGACATAACCTTAAGCTTTTAACAAATCTATAACATTTGGTCAAAAAGTTGGAAGTAAATTCAAGCTTTATAATTATATCATCCGCTTTTAACATTTAACAAGATTGTGGTCTGTTAATTATATCATTAATCAATGAAGCTATTTGATATTATCGGCTTCTTTTATAATAATTTTTGTTATTTTGATGTCAATATTTACAAGAGATAACAAGTAATAATTTTTATAAAAAGACGAACTTTTGTGATATCAATAGATTCAGTCATTCAATTTTTGAACCTATCTAAGTTTCACCTATATTATCTTCATTCCAGTTAAGTTGAATTTTCCATGCTTAAAAAAGATTTGCTTCCACTTCTAAAAATCTGATCACTATTTCAAGGTTTATAAAAGCTTGCATCAACATGTAATATTTAATCTTGAGATGATGGTATAATAAAATAAGCTAATAATCGATTAATCCTTATATGTAATAGTACAAAAGAATTTCTATCTATTTATTGTAAATGTTTTTAATAAAAATCATGTTAAAATATGTTTTAACCCATATTGGTAAATATTTTTAAAACTATACTAACTTGATAAATAATTTTTCCCACTACACTAATTTTGAAAAAAACTCGGCATTTGCCCCCCCCCCCCCTCCCTTTGGGCACGCCCCTGCGTACGAGTATGTAATAAGGTAAGGTTACTAGTACTATATATGGGCTTGAATCGAATACTCAATATAGTATTACTTGGATCGAGTTTGACTCGGACCTGAAAAGATTTTTTAATTGGGCACAAGTTTTCGATTGAGTATTTTTTTTCTTTCTTCTAAGTTCGAAACTATATCTTTATATTTGATCTCTATTTGTTAAATGAAAATGTCAGTGAAAAAAAAAATTATAAATTCACTAATTGTAAATCGGCAAATGAAGTTAGCTTGGCTCATACATGCATTTGGGGTTTTCCCCTCATATTATGGGTTCGATCCTTAAATGTGTTTGATTCGATGAATTCCTAAGAATTTTTTACAAATTGAAATTAGAATCCCACTTTTTCTCATGTTTGTTTTAAAAAAAGGATGGAACTCGAATTAAGAATTTTCTATCAAATTCTTTAAATTACATAATTTAATGGATCGAAAGTTTCCAATTTATTTGGAATTCAGACAATATGACTAAAAGCCTCGACCACAAATATACCCTAGTTATAACATATATTCTATCTTCTCTCTTTTTCATGTTACCCTCACCAAAAGCTTCATATAAAAATACTGTATCTACATTGTTCTACCAAAAAGGAAAATTTGTTTTTTTTTATCTCAAAAAATATTCTTCCTTATTCTCTTTTATTTATTTCATTTTTTTTCTCATGTACTATTTTTATGTATTACTAATTTGCTTTTTCCACCTCTTTCAACATCATGGAATTTGTAAGTTATTTTATTTATTATGTTGTTCAACTAATATAAATGCTCCATCAAATAGTTTGCAAAAAAAAATTGTCACTCTCAATATTGAATATATATATATATAAGAGCGATATTTTGTCAATAACAAATATTAATTAGGATGACTCGGAGGTGTTTCAAAACAATGAAAAAAGATTGGCAAACTGTCAGTGACATATTTAATAGTACAAGTGGGCTTGGTTATGATAAAGAACAATTGTGTGACCAAAACATCTCTAGGGTATGTGATGCTTACCTTGAAATATTACCATTTTTTATTTTGTTGTTTACCATATGTTTTAAATGGGTAGCAACATGTCCAACTTTGATGTATGTAATTTTATTGTTATAATGTGATATAGTCATAAAAGGGCATCAAAATTTAAAAATAAAAAGCTTCAACACTATGAGAATTTATGTGTAGTTTTTGGAAAAGATCAAGATCAAGGAAATAAAGGCAACATTTCTATTGAGATGGAAGAGCATATTGGGGGAATTGGAGAGACACCCGTATGATAGTTTTGATGAAGCGATGAAATTAAAGATAGCCATAGGTTACGTACCATTACAAGTTAAAGAAAAGGAAGAGCACATCTCAAACAAGTTCTATTGTTGAAAATTCAATGATTTAATTATATTTTTTGGTGAACGTCTCAAAGAATTGTAGGCTGAATTGAGTGAATGTGAAAAACTTGAAGTTTAACTAAATAAGAAAATGCTATGCTAACTTTGGAGCTTGAAAAAATGACATTATTGTCTCAATTGGAAAGGCTTAAGACAATTCGTAAAATAAAAAGTGATCATGCTATTCTAGCAATCTTTTTAACCATCTTCTTGGTGTTTTCATGTTATCCATTAATTTTTTCTCTTAATTTTATTCTAACATGTGTAACTAATTTTATACCCCGAGTGTAATTAAAAGTAATAATGGAATAATTGTTGATATGAAAAATAAACAATTATCATATTATATTATAATTTCACCTTTTTCTTTTAATGTAAAACCCTTTATGTTTTATATCATTTTTTATATTTTTATTTATTTATAATTATATCTTGTGGGATTTTATGTATTACTTAAATAAATGTGATTTTAAGTATAATGCTATTGAAATCTAATGTATTAACTAGCTAATCAACCCGGGTTAACATATAAACGTTTTGCAAATAAACCGAATGATACCGAGGTAGGTTTAAAATATGTTGTCATATTTTAAAAACGTTAAATAAGTTGAAAAGTTGTAACAATTTATTATGTAAAAAACGAAACTAAACGGAAAAAAAAGTTAGTGTAGTTATGCACACACGTTGAAATACATATGATTGGTAAATACCAAAAAGTAAATCCGTTATCCGAAAAAACATCATAACTTTCGGCCTAATATAACAAAAAAATTTCAGGTTATTAAAATCTTACATAAAAATATGGGCATTTAATTTAATAAAAATCTATATTCATGATATATATTTAAAAAGGAGAGATATTTAAAATTTTAAATTAATAAAGTATGATAATGATGTCATAATTAATTTAAAAGAACGAGAATAAGTACCCGCGCGTTGCGGCGGTGAGATTCGGCATGAGCACGGGCATAAGACCGGACCGGACCGAACTGGACCGACTTGACCCGAGACCGACATGGCAAAAAAGCTAAACCGAAGCCCGTCCCGAAACCCTCTCGGTCGGTCCGGTTCGGTTCTGGGTTAGACCGGGTCGGGTTCGGGTTTTTGAAGGAAGGACCGAAAATGGAGAAAAAACTAGTAGCAGGTTCTCGTAAATTGTTGATAATATAAATGCTTGGTCTTGAGGAAGATGGTACAAAGAGGGGATGGAAAATGAGAGCATCAATCACGTGATTCTCTTTTTGTGTGTATTTAATTTTCTTTTAAACATTAATATTAAAATATGATAGTAATATGTATTATATTATATATTACTTTAGTAATATGTATTATATTATATATTAAAAGTAATAAAGTGGTAGGATGTGCTGTCATATACCATCATTACAGTAGTATATATAATAATAATATAGTATATATATATACTTGTACCTCTATATTGACACACACTTACACTTTTATTAAAAAACTCTCTCTTTCTCCTTCATTTCTCTCCCCGAAAACTATGATCCTGCTACCATTCAATCATCTCAAATGTGACTCTATATATTTCTAGCCCAATTAAATATCTACATTCTCTTAATCCTAAGGTTAATCGGGTTCTCGGGTCTGGACCATCAACCGTCGGGTTTTGCACCGACCCGGACCGAACCCGAAAATACCCATATTTGCTGGACCGAAGCCCGGCCCGTTGGGTGGTCGGTCGTGTCGGTCCGGTTCGGTTTTAGGCGGGTTTTTGTCGGGCTTCGGGGTTCCGGGCCAAAAGCTCATGCCTAGGTGAGATGGTTTGGGTGATAGCTAGGTCATAGAGTGTGATATGTCATAGAATGTGATAGGTCATAGGAGTTGATATGTCATAGGAGTTGATATGTCATAAAGTATGATAGTCAAATGTCTTAGTCGTACGGGCTCCGCCTCGGATTTAAAAATTCGTCGAAAGTATATCAATGACATCTCTAATGAAATAGCATGAAATTTTAAGAATACCCATATAATTTTTATAATTTATCGATGTACGGTTTTTGAGATAAAAGATTTTGAATGAATTGGAGGAATAAATGATTTATTGAGATGAGAGAAAAAAAATGACTGGTTGAGATTTGAGTAGAAGGAAAAAGTACTATAGTTATTTTAAAGAAAAGGTATTATAGCTATGCTAACTTTGGAGCTTGAAAAAATGACATCATTGTCTCAATTAGAAAAGGTTAAGACAATTCGTAAAATAAAAAGTGATCATGCTATTCTAGCAATCTTTTTAACCATCTTCTTGGTGTTTTCATGTTATCCATTAATTTTTTCTCTTAATTTTATTATAACATGTGTAACTAATTTTATACCCCGAGTGTAATTAAAAGTAATAATGGAATAATTGTTCGATATGAAAAATAAACAATTATCATATTATATTATAATTTCACCTTTTTCTTTTGATGTAAAACCCTTTATGTTTTATATCATTTTTTATATTTTTATTTATTTATAATTATATCTTGTGGGATTTTATGTATTACTAGAATAAATGTGATTTTAAGTATCGATAATGCTATTGAAATCTAATGTATTAATCTTAAATATGTAATGTAGTTTGTTTGTTGTGGCTAGAAATGAGTTTCTATATGCAATCTCTAATGATATGTTATGTAGATCAAATAAAACAAAATTCAAATATTAAAACACAAACCAAAATCATAAACAAAGCAAAGTGAGATTATCATAAACAAAAATATTCATAAAAATGTAAAATAATTTGTCAACATATCAACTTAAACACATAAAAAGACAATTAAAATATGAGACGGAAATTACCGTAGTTAAACAACACGAGACGTAACATTCTGCAAACATCAACACTCGCTTCAGGGTTGATATTGGATGACATTGAATGACAACCAATACATATTAAGTTTCTTGATGGCCTAGTCAGCAAATCCTTGCAAAACTTAAAAGAATCCTCATAGTGGAACCTAGTCTAGCTATGTGTCTCATCCGACGTCAATTTTATTCTAACATGTTTAATAATCTTAATATACTATTGTAACATCCTAAACTTTTTATGTTTGACGTTTGACTTGTCCGTTAGTCAACGTTAGGTTATGTCAAGTTATGTGCCTTAAATGGATTACGTGATTAAATGCTTATGTATTTAATATATGAAATGTAAGATTAATGTGTTAATGTGCAATATGATTAAAGTGATGGGGAAAAAAAAGATGATCAATAAAGTTACAAAGTGTTTCCGATAGGAGTAAGAGTCGTTAAGTGTTCCCGTATGCGTTAAACGAACAATTAGGTTACGAAACGGGTTGTAAGAAAAGTACAAGGGCCTAGATGTTAAGTCTTGAAACTTGTTCCAGCAGATGAGGGGCTTATATCATGACAATGTTGCCCTAAAATCAGATCTACACCTTTAAAAAAGTTACACACACAAAACTCTAGGTCTCTCTTCAATTTCTAGTCGATTTTGGGGGTTTTCGGAAGGGATTTTGCTTGCTTTTCGATCCGTTAATCATTCCTACAGGTATATTATCATTAACTGAATGTTAATTAAGTTTTCAATTAGGTTTTGCCTCTGTAGGGTCAACCATAAGGGTTGGGATTGTCCGATGTTGATGTTTTAGGTTAAAAACGGTGGTTTCTTGATTAAATCGCTAATTGAGTTGGTTAACTACACCAAGTTGCTAACTTTAAAGATGAATTATGTTATTTATATGTAAATAAGGGAAACCCAGGTGTTTAATTAGAACCACATGGGTTCAATTATGTTTTTGTATAAAACGATGTGGTTTCGAGTCGTGTTGATGATAAAAAAAAGAGGGGTTCGTGTATGCAATTGATTCAAGGATGAACTGATGTTTTCAAATGCTTAAATGTGACCTATTTGGTGTAAATTTAATGGGTATAAGTCGTGGTGGAGGTTTGGGAACCGTTCAGAAGGAGATTGAAGAAAAACAAAGAAGGTTTTGATGGTCGACACCCTAGGTGCGGCGCACCTGAGCAGGTCAGAAGTTTCTGATTTGTTTTGTGCGGCGCACTTGCATGTCTGGTGGTCATTTAGGCTTGTTTTAGTGCTCGCTTGACCCATAGACCTTACGTATAAGTTACCTAGATGTTTAGGGAACTTAGAGAGGTTCTTTTGTGCCCCGTTTATGTTACCTATTGGTTATATGTTTGCTATAGGTAGTCGGAAACACAAACAAGGCACATTAACTTTGCATATTGCTCGTGGTGCTCGTCACGAGGTAAAATAACATCTTTTGTCACATGAGGGACAACAAAACATAGTTTTCTTAAAGTAAACTTCCCTAAATGAATGATTGAATGCTTGTATGTGTTGGGGATTGTATGGGAGGTTATGATGGGATTCATTATGATTACCCTTGAATGGTGAATGTTAAGCTTATGCATGCTATAACGAAATGATACTATGTTTATGTCATGAAATGGTGTATGATGAAATGACGTAAGTGATAAGCTCAAATGTACATGATGAACGATAAGATGTTATGATGATCTAAATGTATTATGCTATAATGTGATTGACCTCACAATAATGTAACGTTAAGACAACATGATAATGAAATGATATAATGAAGTATTGCAATCATGTTAAGATGATATGATTTTATGAATGATACGTACACGATTAAGGGCCTAAAGTAAAGAAAGACGTATGTGATTAGTTTAGGTGAAAGTGTAGCCGTATAAGCTAATATAAAGTAGAGAAAGATATATGTAATTAGTTTAGGTGAAAGTGTAGCCTAAGCTAATATAATAAAGACGTCTCGAGCATAAGTAAAGTTGTGTTAAGCTTAACCCATGCTAGTTCTTCGGAGTTAATGTTTACGTGGTCACGTGGTGTGGGAATCTAGATACCTCCCCATGTCATAGTTATGTTTGAGTGTATCCGGGTGGAGTAACTAACCACTACACGCACAAGTTCAAACGGTATACTCAGTTGGATCGACTTTGTCTTTCCTTAACGACGACAATGGCCCACCGTAAGGTTTACCCATCAAGTCGGGTGTGAGGATCCCATGTAAGGTCTTATAGCCGCCTACACACAACCCCACATCCCTAAGTACGTGTGGCTTATGTCACATAGCCTACGTCTAGGTAAAAGAAAAGAAAGTAAAGAAAGATAAGAAAAGACAAGAAAGTAAAGAAATGTGAGAAAAGAAAGATGAAACGTAAGGATCTATGATGTTAGGCACAATTAGGACTACGATGAACTCCTAATGTGTTAACTTATGTATATTGCTTTAATGTTGATGATATGATCTTGCTAATGTATGATGTGATGGACATCATAGTAATGTGGTGATCTTAACGTGCTATGACGAATATGTGATATTACAATATGAAATGTTTTGTTAATATATAATGAATTGGCAACATTTTAATAAACTCATGTTATCTAACTTAGCTTTTAAAGCTAACACTTGCTCTTTTGAAAAAACGTTGTACCCTCAGGTTAAGCACGATTGAGCTAGTGAAAGACTTAGCTCGGTGAGACGGGTAGTTTCTATGAAGAAGGCTTTTAGTTACTCTGCTTAGTCGTTTATGTTTAGCCATAATGATGTTGGCTACTTTATTTAAGAATCATATATGTAATATTTATGTTGGTGCTAAATCTGGATCATCTTATAGTGTTTTGATGATATGGACGTAGTAACATCACTTTTTATAAATGAACTATCCGTTACAGATTAAGTATGTTTTAAAGGTTCTGTTTCCGCATTTCTAAACGCCGTTAGACAAAAGTTTTTTGAAAATCCAGGTTTTAAAATGATGGTGTTACAATTATAAGACAGTTGAACTAATAACATATTAATCAATCAAATCGCTTAATTTACTATTTATATTAATTTGTAGAAAGTGTCTCATTAATTTACATTTTTTTTTTGTTTTCCATTAATAGTCAACACTTTTTAGCTCTGAATATTTAATTTATATTTTATTTTAGCCATCAACTTAGAGAGAATTTTTTAAAATTTACAATCATTTAATTAATTAAAAAAATTTCAACATATGAAATATTGTCTACAAAAATTTATTTCAAAACCTAATGACTTATTAACATATATTAGATTAAATTTTGTAACTTATAAATACTAGTTTTAGTTTAATATTTAATATAAACACAATTTGAACTCTAAATACATATCCCAAACTTAGTAACGGATGACGATATACAACATCATTATCCTAAACACAATAGAAATCACAGAACATGGGACCATCACAGATCAAAACATGATTTACAACAAAGGGTTACTTGAATATTAAATCCAAATCAATATTAATTTCATTCAGGATTCATTCTATCTTTTTTAAAGTTACAGTTGTCACTCAAATCAAGAGTTCTAATTGTTATCAAAGAATATAAAAACAATCATATATAATTGTTATCTAATTATCATAGGACAGGTGATTGATAATAAATATATACGTATTATGGGCTTGTATCATGATCAAATACATATACTTGAATGTCATAATACGGGATCCCAAGTATGTTTTTAATTTAATTATCTTTTATAATAATATCACATTATGATTACAACTGTCTTCAAAATATTCTATAATAGAGAAATTATTATATCATGTGCCTTGTGGAATGATTACGATAAACAATTTTATCAATATGTCTGGCTAATAATGACAGTGACGAACCTGTGATTATTGTACTACAACTAGGGATGGCAACGGACGAGAAAAAAACCGTAACCCGCGGATGTCCATCCGTCATGGATGGATAATTTCAAAGAAAAAAAAATTACCGTGGATACATAATGGATATAAATATGTACCCGCTTGCGGATCACGGATGGATAATGGATATACCATATCCGTCATGGATATATCCATTTAACGAATCCATCATACCCGCATATCATTATTTATATATGATAAATTTTGATAGATATTAAATTTTATTAAATCAAATATGTTCCATTTTGAAAGTTTGTTCCAAATCCGATTATTATGTAAGAGATATGTTTCCAAACTCAAATTCTGGCCGGAGAAAATGTAATCATATAATATAAAAGAAAAGAAATACTAGTATATTTATTATAAAAAAGAAACCTAGACAATCATATCATCATCTGTCATTAGCATGTGAATAGATCAATCAGTAGGTTACAACAATTTTGGGGAATTGAGGGGTTATACAAATAATGACAAAACACCATGACTCCATGACCAATTGATGATGTAGTAGTAATTATCAAAAGACAAAAAGCATGAGGACATATTATCTAATGAATTCCTTCGATTCATTATACAATAACTTTTTACAGTACATCATCATGTTTCTACTAGTTCAGATCCTCAAACAAGTTCAAACCCTTTAAATGATAATGACTCAGCAGAGGCTTCTACGAAGAAAAGAAAGGTTGTTGATGTTGACGATGATCAAGGCCATGTGAGACCACTAATCTTATATATTTGGAAGCATTTTGAAAAGACAAAAGTCAAGGGTGTGTGGAAAGACAATTGTAATTACTGTCACAAAAATTTGAGTTGGGTAAGCAGGAATGAAACGAGTCATCTTCATAATCACTTTAACAGATGTCCTCTTCGTACTACAAAGGATATTAGGCAATCAATGTTAAATCCAAAAGTTTCATTAGATGGAAAAGTTTCTATTGAAAAACACACGTTTGGTCAAAAGGAAGCAAGGAGGGAGCTTGCATCCATGATCATTTTACACGAGTACCCTTTATCCATGGTTGAGCATGTCAGTTTTAGACGTTTTACAAGCTCTCTTCAACCTCTATTTAAGCGGGTTTCTCGAAATACCATTAAAAAGGAAATTTTTGAAATTTACAATTTCGATAAAGCTAAAAGTTTGAGCTTACTGGAAGCAAGTAAAAGTCAGATTGCCCTCACCACTGATATGTGGACATCTAGCAACCAAAACAAGGGATTTATGGTCCTAACAGCTCACTTCATTGATGATTCATGGGCATTGCAGAATTGGATACTAAGGTAATTTCCAAAAAAGCATTTTGCATGTTCGTATTTTTTCTATATATTATTGTTCTAACTATTTTCAAAATAATGTAGGTTTGCATATATACTGCATCCACATACTGCAGAATAGCTTTCTAATCAACTTATTGATACAATGGTGGAATGGAATATCGCTAGGATCTACTGTAAATGTTGATAATTGCTCAACTAATGACTTGATGCTTGAAAAAATTGAAGAAAAACTTTCTAAAGAGCATCTTGTGTTGGAAGGGAAACTCTTACACATGAGATGTGCGACCCATATATTAAACTTAATTGTAAGATATGGTTTGGATGTCATAGGAGATGCCATTGAGAAAATTCGTGATAATGTTTATTATTGGAAAGTAACTCCAAAACGAAGTGAAGAATTTGAAAAAATGGCTCATAAAGTACTAAAGGTTTCGTCAACGAAAAAGTTGATACTCGATTGTAGAACAAAGTGGAACTCGACTTATATGATGTTAGATGTTGCATTGGGTTATAAAGATGTGTTTCCAAGCATGAAACTTAAAGATAAAAAGTATGTCTGTAAACCAGGGGATGAAGATTGGAAGCTAGCTCAAGTTATTTGTGACAAGCTCAAGACATTCTATGAAGTAAGTGGATTTTTTTTCTGAAACAGCTTATCCAACTACCAATGAATTTTTCTCAAAGGTATGTAAACTCAAGATTGATTTAACAAAGTGGAAAGATGATGAGAACGAAACTGTTTCTTCTATGGCCATTAGTATGTTGAAAAAGTTTAACAAGTTCTGGTCAGAAGTTAATGGTATTATGGTTGTGGCGTCTTTTCTAGATCCGAGGTACAAACTAAAAATGGTGGAGTATTTTTTTAAAATCATATATGCGTCGCTTGGTGTTGAAGAAGTTAAGTCTGCTATAAAATATGTGGAAGATTTTTGTGAAGAGTTGTTTAAGGATTATGCAAAACATAAGAGTTCTAGAAAGGATGGGGAGTCATCAACATGTCAGAATGTCTAATATGGATGTTAATGATCATTTGTCTCAATATGATGAATTCGTTAAAGAGGCTGTTAGTGCAACTCCCGCTACATCAAAATTTATGAAGTATAAGAATGAACCAGTTAAACCTAGGACGGCTGATTTTGATGTGTTGGCATGGTGGAAGGTCAATGCACGGGATTTCCCAACTTTAGCTATAATTGCTTTATAGCTAGGGATGTTCTTGCTATCCCTGTATCTACTATTGCTTCAGAGTCGGCCTTTAGCACAAGCGGTCGATTTGTTAGTCCACATCGTAGCCGACTCCACCCCGACACATTAGAGGCGTTGATGTGTGCACAAGATTGGTTATGGGCTGAAATCAAAGGTTTAGTTTATTCCACCAATGTGTATTCATATTGTCATACAAGTACAATCGTTGTTAATCTTTATATATATATATATATACATATATACTTTTAATGTTGCAGGATCTTGTTCAACTGGACATGCAGAGTGTTGTACTTTTTTTTGAAGAGTTAGAAGATGATGAAAAGGTATTTGAATAACCATGTGATAAACTGATATAATTAAAGCAGCTTGATAATAATGCTTTTGTTGACAGGATGTCGTTGATCTTAGTGGCTAAAGAGATCAATTCAAGTGCTACTTGGAAGTTGGAACGTTAGCAATTTTATTGAGTTAATTTTGTTTTAAATAAAGATCCAATGTTCAATCAACTATTTCCCTTGAAGATTTATTGCTTTTTTTTCATGTTTTTATTAATGGCATGTGAACGGTTGTTCTTCATTTGGTATGCATTTCTTTTACTGTGATGCATGGTTACTATTAGATTTATAATGAAAACCGTGGATTTATCTGCAAGCTTGTATACCCGCGGATAATGGACATGGATTTATTATTTAATCCGTTTGCGGATATCCGCGAATTGACGGATAAAAAAACCCCCGCATGGATGGTAATGGTAAAAGGATATCCGCATCCGTTACCCGCGGATGTCATCCCTAACTACAACTTACAAGATATAATACTTAGAACAATATATTTTTAAAATTATAAGTTTTTATAACTTAAATGTATGAGAATCTAATATTGATAATATCATAAACCTCGTGTTCAGTGTTAAACACAGGTATAAAATCTAGTTAAAATATTACAATAAGATTGTTAAAATTTTTAAAAAAAAGTTAGAGATATTAATCATTTTTCATTTCTTTAATCATCATTATATGTGCATCGACTCCATCGCTTTTATTTTATTTTAGAGTAAATTACACTTTTCGTTCCTGAAGTTGGTATGTTTTTCACTTTTCCTCCCTTAAGTGAATAAATTACAATTTTGACCTTAAATTTGGCAGATTTTTTCAATCATCGTCCCTTGCCAAACATCGTTAAGTTTCAGCCGTTAAGTCGGAAACGTGCAACACACGTGAGGGACTAAAACTGCAAAAATTGACAAGTTCAAGGACGAAAACTGAAATTTACTTTTCTGTTGTCATCGTCTTCATCTTCTCCGGCTGACTTTCGTCGGAAAATTCGCTGAAAAAACTTAAAATGCCGATATCTCACTCGTTTCTTCGAATTAGACCACGAAACTACCACCAAACTTCTCAAAATTAATTTCCGCACGAATCCTAAAACAAGAAGAAAAAAAATCTTAAAATGCCGATATTTCATGAAATGTAAATGAAAAGCATCGTAAATGAAATTGTAACCAAGATCTAGTTGACCAAAAAAATCAACGAACTAGCATGGAACTTGTACGAACTGGCAACTTTGAGTGCGAATAACTTATAACCGAAACGAGATCCAATGAATCGGTTGTCACACCCGAATTCTTTGTACCTTACTCTACTAATCTAACTATTGTAACAACTTAATAACCTTAACGATTGACCAATAAACTATATCGAAAACCTTATGATGAAACTAACATCTAACTAAATCGCCAAAAATGAAAACTAACGAATCGCTATGAAACTTAACACAATACTGGATGAATAAATAGTAAACTTGTAACAACTTTCAGAATGAGATTTCAACGTAAGGATTTCACGAACAACGGATTTAAAGTTTCTATACAAAATATAGAACAAGAGCTATAATCAACCAAATGACGAACTGTAAATTGCTTTGAACTTCTATTACATAAACTAAGAATCAGGTGATGATGATCAAAATTTTTGATTTAAAATATTTGACTTGCAGGGGCTTGTCAGGCCTCTTGGTCTTTTCGTCCCTCTTTGCTTCCTCTTTATATATATTTCTAATTTTTCGATATTATGTCTTTGCCTCATTGACAAAAACCGAACCCACATGAAGGTCTCTCCCCATTTTGTACTTTTCTTTTTGGTGCAGAGCTTATAGAATAATAAATGAGGCACACCATTGATGTCTTAGTGAGGAGCACGTACACCTAATCTAACATGGACTTATTTGCGAAAACAGAAATATTGCATTCTTGGAACAAGCTAAATCGTACAGAAATATTGCTCAAAATCCATGTTATTGGTATTTTGAGTTTTCCAGCAAGTGTTGAATCTGAAATCTTTTGGTTAGGATTCGTGCGAAAATTAATTTTGAGAAGTTTGGTGGTGGTTTCGTGGTCTAATTCGAAGAAATGAGTGAGATATCGGCATTTTAAGTTTTCCGACGAAAGTCAGCCGAATAAGAAGATGATGACAACAGAAAAGTAAATTTCAGTTTTCGTCCCTGAACTTGTCATTTTTTGCAGTTTCAGTCCCTCACGTGTGTTGCACGTGTCCGACTTAACGGCTAAAACTTAACGACGTTTGACGAGGGACGATGATTGAAAAAAATCTGCCAACTTTAAAGTCAAAATTGTAATTTTTTCACTATAGAACGAAAAGTGAAAAATGTGCCAACTTCAGGGACGAAAATTGTAATTTACTCTTTATTTTATTTTAAACTATATATACTTTTTTATATATTTTATTTTTATATAAACTCTCTGTGTCTCATCGACTCCATCCCTTTCCCCTCTGAAAAAAGATCCTGACAGAAAAACCAAAACAAATGAGACCACCACTAAAACCACCAAACCAATTGAAATCATCAACGACATCAGCAACAGCAGCAGCATCAAATAATCTATGGGTTGGGAATTTGTCAGCAGATGTAACAGATTCAGATTTACATGATTTATTCTCAAAACATGGTGGTCCCGTTGATTCAATTACTTGTTATCCTTCCCGCAGCTATGCTTTTGTTAATATGAAAACCCCCGAAGATGCCGTTAAAGCCTTGGATTCCCTTCAAGGTTTCGCTTTACGTGGCGGATCTCTTAAAATTGATTTTGCTAAACCGGTTTGTATATATATAATTTTTTTTAAATATATATATTCTCTCTATATATTTTGCCTCTACATTTTCATCATTAGGTTTTCCCTTTCCTTTCTTTTATAAATTAGTGGAATGTTATACATTATTATTATTTATTTGTTATGTATTTAAGCTTTTTGTTAATATACACACACACACACACACATATATATAGTGTTCCGATCGAGTGAGAACGCCCTTAAAATGAGAACAGCGTGAGAACACTAAAAAACTTCATTTTGATGCATTATAATTCCATAAAACGAACAGCCTAGGTTCTTTAATACCGGTCCAAAATCGTTCTATGGTAATTATTAACACACGGGACAATACTCTTATAGTAGACACAAAGTAAATTTTGAATGCTTAAATGTATAAGCTAAGAATTTGTCAAATACTATTGCTCGAGAATAGGTAACAAAGTGCCTGATCAACAAACCGCCTAGAAAAAACTATACCATCTGCTACTAGTATTTGGAGAATCATGATTTCATTTGTCTAGGTTTCCAGAACTTGGCGGAAAATCTAGCTGAAGTTATAATGCGAAATATAGGATCTGGTAAAAATAACTTGATTCGACGCCTACATGGAATACCAAGTAAATCAGGAAAATTAGCCAAAGAAGTACTGGAATTGCGTTCATTCCCTGACTGCTGATAACGTTTGGTCATTACTTTTGAAAAGAAATGTTGAATTGATATAGATAATTAGCACTCGGTTTTGGCTCATTTAATGTCAGCATAGATGATAAGATGAAGGAAACAAGCAACCTAAAAATTTGATTATGTTACAAGTCTTAATAAGTGCAAAGTCATAGCCGGCTATCTTCAAATTGGTTCTGCCAAAGCAAAGCGATTCTATATACATCCAAGGTTTATTAAGGCCCATAAAATTTAGTTTACAAACCTAAACGTCACTTAGGGGGAGTATGTCACCAATTGTTATTGATGAAATCCGTGACTAAAGCCCAAAAGAGCTCTAATTAATAAACTACACTAAAGAGTTGATGTTAATTATCTAAATTTTGTCACTAAATCTTCAAACTAGCACAAACGATTTGCAGGGATATAGATATCGAGCGTTTGAAGGAAGAATGATTTTGATTACATTATTAAAACTTTCCACCGTAATAACAACCGTTCACTCATTTTGAATACGGATGAATGCAAAGAAGTAAGTCACTGTAATTAATACGGCTCTAGTGCTCTACCATGCAAAAGGATTGGTTTTTTAACAAATAATAAAGATTTTCAATGCAAATGGATGCATATTTTCAACTGAAAGTATCTCTGTTATCTGAATTATAGCCCACAAAACTTTAGGTTAATGTTGCAAACCTACGTATCACGTAAATGAAGTATATAACACTGTAAACTTTACCTAAAATCCGCAACTAAAGCCAAAAAGGGGCTTTTATAAGCTACACAAAAGCGTATGTGCCAACCTCCTACATTCTTCTTGAAGTCAAATAGTCGATACAAATTTACAAATAAGGCTCCGTTTCTTAGCATTGTTAGAGGATCAACCAAAGAGTTGGTTAGTGTTAAGTCACACATATTTTGCTGTATCTGAATTAAATGTTTATAAAGGACGGGTATTCAAATAAAACTTTTAATTATGAATTATCACTTGCTCATATTACTTTGTTTTGGGTAAAATGGATTTTACCCTGGTTAGCTTTATATGTACCAACAGAATAAAGTTCTGGTGTAATAACTGTGTGTTAGTACGACAATAACAAATAATGCACAATGTGCAAAAAACCAAATTAAAAATGCAAAGCGAGTAAGCGACAGGCCACTTTACATAACAGCCAACCTATCTAGACGCAAACAATAGAACGGCTAGACAATACATAACAAAACATAAGTGCAGAAACTAATTAGTAAACAAAATCCTGATGGGCAGCTTCCACTTCTCCAAACACTTTGTAACTCTATTTCGCATGAGCTTTAGTAATTTGTCGACTCTAATCTTGTACTCTGATCTCTATTCAAGTTAGCTGATTTGATCGATTGCATTGTTCTCCCGAGTCCGTTGTTACAACTGTTTAGTAGGATGCTTTTAGGTTTTTGAGTTTCTCCCAGAATTTGATTGACAACCAATATCTAAGCCCTCCCTTGTAAATATGAATAACAAATGTAACCTGGCACTTGTTAGCCAGCTGCACAATATAGTTTAGTCCAAACCATAAAAGTCTAACGCTAAATTTGAATTCTTTTATACCCAGATGCTTTTAACCTAATAACGACTCAACATTGTTATACAAGCAGACGTAATCTAGGTGACTGTCCTATTGTACTAATCCGACAGACAATCAGAACGGGCATTAGTAATTTGTAATATTAAATACAACCTTCTACCAGATGGACTAGGATCTGAATAATGTAAGAGATTGAAAATTGTTAGTTGATCTCTCTCCCTAGGTGGGTTGATTTTGTCATTCCAGCTGTCTCAATTTTGAAGTACATATCTCTTCTCAGGCCCTTAGTGTTACTGTACTCATGGGACATGTATTTAGTCACTTTGTGTAGTAATAACTTGAACTTTTATCTGTCCACTTAAACTAGAAGCAAGCATTTCATTTAACATATATAGTTATAATCCTGAATGTCTTCATGCAATTCTCCTTTTAGCTGGTGCATCTTGTTTGTGATGTACTGGGTGGGACTAATTGCTTTATTAACAACAATATTACCAGGTCACCACTACCTGTTTTTCAAAAATCAGCAGGCAGCTTAGATTATGAATATATTTTAAAGTTAACAAGTAGAATTGGTGGAACTTTTTCATTATCTTGAAATTACATTATAATCTGCTATACGAATGTTGTAAAGTGATAAAGCAGCGGCCAATGTGTAACAATAAAATTTCTGCCTTTTGTTGTAAGTGGGTTCAAGTTCCATTGAATTGCGACTTAATATGACTACACTTCTAGTTGAAATTGATTTTTTAACTCCATTTTGATTTACAATAGGACTTCTTTTTGTTGTATACATTTTTATGAAGGTCGCAACATTTATAAAGATGGTTTTTAACTGACTATTGTAAATAAACTTAAGTTACCGTTTGTAACATTGATAAAAAAAAATCAATATCTGAAACATAAAGTTGGACACTGAAGGTTAAAGATGGACAGAAAGTGGACCCTTTTCTCCTACAGAACAGACTATCAAAGGCCAGATGAACCAACTGTTCCTCTAAAACATCATTCAAAACTAGACGATTTTCCAATTTTTTGTACTCGGTAGAGATTCCTGTGGTATATTTTACCATTCTTCCTATAAACATGTTCTGAATGTTATTGTTTAGTTTTATGTCTAGGTCATTTGTCTTATTTGTTGACAAATTCAGAGACTTTAACATTGTAGTCATGCTTAATTAGCTGTGGTAGGCTGATAAAGGAATCCGGCATATTTGGACCTTGTATTTTGGAACCTGAGTAAGTTCATTTTGTCCATTTCTAATCTCAGATAATGTCTTTGGTATTCGTGGTTGTAAAAGTTGCAAGGTGGTACTCGAGTTTTTGGTTATCTTGTAGCGAGTAATTGGTCTATAGGGGGTATTCATGGAGTACCCGGATTTGAATTTTAAACACTAACTAGTGAGTAATCTGCCGCGAGCACTTGGATGGAATTTTATACAATAGTTTCGATATTATATGTATGACATGTTCATAGGACCATAGAGATATGTTTAGAACCATTAACAGAATTGTTCAAACACTTCAAACTTGATGACCAAGTTTGATCCTGTATGCCCAAACTGATTTTCTGGGTCGATTAGGTAGTACTCGAGTGATCACTGACTCTGTAGTGAGTGTGGTGATTACTCGGTCCTGTAAATCTAATGTTACAACACCGTTGGTATTCCATTCACTATGCTTGCCGCTTACTTCACAAATAACTCATGATCTCTAGCCTGACACAGACAAATCCTAATAGAAGTCTCTTCTTGTTGCCTTATTGGTGCATTCAGGGTTCCACTGTAATCTGTATTTAGATGGCATGGAATTTACCATATTAAGATATTTTTATATATGTAAAATCTGTTAGTACAAACCCTGCCTATGTTGGATGATAGCTGTTATATGTAAGATTGATATTGTTGCAATTATTGTATTGGTTTTTATTTAACTCACTCGGTTATTTTGTTTAGTTTTAAATCAAGTTTTTATTGTGCTTCTTCAAACTGTTTGGGGGTTCTTTAAGTTTGAATTTACTCCTTTTATGACAAAATTATGTATAGTTTTTTTTTTTTTTTTTTGAGGAAAGGAAATGTTTGGCCACCTGCAAATCTTTGATGTAATTTACTTGATGTTATTCGTATACTATACGCAGTTAATAACTTGTACATATATCTTGCTTTAAAATTGCTTGGTCTAGAACTCGCGATGTCTTTCATTTTTGATGAGTTAAATGTTTTACATTTTAACCTCAATGTAATTTTGCTAAATTTAGTCTTGCACCACTTGCTCTTACTTTTGTCTCTAAACGCTGTTGTGAAAATGTGAGTTCAATTACTCAATGTCTTCTACATCCATTTAGGTTTTATTTATGTGCATACGTTAAATTAAATTGGTGTAATTTTGAAAGACAACACAATGGATACTTTTTATTTATGTGCAGTTCACAAAATCTTTTGCTGGTGAATTGTGTCATTGATCATTACTTGTACACTTGTAAAGAATATCATATTCTTGAATGCATGAACAAACCTTTGTTTCTAATGGTTATTATCATATTTCTGTAAAAGACTAAAAGGATAATATTCAGTTTATCAAAGCTATCTAGGTTTACCTGTTTGTGTGTAATTAGGTCTCAGTCTACTCCTTTTTATTTGGCAGGCTAAACCTTGCAAGAGTCTGTGGGTTAGTGGCATCAGCATTTCCACATCTAAAGAAGATCTGGAACAAGAATTTTCTAAATTTGGTAAAATAGAGGATTACAAATTTCTCAGGGATAAGAACACAGCTTACATTGATTATGCCAGATTAGAGGATGCATCCAAAGCCCTAAAAATGATGCATGGCAAGCATAGAGGTGGAAGTATGCTTCGTGTGGATTATTTAAGATCCCACTCGAAAAGAGTAAGCCATTAATATTTAATTATAATCCGTTCCGAAATTATTAATTAATAATAGTTATGAGTTTAAGTACCTACACAGCATATTATAAAGTTGTACTGTTTTACTGCCTTATAATATACAGGAGCAGGGTCCTGACATTCGTGATGCAAAGGAAGGGTTAAATTCCAGATATATGGTCCCACTTGATTCACCTTGGTTACCAGATGCTGTTAATAACTTCTCTGATCCTTCGTATCATGGACGCAAAAGAAAACAGGTTATAAACGAGTTCCAGTGATGCCTTTTTGGGTTATTCCAGATAGATTCTTTCTGCTTAGTGTGTACAAAACTACATATTGTTTTCATAGTGTCCATGTGATGTTTAATAGATAATCTCTTACTTTAGTGTCTTGATTTAGAAAACTAGATTAACTACTACACATTTGATTAACTTGTAGCAAGTCTTGCAGAACATTATTATGCCTAGAGGTGGCATGATGACCGGTCTGGGTAGCTGGTCAAAATGGGCCCGGGTTGAAATGGGAAAGGCTCACAAATAAGTGGGTCAAACATCTTTGGCCAGCTTTTAACTAGTCCGACTTGTTTGAACCAGTTGTCATGTTCCCCTTTTAGCCATTGCTTCTTATTTGATTGGTGTGCAATAAAACACAGACCCTTTGATAGGTTAAAATTGCAGCTCTAGCTATGTCCCCGAAGCAATACTGGCAATGTTCTAATTTTTCTTTGTGGTCTATTTACAGAACATCTTGCCCTTAGAGGGTCGAAAAGGAAATGTTGAACAACCAAGTAATGTTCTGGTTATATCATATCCTCCTGTTGTTCATATCGACGAGCAGATGTTGCACAACGCCATGATTTTATTCGGTGAGATTGACAATATCAGCAGTTTTCCTTCAGAACAATATTCACTTGTTGAGTTTAGAAGTGTGGAAGAGGCACAACTTGCCAAGGATGGCCTCCAAGGCCGTCTTTTCAATGATCCCAGGATTTCAATTATGTTTGCATCCAACGAGCATGCACCAAACAAAGATATATCTGGATTCCATCCTGGATTGAAAGGGTTGCAGCCTCATGCAATCTTTAATGAACTCCCAACCCCGAAATCGCAATTGGATGCATATGGTCACCCTGTAATTCCAAATAATTTGCATGGATCTGCACTACCTTATGGTTTAGGAGGACCTGACATTCCTATCAGACATTTTGCTCCTTCAGATAGCTTTGATTCTATCAACCCCATGGGTGCTCCAAACTGGAGGTCTTCCACGACCCCTGGGAGGTCTTCTTCTTCATCAGCGAGTGTAAATCCACTGGCCAGGCCTTCTCCTGGTAGATGGGACGTTTTTGATGCAAGCCAATTGCACAGAGAGCCGAAAAGGTTGAGAAGGGATACTAACATACCCTTAAGGGATATGAATGATAAGGGGTTGTTGGGCCCTGATCCTTCTTACCGTGACATCGCACAGCTTAAAGGTATTGGCCGTTTAGACGCGAGATTCCCAACCCAAGATACTGACATAGGTCAGCCCAGTTCTGACTATATCTGGCGAGGTGTTATTGCTAAGGGTGGAACTACTGTCTGCCATGCTCGTTGTGTTCCTATCAGAGACTGGATTGGATATGATATGTATGTGAATTTTTCATATATTAAATATAGTTGAGTAAATTTACCAAGTTACTGTGTTGAATGGCTGTGGCAAGATAGGTGGGTTGGATAATGGGGGAAAATGATTGGGTTCAAGCAGGGCCAGGCATGATTGACCCGTTTTTTTAATTTGACCCGCTTGTTAACTTTTTACTTATATTATCAATGATTGATGCATTAATTTTACAATAATAATGTAAATATTTGAATAAAACAATTAATGATATTTTGTGCATTGAGTAATAGACTTGGGCCACTTTCAACCTGTACGACTTGTTCCTATTTAGCTAGTTTTTAGTTGGTTAGGATTATTGCATTATGTGTGTATCCCTTTAACATCTTACCATTTGTGATTTTGACCCTTCAGCCCAGAAGTTGTTAATTGCTCAGCTAGAACAGGATTGGATGTGCTGGCCAAGCACTATACTGATGCTGTTGGTTTTGATATTGTTTTCTTCTTGCCTGATAGTGAAGAAGATTTTGCTTCATATACAGAATTCGTACGTTACTTAGGTGACAGAAACCGTGCCGGGGTTGCCAAATTTGATGATGGAACCACCTTGTTCTTGGTCCCACCTTCTGAGTTCTTGTCAAATGTTTTGAATGTTTCTGGTCCCGAGCGTCTGTATGGAGTTGTTCTGAAGTTCCCTCAAAATACCTCTGCTAGCACATCAGTTGGCCCGTTATTAACCCAGCCTCAATTTTTTGATAAGCAGCAGGTTTCTTCTCAAAATTCGTATAATATAATGCCTAGTGGGGAAAAGGTTCTACAAAGCTATTATAGTGAGGCCCCACATGATGACTCAAAGTCAAAATCAACAGGTCCTCCAACTTTGAATCCCTTGGCTTCCCCTCCCCCTCCTCCAGCTATCTCTACATCTACCCCTCAAACCGGGCTTTCTTTAACACCTGAACTTATTGCAACGCTCGCTTCTCTGGCCAAGGGAAAGCTTAGTGGCCAGCAACCATCAGGTGCATCAGGTGGGGCACCTGTGATGGGGACTGTATTGACATCTGTGGCACCTAATGAGAGACCAATTAAGGCTTGGGAATATGAACCCGGACCATCGAACTTGGGTGGGCATGTGATACAACAATCTGAAAATATATTTCATGGTCAAACACAAGTTCAACCGCAACATCAGGATTATCAGTCACACAAGCTAAATGACTCCCAACTGAGCTCTAGCGTAACCTTCCCTCCGATACAAAACTATTCTTTTAATATGCCCCAACATGAGGTGTTGCCATCTGTGACAACTTCAACATCTCAAAATCCACAAAGTGGTTATTATACAGGTCCCATGCAGTCAGTCCAACAAAGTTTACCCAATTTTTCGCAGGACCCGCATTCTAGATATGGATTAGAACAAAAACCAGATGCTGGCTCAGTTTTACATACTGGAAATAATCTTTATGGTGGCAATAATTACCAGCCACAAAGTTTGGAGCCAGTTGGACCTGGGAACTCAGGTATGCAGCTCCCCGAGATGCAGCAGCGTCAGTCAGCATTATATGCAACGAATCAGCAACCGTCTGATTTTGATGCTAACAAGAATGAGCGCTATCAAACTACACTGCAGTTTGCTACAAATCTTTTGCTCCAAATGCATCAGAAGCAGTCAGGGGCTCAATCAGGGCAGGGGGGTGGAAATCACTAAGGAGGTGTTCTTCATTAAGGTATTATTAGCAAACCCGTATTTTTTCAAGTCTAAATGAAAATATAATTTTCTATTAGATTACTTAGAAAAGCCAAAGATTTGATTTATTTGTTAGTTCTTTTAAGAGGTACTGCTTATAGTTTGGTCAATTTTCCTCCTTGTATTACCTTTTGCTGTATGCATCTCGTTGTATAGATATATAGTTTCATAAAGTAGGTTCAGTGGGTGTCCTATGGTTAATTTACTGATGGGTTTATCTATATCCTTACCCTTTATTTTTTCTCTCACTTACTTTTCCCTTTAGAGTCAACCATGTTGCTATCAATCAGAGGTAGCAAGATGGGCTGGGAGGGCAGATTGGGTCAGATGTCAAAGTGGGAACCGTCTGAAACGGGTCTTACTAGAATTGGTCTGGGTTAAGTACTTAAGTAACCCACAAACACTATTCGTGCATTGGTTAAAAAATTTTAAAAATAAATGATGCATGAATTAAGGTTACAAAGAAATGCTATAGCCATATGAATCTAAGTACGTGAATGAATCCATCCAGAAGGAAGTTTGTGTATTCGAACGGACTTTGGATGACTTTCATCCCCATCTAACACATTCCCCTTGTACTTCAAATGAGATAAAGCACAATCCAATCAAAGGTAAGTGTGTTGACAATCATTTATTTGGCGAACATCTTTTTTTTTTTGTGTCATTTATTAGATTGTTTCATCCATCAACATTGGCTCTTTATTTCAATATAATGTGGTTAATTATACAGATTTAGTGCGTACAGGAACCATGTATAAGGTGGCCTAGTGGTTAGCCATCCTGAAGTTCTCAAAAGAAACCGGGGTTTAAGACTTACTGGGTAAGCGTGGAAGTTACGGGTAAGCCCATGTATATCAGAGCCAAAGGCTTTAATTTCCCCAGGTAGCCTCTCCGTTTACCCCTTTTGTGGTGCATACTTGTAGAATTCATGCTTTGCATAGGGCAGAATTAGTGTACATATGGAAATATATGTCAAATGATGCATGCTTATGCAAATATTGGAATAGGTGTTAAATTTGTTACACGGTACAATTCCTATTAGCTTCCATCTTGTTAATTGCGTAGGCATAGTTTCAACCATAGTTACATGATTTGCTAAACACCCCACAGATTCCGTTTTTGGTTCGGCGATACGATTCGCGAACTGAGGACAAAAAACACCGAACGGGTAGAGGGTGTTTCGGCGACCCTAAATGGGTGTGGCCATCAAATTTGGACAGGAAATATTCGTATTTTGGAAGAATTGGGTTCAGTGAATTGTGCTTGGGTTCAGTACTTCAGTGATTTTGATTTAATTGGTAATTAAATATTTCAATTTTCAAACAAATATATTAAATGGATGGAAAATTCAAAGGATGGACCCCAAGAGTTGTGAACTTGCACCGGAACGAACCGCGAAATATGTGACTATGGTTTCAACTAAGCAATTAACAATTCATATGGGTGTCTGGTTCATACTTCATTACTTCATATGGAGTTCTCCTTTTTCGTATTTAAAATAATACATCAGAACATCATCATCTTTCTGCATACTAAACACATGGATGTGTGTTACAAGTCATTCAGGCAAAGTGCTTACATGTTGAAAATTCAAGATATTAATTTGTTATACCTTTACAAACCAATCAAATTAATCAATGCAAATCTTCAATATGCTATTCTCAGTTTGGGAACGTATATAGTAAACATAAAATGTAGATCGTGTATAGGCCAGTTTTCTTATTTTTCTTTTTATCTTATTGCGTTTAGTTTAAGGGAAATGATATATTCACAACAATAATTTGCCATTTACAACAATTATACGTATTTAGTGCACAGTTATACCAAAAACCGAACTCATGTTTCATCGGTTTTTAAAAGTTAAAACCATTGGGTTTTTGATTTTTTTGTTTTAAATTGTGATTTTTTCCAAATACTTTCTTTTCTTTTCTTCTTCCAAATAGTGTGTAACCAAAAAATACAAAAATGGTGACCTATTTAAAACCCGGGTTTGCAAAATTTGAAATCTTTAGTTTCCTAAACCTGGGTTTATTAAACCCATGTAACATGTAACACTTCTAGAAATGATAGTGTTTGAGGTATGAATGGCTACTTGACTTCCCTAAGTTGATTGGAGTGAGAGCTAAATAAGCCCATTGTGTTAAACTCGAGTTTGATAGTCCGATTATAAAACCAAATTGTTTCGATGGCTTTAACATATACTTCAGGAAACCGAGTTTCATCATTTGGTATCAAGTCCTGGGCTTCGTACCTGCGTGTTTTCGCGTAACACTTTTAGGGGTGAGCAAAAGCCGAACCGAAAACCGAAAAAACCATGAAAACTGGAAAACCCAAAAAACCAAAAACCATTGGTTTTGGTTTCCTAAAAACCGAAAGTTATGGTTTGGTTTTGGTTTCTAATGAAAAATCGAACCATAAAAATCGAACCAAACCAAAAATATATATTGTTTACTTTATTTTGTATTTATATCATTTTATTATTAATTATTGGTAAATATGTTAATATATTTGCACTTTTAGGTGTATATAATAATACCATTTATATGTTTTAAGTGAAAATATACAACTATATTAATTTGCTTTAATAGTTGTATAATTAAACAACGCGTAAAACATATATATAGTTATATATAAAATTTGTTTGAAGTTTATACAAATTACTTTTATGGATTTGTTTTCATTGTTGTAGTGTTATTGTTACTAATATTGTTTTGAAAACTTGTAGAAACTAATTATGGTGTAATTATAGAGTATAAACTTATAAACTTTTCAAGCTCAATTTGACCCAAACCACAAAGTGGTTAAAAGCCGACTAAAACCAAAAATCGAACCGAAATAGACCCAAGCCGAAAAGACCAAAACCCAATGGTTTTAACTTTTAAAAACCGAATTATAGTGGTGCGGTTTTTGGTTTTAATCAAAAACCGACCTAAACCGAACCGTACTCACCCCAAACGCTTATTGTATATCAAAATTAATTCTATGATTATCATTATCCTTTTATGTTGTTGATTTTGAACTTCTAAAGTACCTGAGTTAAAAATCGTTAACCATAATATACTTTCTTTACTTGAAATAAAACTAAAAAGAGTTGTTATATTTGTCGTACTCATTTTTTAGTTCTTTAATTATCTTGGTTATCTTTTACAATTGTCACTTTCACATTATTAGATAGTTGGTTGGTATTAAATGAAAAAGATGCATACATTTCATTTGAAAGAAACTAGCATTGTACCCGCGCGATGCGGCGGTGGTCGTGAAGGCGACGGTGTGGTGGTGGAGGTGAGTGTTGGTGGTGGATGCGACGTCGAGTGCCGTAGATAATTCATATAAAAGTAATTGATTTAAAAGGTTAATGGAGATATTTTAGAAAAATAAAGGATTGGTAGTGTAATTTAATTATTAATGTTAAGAGAATAGTGTATGTGAAAATATTTTAAAAGGTTGTAGCCTTGTAGATGAAAATATTACATAAGAGGGCATTTTAGACATTTCCCCCCATGTAACTTTCAACATAGGGGTATTTTCTTTAACATAGAGTATAGATATAGATAAAGGAAGAAAGAATAACTTATTTTAATTCGTCCACAACACTTAACAACTCAGTTTGTAGTTTTGTGTTTGTAATTTGTTTATATGTTTATCATTTCTGTTTTGTTATTGCTACAAAATACTTGGAAACATAATTTTTTAGACAATAACATGAAATTTAGCAGGACTCTTATCTTTCAATGAGTGATGTTTTTTAGCTCACAAGATTTTCATATTTTTTTATATAAAGAAACATCAAATCTTGCTAGAAATATAATCGTTTATAGACCATGGTTCTACCAAATAGATTTTAAAAAGAAAAGGAATAAAACATAAAACAAGTCCTAAATTCCAATTTGAACCACATCGCATCATATAATATGCGATTTAGTCAAACCACCCATTTATGTATAGTGATTTGGCCCAAAGCGCATATATAATATGGAGAAATGTTAGGTAAAGTATGTAATACCTATCTTGTAACACCTCGAGTTACGGCTCGAAAATATTACGGAAATTATATAGCACACGATGGAATTAATGTAGACCAACTAAATGATAAGTGAATTCGGTGAATCCAACATAATAAGCCAAATATTCATACAAAATGCACGAGGAGCAAATCACCATCAAAGTTTACAAAATAATAGTCTAACGATGGCTATCAATCCTAAGCATAATGCAAAATGGGCAAATGAATCCTTGATTTACATAAGTTCAAGCCTGAGTCAAAAGCAAGTAGAAATCATGCGTCACGTCCTTGGTTCACCTGATTACCTGAAAAGTGTACTAAACAATGCGTATAAGTTCACTACCACACAATCCCAACAATCACCAATCACACCAAACCGCTACGTACATACACTTAGGAGGATTCTACTTTCAACGAGTTATTGATGCTTATATATAGGGTCACCCGCAGCCTTCCCACCACATCTCAAACCCTTTGAAGGCATAATCGACCTTTATGTATGTACAACTATCTTAAATAATCATCTAATCACATCTATATGCGTAAACCAAGCTTAAGTCAAACATTCAACCACACAATCAAACGATCAAGCAATCAAACAACTAAACACATAAATGTACACTTTTCAGCCCGAATCTTAATTGAGTAGGGAGCTACGGAACTCACCTTGAGTGCCCATGACAAGTTAAGATTGGGCTACAAGTGTAAGATATTGCCACACGTTCACAACTTATAGTTATACATACATACATACATACATATTAATATACGTTCATGATTCGAGACTCGTTTGATCATAAGAATCCAAAATTATGTTTGTTGGATGGCTATGAGATTAGGGGGATGTTAGGAATTGACTTGAAATGGATTAAAACGAATTAAAGACATAAAGGAAGAAAGCGGGCAGCAACATGGGCAAGAATGGTTTGACTAAAAAGTCAAAATTTGCTAAGAACATCCAAACCCTAATTCGACACTTAAAATCCGATTTTTGTGAGATTGAAGACTCAATTCGACATATAATCAACATGATTGAACATAACAAACATAAACCCTTTCATAATTTCGTTCCATAACATCACTTTAACTCAATATTCGTTCTTGACCCATTTTGACCTCACAAAACCATAATTTGACCTAGACCTTAATTTGAAGAGTGTCAAGACATGTTTTGAGCATAATTTGACATCAGTAATGTGTATGAAACTAACCCATACTTTAAAAATCATTCCATAACTTCAATTCAGCCTCAAATCCGATTTTGACCCAATTTAATCAAGTTGTAGACCCTAAAATCGACTAAGGGTTGTTTAGGTTAGACTTGAAACATGATTATAAATATAAAATGGTGAACTTGAGATGAGTTTTACTTACCAAAATTACCTTCAAAGAGTCAAACCCGAATTTGAGCTAGATGGAAGGATTTCTTAGACTTTGACCTTCAAATCCTTGGTATGATGATTAAATGATGATAATAATGATGAATTTAAGACTAATCTAGCTTGAATAACATTTATTGATGATGATTTGTTAGAGAGAGAATGAGGGAGTATGTTGGGTCTTGCATTCAATGTGTGTGTGAGAGAGAGATAAAATGAAAGGAGGGGATGAGATGAGAAAATAGTTGGATTGGGTGGGGGGTTTGGATAAGGTTGGGTCAAATGTAATTAATCTCTCTCTCTCTTTTTTTATCCAGCACTTTTAGACTATTACCCCATGAATTAGTCTTATTCTGTCTATTTCTCATTTTCGCCACTTTTAGACTATTACTCAGAGAATTATAGTAGCACGAGTTACACACATGAAGGGTGAATCCGAAAAGAAAAGGCAAATGTTACATACATAATTAACGAAAGTCAATGGGTCCAACACCACGAATGTTACAATTAATCACATAGTCAACAAAAGTCAAACATAGTCAAATAGGTCAAAATTCGCGAATGTTACATATCTTATGTAAAGCAGGGGGTTATGTAAAATTCAGGGGACTATGTATGTTTATCAAATTTCAAAGATTTAATTTGTAATTTTTTTTAAAGTAGTAGTACTCAAGCTTAGGTAAAGTCTGCAGTACGGATCATTTTTCCGATATGATATATGTTGTTATTTGATAAATTGGTTTATGAAAAGTTTTAAAAGAATTTGACTAAGTTAAACTAGCATAATACCCACATAATGCGGTGACAACGACGATGATGATGATGTGGTGGTATGGAGACATGTGGTGATGGCACTGACTATTAATGGTGATGGCGGTATCGAGTGGTGTAAGTTGATTTAAATGTGATAGTAATTTTTTTTTAAAGATAATGATTCAAAATGTAAATTAGTAAAATAATGATTTAAAGTGGTAAATTAGTTTATTAAGGACAAAATTTGGTAATTTTTATAACTCTTTTTAAAGATGATGATTCAATAAGTGTAATTTAGTTAATTTGCAACCAATTTCTTACTATCATTTTTAAAAAATAAGAGGATGAATATTTTTATATAGTAGTATAGATATTGAATTATAAGAAAAGTGAGTATGAGATTGTTAGATACATAAATTAAATGAAAAATCGCTCACATGCTAATTTTTTAGTATTTTTAAAAAATAATTGGATTGTCATATTATTTATGTATTAAAGTTGGTATGTAAGAGATTTTTTGCCCCATTTAGATGCATAAGAGGTTTATATTCCACCCCCTTGGAATTATTGGGTAAGAGATTTATTATTATTATTATTATTTTAGGAGTATAAAATGACCGTTTTGGTAAAGGACCATTTTGGTAATGACCATCTTGGAGTATAAAATGACCGTTTTCGTAAGAATTTTTTTTTTAAATGTTAAAGGACCATTTTGGTTAGTAATAAATTTTATAGGGAATTTTATGACTTAAACTAAACTAAACTAGTGAGGTCCCAATTACCAAAATCTCCCAAACCCAAGTAACACACACACACACAATCGCAGACACAGAGACAGACACAAAGAAAAGATGCCGGTGACAGCAACGATGGTCGGAGCAGTACTTGGTTTGGGCACCCAGATGTATTCCAATGCCCTCCGTAAACTCCCTTATATGCGCCGTAAGTTTTTATTTTTTTTACTGACCCACTTTCAATAAATCAGAAATGAATCATTTTTGTATCTTAGATATATATATATATATATATATATGTTTAATTATTGTTATTATTTGTGATGATAGATCCGTGGGAGCATCTATTGGGGATGGGATTAGGGGCTGTGTTTGCAAATCAGCTAGTGAAATGGGATGCCAAGCTTCAAGTTGACCTCGATATCATGCTGGAAAAGGCGAAAGCCGCTAACGAACGCCGTTATTTTGGTATCGAACCCTAACCCGAGAATTTTAGTTATTTGATTGTGTTCACTCTTTTGATGTTTAAATTGGAATATGTTTGTTGAATTTTTTTTTTTTTTTTTGATGTTACTTGTTTTGGGTATGTGATTTATATGGTGTGTATCGTAGTCGTATATTTGAACACATTTGGAAAGAAAATTTGGAATTTAATAAATATATGTTAGAAATGTTCCGATAATATAAGGGGGGGTTTGGTTACAAAGATAGGAAATGGAAGGCAAAAAGATGTGTTGGGTGTGAGGCTTTGAGGGTAGAGAAATGGGAATAAAAAGCAGGTATGAAACACACAAAAATGGCGATTTCTCAAACCTATCAAAGAGGGGGTTTTAGTTTTGGTTTCATTCCTATTTCACTTTTTTAAAACCATATTCATAATAAAATTGGATTACAAACCAAATGCATGCATGATTTAATCAAGAAAGGCATCTCTCTTCCTTATTTTAAGATGTATATGCTTTTTGTAATATACTAGTATACAACAACAATATCCAATTCCACAAATATGCGGATTTTAGGGAGGAAGATGTAGACAGTCATACCCTTACACGAAGTTAGAGCCACTGCATCCATGAATACGCTCGTTCAAACTTTATATGATAGTTTAGATCAAGGTAAAACAAACATTGTATGTTCTGAAATTTTTGTGAACCTGTTAATTCACATCTATATGTCTTTAGCTTTTCGCTGAAGAGATTATAGGAAAGTTAGAGCCACTGCATCCATAAAAACCCTCGTTCAAACTTTATATGATAGTTTAGATCAAGATAAAACAATATCTTATGTTCTGATTTTTTGTGACCCTGTTAATTCACATCTCTATGTCTTTAGCTTTTCGCCGACGAGATTATAGGAAAGTGGTATGCTTGTTATAATGCAAGTTAACTCTAATCGTTGGTGGACTTTATCTGATATGATTTTATATTGTTTTCACGATTTACGAAGATTATGGTTTTGGTGTGATGAAGGATACATCTTCTACTTTCCTAGCATGTAAAACTGTTCGATGTGCAGTAGATGATACTTTGGGGTTCTCTAAATAGGAGGAAAACCTGCTGGTGAGCACGCTTTGAGAAGCCCCTAGACATTTGGTAAAGTATGAAGTAGCCAGCTTCTGAACACTGTTTGCTTATAAGGTTAAAGTCTTAAACATGACAAATGGCACAAGTGCGCAATCTTCCAACTTCCAAGTGGATGCTTGGCTAATAATATGAGACTATTGACGTACTAATTATAATTAATTAATCTGACTGTTATTAAAAGATTGCAAAGAACAGCTTACTAGCTCAGACAAGGAGTGTCGCATATCCCTTAGAGACAACCCAAAGAAAGGTCAGACTTATATATATTTGGGAAAATGGCTAAATAACAAAACAAGTATCTCTTTTTCCCAATGAATGCAACTAAGTTAATTTGTTCCCGACTAAAGCAGCCGTGTCGCTCTCTGGTACCAGTTTATGCAAAATAGGTGAAACTTGGTTCCCTTTGAAGTTGAATGTGCGAAAAATGGTTGCATTGTTTGTAGGAAAAAAAAGGGTTAGTTGTGTTATGGTTATAGTCTGATATTAGGACATTAAACTATACAGTATAGTCTAATCAGTCCTAATGTCAGACTATAACCATAGCACAACTAACCTTTTTTTTCTTACAAAAAATGCAACCACTTTTCTGGTTGACACCTTTTAGGCCTTTTATCCAGCTTGGAACGGTAAATCCATTCATGGATCTGGGTCAAAAGAATAAATAGCCTTAGAAGTTTGATTGTATTTTATAACCCCGAAAATCTATGTTACTCTAACTCTTCCGAGTTTCTAAGTACATCGAAGCATATTTTAATGTCCCAACTCCCAACTCTCACATTTGATTAAATTTTAGTAATTTAAAAGGCTTTTAGGCATTTGTATAGCCTATGCATTGAGCAGTTTTGACCAGAAGATATGAATGTGGATATTTTATATTGAAGAATAGAACCAAACAAATGGTGACTTGAATGTATAACATAATTACAAATAGGGTTCATAGGTGAGCTTTTCATACAGGCAGAGTATGATTTACCTAAAGATATTGGATATAGCTATAGAGTAACAACAAGTAGTAGATAATCCTAAGACAACAAGTGATATCAAAATGTACAACGAAGAAGAAGAAACTCATAAGTTGACCAGTTCAATTCTGTTTGCACTTTGCATATATAGCCTATATATTTTATTTCCTTAGAGGATGCTTTTGTGGATAAAGTTTTTCGACTTTCCAAACGAAAATCTAAAATATTAATCAACAATGTAACTAGAAATATTAAACAAGCTTTTATTTTAAGATATTGATTGTAAGAATAAGAAGTGTTTATTAGAGAATAGCATTCACTGACAATAAAGCACTTTTTGTATAGTTATAAATTAACAAGACCTCAAATCAAAAGTTTGTTTTATGCCTCTCGAACCGTTAAGTAGCATATGCGTTGGTAACTTGGTATAAAAGTTAAACTTGGCTACATTATTTTAGCATTTGTTATCTGTACTGTAAGTCTGTAAGGTTAGGCTTAGTTTTTTTTTTTTATCCAAGTGACAAACTTTGTTCATTCCATTAATGATAGTTATGTAGTTTATTCATATATATCTGTAAACGATCCCATAGTCTGCATTTTTGCCGTCTTTATCTTTATATTGATATGAATGCTTACTGCAACATTTTTTCCTGTACTGATATTATACCCACAACTTTACTATGTTTAATAATAGGCTATTAGCTTTGAAAATTTTGCTCTAACCTTTTATTTATAATGGTACATATGAATGCAACTAGATGTGACAAATGTTTTGTTAGTAAAGGTTCTTCAAGAAATTCATGTTTCTAGTGAAAGAATCTTTTGACCTGGAGTTGCTGGGTGATGGATTCTAAGATACCTGTATAAATTTGAAATAAGTTAATGAGTAAAAAGGTTATATGACTGGTGTCAGGTGATGGCTACATAGTTTGAATGTGTGATAAACGTATAAATACTGGATACCACCATGGCGCTTGTGCTGAAAATAAAACATCTTACTATTAGTCAAAATAAATTCTAGATCCTTGAACAATACAATGATACTGAGTTTTCTTTTGTTATATCTTTGCTCTTATTTCTCATCCATATAAATACTTTGACTTTATTGTTTATTATTGCTGTAAAAACCTAATTTATTTCAATACTGAAATGCAGATGAAGATGAAGAGTAATAGAATGAAGAACATTTGGAAGACGGTCTGTATTAAGGATGCTGTTTCCGTTACAATTTTTATGTTGTTCATGACATTCTTCTAGTCATCTTACTTCTGCTTTTGTTGTAAGGCTGTTACGCTCTTGTTATGTTCCTGTTTTTGTTATCCGATGTTGCGTTTAAACACATGCAATCGATCTCATTTCAAATAAGAATAAATTGTTGTACTGAACTTGATGAATCTTTTGTTTTTTATTAGTGGATCTTTTCTGAACACATTTTGATATAGAAATCCATCATAATATCTTGCTTTTAATGCGTGGGATACAAATTCGTAAGGTTGAAAAATGATATACAGTAGATGCTTACAAAAGTCAAGATAATGGACCTTTAGATTTTCTAAATTAGTCGAAATACTTCATGCTCATTGAAATTCGCTTGATCTATGCATATGGATCTCGACTCATCTTTTTAGCGTTAGATGCTCCATCCTTCACTACATGCAGGAGAAGATCACACACATGCCTTGAAGACGGTCTTTCAGCAGGAGCAGTTTTAGTACATTGAAGTCCAATTTCAAGTACTTGATAAGCAGCATTTTCTTCGTGCGGCAAGAGTGGTTTGAGATCCGGATCTATTAGTTCCTCACGTCCCGGTCCTTGCATTTCAATACGAGACTCGACCCATCTCACCATGTCTACATTTTCACCAAAACTTCCATCTGTCGGCCGTCTTCCAGTAACTAACTCTATTAGCACTATCCCCATACTGTAAATGTCGCTTTTCTCTGTCGCCTTGAAGGTGTAAGCATATTCTGTTTCCAATGACAAATATATCAGTTCCATATATGTAGATTTATATGTAAATATTAAGAAACTTTAGGCTCTTTGAAAGTGTACCTGGAGCAATGTAACCATAAGACCCTGCAAACCACATATTAGAGTTGCTAGCCAGTGAGTCGAGGTTTTCAGTGATGGCTTTTGCAAGACCAAAATCACCCAAATGTGCATCCATGTTTATGTCTAGAAGAACATTTGCAGACTTGATATCCCTGTGAATGATCGTTGGAACACAATCATAGTGAAGGTACTCCACACCTTGAGCTAACCCAACCACAATCTTCAATCTCGCTTCCCAATCAAGGGTCTTTTTCTTCTTGATGTTTATTGGTTCTTGGTGAAGCCAATCATAAACACTTCCATTTTCCATATACTCGTATATCAACAAGTTCGATCCTGCACCTTTGTTGGTGCAGTAGCCGAGTAACTTTACTAACCGCTTGTGCTTTATCCGACCAATTGTATTCACTTCTCTTGCAAAACTCTTATCAAGAAACACATCGTCTTTCCATGGTATTCTTTTGATGGCTACCACCTCTCCTGTTATAAGTTCCGCTTTGTAGACTGTTCCTGACCCTCCTGACCCGATTACAAACTCATCACTTAGATTGTTTGTGGCCTCCATGATGTCATCCCATCTGAAGTCGCTTCGTGTTGAGCCATGCTTGAAAAAGAGCGGTCTTCTTTGCGCCCGTGATGAAAATGAGGATGAATAATAGGTGCTGGATCCGTATCCAGCTTTCACAAACCCGGACCTGTTTCTTCTGGAAAATATCATGGCTGCAAGAAACATTAACCCAATTGCAACTATGGTAGATACAGCTGAGATTGCAATCACGGATCCTTTACTCAGCCTGTTTTGATGTCGGTTTTTGGTGGGCCGACAATGATCAAGCGGAGGCCCGCAAAGACCGAGATTTCCGATGAATGAGTCGACCGGTAAGTCTGAGTACCCGTCATCTAATTTACCTTCAAGATTGTTGTAAGAGAGGTTAAGCCTGCCCAGACTACTCATCTGTCCCAGTTCTCGTGGTACAGGGCCCGTCAATGCATTATGAGATAGGTCTAACACCTCAAGTTTCAATAGTGTCCCAATGGATGTCGGGATGCTGCCAGTCAGGCTATTGTAACTGAGGTCTAAAAGGCTTTGTAGATTCGTGAGTTGACCGATTTGATCTGGGATATCGCCACTGAAACTGTTGTTTGAGAGCTGGATCTCATACAACTTGCTTAGTTTCCCTATAGTTGCTGGTATTTGACCCGAAATTTGATTGTTGCTTAACTTTAGAACATTGATAGATGAAAGCTTGCTGATATCTGAAGGCAAACTCCCATTAAGCATATTGGAATCAAGTGAAAGTACTAATAGTTTCGAGGAGTTAAATAGGTCCAATGGAATCGAGCCCGTAAACTTGTTAGATGACAGCTTTAACTCTCCCAAAAGAGGCAAGTTTCCGAGCCATGAAGGGATCAATCCCGAAAGGAGGTTGTTATTGAGATCAATATGAGTCAACTTTTTGCACATTGAAAGCTCATGAGGTAAATAACCCGTCAGCAAATTGCCCGACAGATCCAATAACGACAAGTCACGTAACTTCCCCAATGCAGACGGTATTCTCCCCGTGAATCGGTTCCTCCCCAGCCTTAGCCTCTGAAAAGAAAGCGAATTCCCAAACTCGGATGGAATTTCACCATCGAATTCATTGATACTGACATCAAAGGATAGAAATGAACTCGAACTACACAAAGGAATAAGGCTACCATTCAACTTATTGTTCGAGAAGTTTATCCTCGTTAAATTTGTGAGGTTGCTTAGCTCTGTAGGGAGATTCCCTTGTAATGAGTTGTTGTAAACCATGAGCTGTTCTAACGAATGCAGATACCCAAAGGTCGCGGGTATTCCACCAGTGAGACTGTTGTCAGCCAAGTCTATGATGGTGAGCTTATGGCAGTTTCCGAAAGTTGCTGGAATCTCTCCCGACAAATCATTCTGTCTCAGGTGAACGAAATTCAACTGGCTGAGCCTCCCAAAAGTAACAGGAATTTCGCCACTGAAATGGTTTCCATAGAAATCAACCATTTGTAATCTTGAACAGTTTCCCATCTCCAACGGGATCCTTCCTGAAAACTGATTCTCATACAGATACAGAATCTCGAGCTTCTTAAGCATCCCAATTTCCTTCGGTAATTCGCCTTCCAACGCGTTGTGATACAATGCCAATGTCTCCAAATTGCTGAGATTTCCAATCGCGGGAGGAATGGAACCGGTCAGTGTATTGTTATTGAGCAAAAAATCCGTCAACTCGACTAGATTATAAAGCTCAATCGGTATCGTCCCATTGAGTGTATTATTCGACAAATCAAGCTGCTTCAACGACAAACACTCTCCCAACTCTTTTGGTATTTCACCAGAAATCAGATTCTGTGAAAGAATCAAATGTTCCAATGTTTTGTTACCATTAGAACATATATTCCTAGGAATAGTACCAGAAAGACTATTGTTTGACAGAACAAGGTATGTCAATTGACCCATGTTTCTCAATTCCCAAGGGACTTCCCCACTTAACTTATTTGCTGACAAATCTAGATTCCATAAACTTTCTAGCTCCGCCACTGACTTGGGAATCGGCCCCTCGAGCTGATTTCCTAAAAAATTCAAATACTCGAGCTGACTCAGCTCACCAATTCTTTCTGGTATCTTACCAGAAAGACTATTATTAGCCAAATTCAATGTTTGGAGGCTCTTAAGATCACACAACTCATCCGGTATCGATCCATTTAAATTATTAACCGCCGCCGTAAACGTAACCAAACTCGAGCAATTTCCGACCTCAGGCGGGATGGGGCCCACCAATTCATTATTTTGTACTACCAAATTCTCTAGCCTAGATAGCTTTCCTAGTTCTGGTGGTATTGGCCCTGAAAGATAACAAGAAGCTAAACCAAGAACCACTAAGTTATCAAGATCACCTAGTGAGCCAGGGATAGGGCCAGTAAGACGATTATCGCCAATTCGGAGTACTTGAAGGCTCGATAACAAACCGAGCTCAGCCGGAATGTGACCAGACAATTGGTTGGTAAATAACAAAAGAGATCGCAAGGAAGTGAGGGCAGATATATTAAGTGGAATGGGCCCAGAAAGCTGGTTAGATGAAAGATCAAGGTAAACTAGGTTCTTTAAAATCGAAATCGAAGGCGAAATCGAGCCACTAAGAGACACCCCAGAAAGATTTAAACTTGCAACTTGAGAAAACTTCCTAGTGCAAGTAACACCATACCAAGAACAAAAAGTTTGGTTTTTTTCTGACCAAGATTCTAAAACATTTTGTGGGTCATCAGTAAATGACTTTTTAACATCTAAAAGAGCCTTGAAAGTAGTAACAGAATCTAAGTTTTGACAGTTTACATGGGTAAATAACTGAAATGAAACCAACAAAATAACAAGAAGTTGTAATGGAAATAGGAAAAGATTTACCTGTTTTGCCATGGATACAATCTTGAGTTACAAAGTATGATTTGGGTTCATCAAAGAAAATATATTATATATAGATGTAGATGTGAAATAGACTTAAATATTTAGTGTTGCATGGAGATAGATATACGTGTAAGTATATATGGGAAATAGGAAAAAGGGAGTATAAATGAAGTTGTCAGAATGAGAAACACCATTAATGGGCACCGTTTCTGCTGCCCATTCACAGACAGAAGAAGGTTGAAATTAGGAAGGTGTATAAATGGGGTTTGAATTTTGCAGGAAGAAATAAAAAGTCAAACTATTTGCAGTAGTTGAAGCAGAACAAAAGAGGAGCTAGAAAGGGGAGTGAGTGAGTGAGTATGGTTTTTTGGTTTGCTTTTCGAAAGTGATTGGTTGAGTTTCTATTTTGTGCATGGGATTTGAAATATTGGAATTGGAACAGTTTTGCAAAGTCAAAGTTGGGTCAGCCGTTTACATGTTGAGCCAATTGAGCTGTATTTGATTTATTTTAACATTTGTAATATTGTTGTAATTTTGCAAAGTTAAAGTTGGGTCAGATTTTAAATTTTGTTTGATCTGTTGTAATATTATCGGGTTATATTGTTAGTGATATGATGATATTCTAGTTGTAATCCAGATTAACCGTTTAAAAAAACAAACATTTATAACAATAGAGGTGAATGTTGTTTGTGAGCTATCCAAATTAACCGGTTATAAAAAAAAAAAAAAAAAACGTTTATAATAATAGAGGTGAATGTTGTTAATTTTGTGATTATATAGTATAAATATGAAAGACTAATTTAAGTATGTAACATCATTTTTGGAAGGATTTTAACCCTTGTTTTAGTTTCATCATAGAATTACGAGTACATATGTGATGCGTTTGAAGAGGCCGAGCCACATAGATTCTTAATAGAGGCTCCCAGACGCCCTTAAACTCTCATACGTACCACAAGGATGGCTCGATCTAGTGTAATAAACTAATAAACAATAAAAAAAAAAAAAAATCTATCTTTTATGAAGTTAGAATATCTAAGACATTTTTGGTAATGTTGAAGGAAAAAGTTTTCGCCCATCTTAATTTACTAATAAGAATAATGTCGTATAGTCGATTGTGTTTCTTTTTGGGCGACTTTATGATATATGATTAGTTGATTAGAAAGTGTGATTAGTTTAGAGGGGCCAAAGAAGGAAAAAAGGTGTTATATTCCATTTGGTACGTAATTGGAAGTTATTGGGGTTGAGCCAACAAATCCGTTTGTCCTCTCTAAACTCCATTGACTCGATTCCAAAATTCCAAAATTTCATGCTCTATTCTAATTTTGCTTTCTTTTTTATCCTTAGTTATGAAGAGTCAAATAGTAGTTAACTAGATTTTAGATCCATGTCCAACACTGGACACGGGATTTACGATATTAATAATATTAGATCTTTATATATTTAAGTCATAAAAGCTTACAATTTTAAAAAAACACGGTTTTAAGGGTTATATTTTGCAAGTTGTAGTACAATAATCATAGGTTCCTCACTGTCATTATTAGCCTAGACATATTGATGTAATTGTTTGCTGTAGTCATTTCACAAGGCACATGCTATATATAATAATTTCTCCATCATAATATATTTTGAAACAGATGTACTCATAATATGATATTATTAGAAAAAATAATTAAGAATTAAAATATAAACATATTTGTGATCCCGAACTTGACATTCAAGTATATGTATTTAATCATGATGCATGTTCATAACACGCATATGTTTATTTCCAATCACTTATTCTATGATAATATGATAATAATTAGGATTGTTTTTATATTTTTTGATAACATTTAGGACTCTTCTAGTATTTGTTAATAAGTCATTAGGTTTTCAAATAAATATTTTTTTGTAAAAAATATTTCATATGTTAAATTTTTTTATTTAATAAATGATTATAATTTTTAAAAAATTCTCTCAAGTTGATGACTAAAAATAAATATAAATTAAGTATTCAGGGATAAAAAGTGTAAATTATTGATGGAAAACAAAAAAAAATGTAAATTAATGAGACTTTTTCTGCAAATTAATATAAATAATTAATATAATAATATATTTGAATAATGATTATTATGATTTTTAATTTGTAATTTATCTAAATGATGACATCATCAAAAGTCAATTTTATGAAATCGAACGATGTGATTGGTTAATTAGTCATTAGTTCAACTGTCTTATAGTATATATTAAGATTAAGATAAACGATGAGAATGTTGTGAATGATGGACAGTCCAGCTGGTTAAAAGCATTTCCGATTTTACCCAAGTTTTTTAGTACCATCATTCGAGATGACAAGTTTTGGAGTTTTTGTGACGGTCTATAGTCAACATCTCATTATCTATGGTACATGCAAGTTTCACCAGAGGCTAAATGTTTGAAAAATATTCGAACTCAAGCTTAATAATTCTAACCTTGGATCAAGTTTTCACGAGTCCATCTTACAAATTATTCATATATTGTTTGCAAGCTTACATATAATTATATCTTTTTGAAAGAACGAATTGAGATTAATAAGTCGAATAAGCACGATGAATCTAATGTTAAACGAGCTTGAAGTTGACCTATGAGACAATATTTTATTAAGCTTGAGCTTGTAATTAAAGGAGCCACTCGAACATAGAAAATAAATTTGTTAACAAGTTTATAAATCACCAAACGACCATCAAACTCGTGTTTGGACAATAATAGGATAATCAAATTTCAATATAATGTAATTATAATTATGAAAATTAAATTGGATTGAACTTGGTCTAAGCCTAAAGAATTGTTGTACGGATCATGTCACGCAAGAAAAACCAATTTTTAAAAGATTTCTACATAGGTTTGTTGTTTTAACCGTAATCATAAAAAAAAAAAAGAAAAAAAAAGAAGCTTGCAATGATTTATGTTCTAAAGATTATTAATAATTCATTACATACAACAAAATGTCAAAACGGGATTAGTGCAATAATACAGTTGAATTTAAATATATAAAGAACATTTATTGGAATGATTAAATTGTTAATTTATATATAACCTAGAAGATACCTTTACCCACACTCCAAATGAATATGACAATAACCTACCTATATTAAACTCTTTAAGCTAACCTTTAGAATTTGTATAAATCCACATTTTCAATTAAAAAAATCTCATTTGATTTTGTTGATACATTTCAGTCAAGTTATGTGGTTTTAAATTAACAAACATCTTATTATATTGATTAAGTTGTTTGCATATAATACATGGAGGCAGATACCTCCAATTCATGGGACAGAATGTCTTTGAATGCAACCAAAATTTGTCAAACCATTTCATCCAAATAATGTAAATTGTTGTCTTGTACACATCTTATCTTAGATTAATAATGTTGTTGCTTAACTTTAACTCGACCCGACTTAACCTAACTCGATCAAATGAAGCCACACGTATTGCTTACGTAGTTGTGGATTCGATATTGACAAAACCAAGTGACTAGTAACAGAATCAAGGGATAAGTTCATAAGTAGTAACAAGAATCAGGGTAGATAGAAAAAGGTTGATTTTGCTACTCTAATTGTATATGCAAGTTACCCTTGAGTCATCTTCAAGTTTTGAAGAAGTCCTTGCACATACATCACCATGGTCCACTATTAACCATTTCAAACCAGTACTTTAGATACAATTCAGTAGTTCATATATTTTGATACATGTAACACATTTGTACATTAGGCTTAATATATATTTCGTTGTAAAGATTATACATTGTGATAAATGAATCAAATTCGTGACAAAATTGTATTTTTGATGTTTGAACACAACCATAGTTGTTAATATGAGTTACCAATAGGTAAAATATCAGCCTCTAGTGAAAGTGACGGTGGTGGTTGTGTAGGGTAATCAAATATATATGGAAAATTGGAATTGTTGTATGAGATCACATCTAAAACTCTAAAAGTCTTTATTTCACATAAACATAGATATATATCTCTCGACACATGCATCAAAGAATTTATACCTAAATGGTCTTAAAAAAACTAAATATTAATTTATGGTATGTTATAGATAAAAGTGATGTTACAAAACTATTATTAGTTTTATTAAGATATCTTACAGATATTTTGTTGAATTACTATTTAGGTTGCAAAGTGGTTTTATTGATTGTAAAACTATACATAAATATTTGCACATTTGTTAGAGATAAGTACTCAGAAATGCAGTCAACTAATGATAATACCAACAAATTTCTATAACACACATACATGTATGCATAAAACTAAAATTTTATAGTGAAAGATACCGGTATAATAAAATAGGCGGAGGTGTTTTTAAGATGACTAGAAAGGCAAAGTCAAATAAATTTGTTAATGAAGTTTGATTTCAGGGTAAATTTTGGTATTTTTTATAAAAAAAATAAAATAAAATGTATTCGCTAAGTTTCTATCTTACAGCTCTAAAGAAATGCTCAAACTTTCTAGTTTTATCAACCAGTCTGAAACTAACAGTTCCAAATTGTTTTATAAGTATTTACTAAAATACATAAACAATAAACACAATTAATTCAATGGCAAAAAAATAAAATCTTGATCTTCAACACTTGACGTTTTCGTCTTCTATTAAATGGTTCGTCAAGGAAAAGTACTTGGACAGTTGGGGCTTGGGCCTAGGTAAAAACTAAAGAATTAACTTCATAATGGGCCCGTTATTTGGGCTTTTGTCACTGTGACCACTCAAATGGTGGATCTTCAAATTACCTTTGGTAATTGGCACAAATTCGATCACGTCTTACAATTTCATGAGACCTCTTTCAACTTGAATTTTACCAGGGATTATTTCAAACGAATTAACAACAAAAGAAGTATGTTTAGAGGGAAGAAAAGCCAAAAAAAAAAATTAAAAAAAATCTAAATTATCATCACATTTGAATAACTATGTCTTCAAATAACCCTATTCTCAATTCCATAACCAATGTAGATCAATCGAAATTTGAAGATCTAATTAAACCATAGGACGATTAGAATAGCGAACGGAAAATGATCTAGGGAAGATATCATGCTCTGATTCATTGTTCCATTCTAACCCTTGATCAAAATTTTGCAAATAATCATATTCATCATAATGAGAATGCACCGTTGACGATGATCGTACCATTGATGCATTCTTTTTTTCCTTTTTTAATTTCTTCCATAATGTTTTCCACACCGACTGTGATGAATTCTTCGTTGTGGATTTAAAAAAACCAAATGTGTCGCGTGATCCGTCATATTTGACAGATTTGGTACGCCATTTCTTGATGTCCATCAAGGTTAATGGTTGATGTTTTGTGATCGAGTGATTTATAGTGTATTTATATGTATAATTGTATACATGGATATATTGAGTGGTCGAAAATGATAAGCATGAAAAGCTCTAAAAGTGTGTCACTTGTCAAACATAATGTATTATTTCTATTGACGAAAATTGTAGTTAGCCACATTTTTCTGACATTCATTTGGGATAAATGGGACTTTTTCTTTTCTAGCTCGTTGCTAGATTTAGAATCTTCTCGTTACTTTTAAAGTCCATGTATACTAAAGCCCAATATAACGAGAGTAAATACTCCGTACTTTTTACCGGTGACATTAGACAACTTTGCAATATTGGTTCTAGTGGTCAAATAATACTTTCGATCGACCGCTATAAATTTGTATTTTTTTTATAGGAAAATCAGAAGTTACAAATTAAATGATGACATATCGAGTAAGGTGTTCTTTGATAACTAATTTATCATAGCTTATACGAAATATGGTTTGAATTATATACGAGTATATAGTATTAACACAATTAATTGGGGTTGACTTTTATAAAAGTTACTAACAAAATAAGTATATCGCATATTAAATTTTTTGAAAAAGTTACGAGTAATGCTGGGATAGGGGATTTGAACCTTATAATTAAACCACCTTACTTGAATAATGCTCCCATTCCATTCCAACTACTATGAAGTCGTACTGATTTTTTTGGTAGATATAATGTATATATTTTGGATTGTAATTTTTATGAAAAGGTACGACGTGCCGACATCCTAAGGGTGATGTTGCTATTACTTTCAAGATCTTTTATAACAACATAATAAATACGAGTAATATTGTAATAATAAGGGTTTTGCTTTTGTTAAGTTGCATTAATTAGTTGTACATTTATCCTGAATTATTAAAATTCAGGTTGAGCTAGTACGAAAATATACAATATTTTTATTCTAACATTTTTCTAATAGCAATAATAAAATAATAATATATTGTCTTGGTAATTGAAATAACGTACGTACTTGGAACATTAATTTAAGATTTAAAGCTAATGACTTGCCTTTCATTCATGATGATCAATAAACCAATATGATTAATTAATTAAACCTGTTGACACAAATCATAATATAAGTAGATTAATGTTGTATGACTTTGGAACCAACAGAATCTAAAAATCCATGTTGCACGTTGTATGAATTGATGGTGCGCCTCACGTATTACGTACCATTTGACCCAATGATCATCTGAATACCTATAACTATATATAGAAACATACACCAATGTATTCGTACAAGTTTTTTCATCATACTTCAATTATATTGCAACATATAAATATGAAGATTTTTAGCTTTATCACATCCATCCTTATAATATCATTTAGTGTTTCGGTTTTGGCTTACGATTACTCATCAACAACTCTCAAGATACCGAGCTTGACTGACCTCTCGGCTCTTGAAGATGACCTCTCATACTCTTTCTATCAAGAGACATGTCACGATGTTGAAGGCATCATCTATCGAAAAGTCAAAGAATGGGTTGACAAGGATCCCACACTCGCGCCTAGTCTCCTAAGGCTACATTACCACGATTGTGTTGTTCGGGTATCCATTTTTTCATGTATAAAAATTTATGGACATATTTGATTAAGTACCTAAATAAGTTAATAACCATTGTTTTGATATAGGGTTGTGATGCGTCAATTCTTTTGGATTATGAAGGGAGTGAAAAGACGGCGAATATGAGCAAGTCACTTAGAGGATTTGAAGTGATTGATGACATAAAAGCCGAGATTGAAAAGAAATGCCCAAAAACCGTGTCGTGTGCTGATATTCTAACAACTGCAGCTCGAGATGCCACAGTTCTAGCCGGTGGAAGGTATTGGATGATCCCTTTTGGCAGGAAAGACGGTCGAGTTTCACTTGCTAAGGAAGCAACAATAATCCCTAAGGGTTCAGAAAGCGTCACGAATCTTATTGAGTTTTTTCAGTCCAAAGGACTCAATGTGTTAGATTTAGTTGTCCTTTCAGGTAAAATCTCCTCTCACATAATTTAAATTTATTTTATTGAATGACAGAAATTCACATTAATTCTTTTGTTATCTTTGTTATAAAAAAGTAACACGTCAGTAAAATGTTTATGATCATCAGGTGCCCATACAATTGGAAGGACCACATGCGAGTCAGTGCAACATAGGTTATATGATTACAAAGGAACAAACAAACCCGACCCATCATTGGACCCAAAATATTTGAACTATTTGAGGAGAAAATGTAGATGGGCCTCTGAAAATGTGTATCTTGATGGTGAAACACCAAATAAATTCGACACACAATACTACCACAACCTCAAGAAGAATATGGGGCTCTTATCGACCGACCAATTGCTCTACTCGGACTCAAGAACTAAACCCATTGCCAATGGTTTATCTTTTGAATCCTCTATCTTCAAAAACCAATTTGGTGTGTCAATGAAAAAGCTTTCAAGCATTCTCGACATGACTTCACAAGACGAAGGAGAAATTCGTGTTGATTGCAAACATGTGAACTATTGACAAACTTTAAACTATCAAGATTAAGAAGTGATCATGTATATGTACGAATTTTTGCTTATTCCTTACAAACTTCATATGGCCTTCTGGCTTATAACTTATTGTTACTTTCGAAACCAAAAAATATTAATTTCATATGCTATAATCTTATCTTTTACCTAACTAGTTTAAGTTTGTTTGAATTAAACTTCCCAATTCAATAATAAGTTTTGGACAAAAATGTATGATTAACTGATATCTATACTATATTATAAAGCAGATCTTTCCTGTCTACATTTTAAGTTTCAACATTTACTTTCTTAAAATAATCATATATTAATTATATATTTACCTAACACCATTTCTCTCTCTTCAAATCTACACCAATCATTTTTTTTCTCTCTCCTGCATAAATCATTTATTCCTCCATTTCATTCAAAATCTTTTATCTCAAAAACCGTACATCGATAAATTATAAAAGTTATATGGGTGTTCTTACAATTTCATGTTCTTTCATTAGAGATGTCATTCGATATATTTTCAGAGAATTTTTGAATCTGATGGTGGAGCCCGTACGGTTAAGGCATTTGGCTATCACACTATATGACCTATCACCCCACCATTTCACCGCCGCAACACGCGGGTACTTACTCTCGTACTAATAAACACAAAACCTGGACTTACATATGGATAGCCCAATGGTGAAAAGGCTACCATTATCATGGGCCGAAACCCAAAGCTGGCCACTATTCTAGCAGAATGGAAGCCCATGCCCACTAAGATGTACCAAATTTTAGAAAAACCTTAAAAATGCCAAGCCAAGGATTGAACATCTGCCTCCTCACTCTAACCATGGGTTATTGGCAATAGGTAAAAAACATAAAAAGAAAACATAATAATATTTCTTTTTACTCCGTGGGAGTGTAATTTAACAGATATCTCAAAAATATAATTTGGATGATCGTAATATAAGTCGTAAGTTAAGGAGAAGCCACCATCGATGGTAGCCGAGGTGAGAGGCAAATGTAGCTCCAACACAAACTGCAACTTGCTATACTAGGCAGTTTGAACGCTCAAAAAGATAATAAAGAGTTCTCCTACAAATCAACCTATATATCATTCTACACATAGGTTATTCATCCAATATATTTAAAAGAAATGCCTACTTATTCAAACTCATTTAGATGACTAAGGAAATTTGTTAAGTTTATATTATAGAAAGAATTAACATTTTTGAGCACATATGCATAGTTTGGGTTCATTGTTTTGGGCCAATTTACTGAGATGTGGTAGACTTATATTGGAACGAGCAAGAAGAAATTAATGATACATCTTTATCTTTTGAGTTGTTCCGCCGGATCAGTCACTCAAGAGTCTTCCATCCGTCAATCCTTTTTCTGATATTCATTTCTAAATCATTAAAATATGATGTTTTTCGTCTGCCTTTGAAAATAGGGGCATCAAAATACACAATAGGGGCTCTTGAACTGAAAATCATTCTAATGATGAATTGAAGTAAAGACCCCTCTAAGAAACTTTAGCGACTTATTGGGCCTAATAACTACATGAATGAAATTATGAAAGCGGGAAACAGAAAACTACACGTTTTTGTTATAACTCATAAATTCTTTTTTCATAAATTACATTTAAGAAATTGGAAAAGTCACTTAGGGGTGTTTGTTATTGTGATTACAATACAGATTTTACGTTTTCAAAATAAATTATGCGTTTTCAAAACTGCGTTTTACCTACATGCTTCTTTAAAACTGTGTTTTCATAGCAGATAATCACTTTTTCACACAAACACTTTTTTAGATTATTTGCGTTTTACGAACGTAATAATGAGATAAATACTTCAAAACTTATTCCCAAACACCCTCTTATATTCGTAAACTTTGCATAGTTACACTTTATTTCATTTTCATTTCATTTATGAGTTTATGGCCAATCAATTCTTTATACTTCCACGACCAGTCTATTTTGTATTTTACAATGGGAAGTGATATTCGTATCATTTATTTTGATTGATGTATCAAAACAGTGTATTACCGGCTTGTACTGTCAACTATACAATATGTACATTGTGGTACATTAAACAAAGATAGTGGTACGAGTATCACTTCCCTTTTCCAAAGCTCCCACACTCTTGGCCGGTATGCGTCCAAGATGACATGGAATTAACATATCACCGCACTGGTTCATTGATTTGGTAATTGTGTTTATAAAAGTACTTCAGAAAAGAACTGAAAACAGTTGGGGCCCAATTTTTGAAAAAGTTGAGGCCCAATTTATAGAAAGTGAATTTATTGCAAATCGATCGATGCTTTAACGAAAAACATCTCTATGTACATGAATAGAGCGATAAAGGGTGCAATTGAACTGACCGAATAAAATTTTTCACCATTATTCTAGCGTAATTTAGTTTACAAAATAGAACTATATTAACCTCCATATTTTAAAGGTGGGTGATCTGTACAATAATATGATTATGTGATGCACATTTAATGGTGCACAGTTAAATTAATATGATGTACGGTTCGCTACCCATATTGTATCCGTAAACAATGATAATTTTTATTAGAAACAAACTTGACCAATTTTATATGGATCCGCCCTGTCCATGTACAGTTAACGGCAAACTTGTGAGTAAATTTTTGATCAATCCATATGGCTTACTAAAGGGCAAATGATATAGAAAAAGGTATTATATTTCAGGGCAAAAGAAACATGGTTTGGATCAGTGGTAAACATTTTAGTCTCTGAAAACAGTGGTCATGGGTTCGATCCTCATATATCTCATGCAAAGGTTGGGGGACTTTTTCTACCATTATGGTAGAAAATGGAAGCAACTTTTACTTAGGTAGAGGTAAAGTCTGTGGAAGACGGCACTGAACAATTTTTTTTTTCTTTAATTATATTTCAGGGAATGCATGTTCACTCCAAGATACAATTATACAAAACTTTTTGTTTGCGTAAGAATCTTACATTAAAATTGAGCCAACATAATAAAACTACGTACGCGCGTGTTATAATCGTTTACAAATCTTGACATTCATATAATCCATGGACATCATTAGCAAATTAATCTAGACTTAATCAAACACATAAAAATGAGCCAAAGAGAGTCAAATCTATGGTATATTCTTTGAAGTGAGCCATCAACCAAGACTCCAACAAAGATATATAAACTAGATAATGTTCTTGCTTTGAGGTATGGAGTTTATACTAGATTAGCACACATAACACATTTTTGGTGCCTTTTTACATTAACTTCTACATCCTTTAAAATAGTGAATATCATAAAATAAAATAAAAAAGAAAAGAATGTATACATTTGTTGTATTGTTGTACCTATGTGATAATTAATGTGACCCGACTGACTTAATTATATGTTTTTCAAGACCGTAAATATAACAATCTATCTATAAAGAAATTAAATAGGAAATTCAAGACTCGATCTATATATCTTTGGACCCTAAAAATACTAAAAAGCCAATTAAATTTAGTTACAGTCCCATGCAAGTTGATCCAAAGATCCAACATTCGTGTACATTGCACAAGGCATTAGTGCAGCTTCCATGAATTCTAAGTCAATGTTACATGACCCATCAAACGTACCCATATCCATATTGGTTAGACCATCACCATCCCTCATATCATCCAAACCCTTGTTCCCAAACTCGTGAGCCACGTCGTTCCCTTGACACGCCATTATTGTCGTTTGTGGTTGCAACATTTCTTGGTACTCTTCTGGTCTTGATCTTGATTGTTCAAAAGCCACTCCAAGATTAGTGTTCCCACCCCAAGATTGCACCATTGTCCCAAAATCAAGTTGATTTGAGGAAGAAGATATTGGTAATGAAATGGGCATTTTAGTACTATTATCAACCAAAGGTTGGCTTGAAAAGTACATTGTACTAGATTGGTGCCTAGTTACATCATTATTCTTGGAAACAAGATTGTAATGATCTTGATAATTGAGGTTGGAATTTTGGTGAGATAGCGAATTTTCGTACAAGGTATGAATTACTACATTATTATCATTAGAATTTGTAGATAAATGAGGTCTAAAAGAAGGGACCCTTTTTGTATCTTTTGTTTGTGATGAAGTGTTGTTTATAATAGAGAAAACTGGCTTCGTGGGATCGGTGTTTTTACTAGGATTAGCATTAAGAATCGGGATTTGATGAGGAGAAAGAAGATTATGAGTGTTTGGATCCAAACCTTGAGAAATAAGTTTCTTTTTGATACATGAATTCCAAAAGTTCTTAACCTCGTTATCTGTTCTTCCTGGTAGATGTTTTGCGATTTGAGCCCATCGGTTCCCTAGTATCCTATGAACATCAATGATTGTTCTCTCTTCTTGTTCAGTAAACGAGCCGCGTCTGAGATCCGGCCTCAAGTAGTTTATCCACCTCAATCTACAACTCTTGCCACATCTTTGTAACCCTGTAGAAAAACCAATCACAAATGTCAAAACAACACTATTACAACATTATATATAGACATTATTCAATGAAATACCACATTTGAAACATAAGGGGCCATTTGATTCCGAAATAGTATAAGAATTAGGTACATGGAATGGAATTCAAAAATCTTTTTATTAACCTAAGCTGACATGAAAGAAAATTCAAATTCCATTCCACCAAGTTCCCTTGAATTCTGGGAACCAAACGACCTCTGATAATAGTTATACAAGTATCCTGCCCATATATATGAACTTAAACAGTTGTAAAAAACAGTTTGTGTGTGTATATATATAGTACTAGCCTGCGAGTTTAGGGACGGAACTCCAGCAGCCATGGCCATGATTAGTGATGTGTTTGATAAGTTTTTCATCTTCTTCAGGAGACCATAGCCCTCTCTTAACTTTCTGTTTGCTACAACAATGATGGCCCATTTCATAAAATAGTCCCCTTCATGAAAACATAGATGATGTATATAGCTAGCTTACTATATATTATATATATATGGACATTTATATAGTGAAATTGATGGTTGTTGTCGTTTATTGCTAAAATATGTTAGTTAATGTATTGTGTAATTGGATTAGTGATTTTTTATTCTTGTAGAAGTAGTAAAGTATGGTTTGTTTTATGGAAAAGATGACCAAGCGGTTTTCCAAATATTTGTTATGTGTTTATAGATGAAGTGTACGACATATATATTTGAATCAATATACTTAAGTGGCCCTACTTGAGCCATCCCTAGCTATTCTTAACGGTGTCACATGATTCATTCATGCATGATAGTGAAGAGGGTCTTTTGGACAAAATGATATATTGATAATGAAATATGATACTAGTAATTAGTATATTACTCGTAATATACATCAAACAAATAAGGTCAAATCAAGAAAAAATCTAATGATTTTAGGAACATTTCAAAAATTTAATCCTCATTTTTTAAAAAATGGTTGTGATATTCATCTCTATATGAGTAAAGCTATGTCCATTGCACCTCTCCCAATACGTATTCGTGAAAAATAAGATTGGATTCGGTTATTACTATAATTAGTTTATTAAAGATAGAACTAGTAAAGGGTTTGCTAAATACAGCCCTTAGGGCTGTGTTTAAGGTGTATAAATTGTTTGTACATTTACCATGAAAATCAGAGGCGGACTTTTAATATAGAAGGTACAAGTTTTTTTATGCAAGTTAGCATTTCCCAACTAGTAAAGGTACTTTACTTTGTAGCTAGACCTCAATCATGGATTAGTTTGAGTTTGTAGTAAAACACAATATATAGCTATTTTAGGCAGACATCAAATTAGCACCTTCTAGTACCAATACCAATGATCAATATAAGCAACCTAGCTTGTAATTAGAAGTCCACAGCATATATATATATATATATATGACATTATGACTGTTTGAATAGTCTAGATCGTATAAAGCCCAACTAATCTTTAACATCGATATATGGCAAGTATAATACTCGTAAACTCATAGGTATGTATGCGAGACTTTGAAATTACTCTCGGCTCGACACTAGGAGGAAAAATTTATGATATTGTTGTGCTATAATAACTTTGAAGTTAAGAACTATTATATTCTTACTGTTAAACTATTTAGTAGTTCAGAAAATACCTCAAATACCTTTTTTCCTCTCACTCTCGCAAATGTGAGAAGCGTGGGTCAAAACCCAAATGCGGAGGCGGCTCAACAAAATAAGGGGCATGAAACGAGTTTTTATTATGAGGCCTTTCGTATTAATAAAATTGTTCATACTTTATTATGTAATTGATTCTATGAATGTGGACAATTGGACTTCGTTCATGTCTTATTCTTGAAGGTTACTCTTTTTTAGGGGTTCGATCTCTATGTACTCCTACTTAATACACTTGATTTATTCACATATATACATGTAAGTGAATATGATCACATATCATGTAGCACATAATTTTATATTTCTTATTTTTTAAAACTATTTTAATTCCCATTTGTACCAAATTATATGTGTAATTATTAAGATATGAGGCGTTTAAAATATATATTCTGTTGGTATTTTAGTGTAATTGGGTTAATTGTTTATTTAAATCATAATAATACATCATATAAGTTTGGTGGTGCGGAGAGCACGCTTATATGAATTTATTATGATCTTAGGGGCGAAGCCCCTAAGGAACGAGGGTCCGGGGGCAGTGCCCCCGGGAGCGGGGTCCAAGGAGCGGCAGCCCCTGGCGGGCTCCAAGGGGCAGAGCCCCTGGCTGGGGTCGAGCTTAATATTTAGAGATTGGAACACATTAGAGTATACATCCCAAGGAAATTTTTTATTTCCGACATATTGTTATATTGAAAATCCCTCCGAAAATTTAATTTTCGGAACTTGAGGGACCGAAAATGGTAAATTCGAAACCCTTAGAAAACTGTCTACAAAACAGTTATTGGGTCATTATTCTGAACATAGAAAAGATACGAATTCTCTGAGAATTCTCCCTGTTTTCACACATACTCTCTCAAACAAAACACACAGAACGTTCTCGAATCTCTGATTGTATCCGATTGAGTAATTTGGGGTGAACCACCGAATTCATTCAATCAAATAGTGTTACACACGCCTTCGGAGATTGAATTATATATCCTGTTTTGTTCATTATTGATAACTTATCCCCAACATATTCTCTTGGTAGAAAGAAGACAATCATAAATTATGCACGAGTACTAGGGGTGTTTGGTACGATAGAATAATGGAAAGAGGAGAAAGAGAATGAGATATACATTATCGGATAATGAAATCGAGAATGGTTTCCATTCTCTACGAATTGTAGATAATGGATGAAAATGGGGGTGAGAATGGGGAAAAATAATTTTTGTTTTGTTTGATGATACGTGTTAATATTAATTGTAAATTAAAACTTTATATTTTTCTTATATGTATTATCTGTTGGTACCAAATATTATAATTCTTTCTTTATTACATTTTCACTCTTTATGATTCTTTCTTATCAAAATCGATGTACCTAAAAGTATATATATATTTTTCATTTGAGTATATAAACAAAGTAAATAAAAGAAAAAAATAATATTTCTCTTTACTCTATGACTCTGTAATTAATTTAACGATCGATATGCGCCCCATCAAAGAGTATAATTGATGTTTGGATATTTTGGAAGATCGTAATATATAAAAATTTAACATGAACTTAACCATGGTCGTAGTTTAACGAGAAGCCACCATCAAAGATGTCATAAGATGATTGGATTTTTTTTTTTTTAATATATTTATATGTTTCTTCATTGTTACACTTTCCTTTTTATAAAATATAGTATGTTAAAGACTACAATTCAACCATTTTAAAAGCATCCAAAATATATGACCCTTTAACAAGAAACATCCTTAAGTTAACCATTTCCATTCAATATAAACTAACTCGAAAACTCCACACCACTTAACTTCTATAAATATGATATTACGAGTACTATATTACTATATATTGTTATTGTTAATATAAATAAACACACCATGCATGCTTTTATCCATAAAAGGTGTACACAATACACTTTTCATCAATCATACACATTACATCAAATTAATAAGTTAAGTTAACATAGCTGTAAATTTGAGTGTCAAGCTTGATATACACACAATATAGGAAGACATAACTAGTCAACGTTTAAAGTATATATTTTATTAGAAAGGAGGTCGAAATGAGGAACAAATGGCGTCTTATCTATCTATCGTGTAAACTCCAAAATTCTAACATTGTCGACAAGTGAAATCAAGTCGAATGGAACAAGCTTTAGTAGCGTGGGATATGATCTACCTCCTCGGTTACTAGCTAGTCGGTCTTAGCATTATAGTATTTTATCTTGCTAGCTTTTATATTTCGCTCTCACAAACTTGTAATTGTGTTTAATTAATCCGACATTCTTTGGTTTAATTAAGCAATTAAATCACAATCAAATCCAAAATAGTCTTAAAATCTATTGAAAAAGTTAGTAGTTTTAACGTCTCAAATTTGTATGTATTTAGGAGTTATTATACACACTAGCTTGGTCAAAAAAGTGTAACACACTTTATACTTCACGTGAGGGTACCCGCGCAATGCGGCGACAGACCGGCAACGACAGTGGTGATGGTGACATTAACGGTGTAGTTATTAATGTAAAGGTAGTTGACGTAAAGGGATAATATAGTTAATAAAAAGAGACACTTGTGAAATATGCGATATGTGGGAAGATGTTTGGTTTTATGTAAGGGTATTTAAGAGTTTATGATACAGGTGATAAAAGATTAGTGATAAAAAGGATAATTCAAAGACTGAATTGTTTAAAAGAAAGAAAAAGTGTTTTTTTTTATAAGATAGTATATAGATTATACCAAGATATAGATGTACGTCTTCATTATTCAATAATCCATAAACGGAAAGCCTACAAACGTGGGTGGAGTGGAGTGCCAATGATGATGTAGCCATTTCCGAATCAATTTCACTAGATATGGTCTCTTGCACCCTAAATCTAATTAACATGCTTAATTACGAGCATTATATATAAAAACTGACAATAATATTATTCATGGTGTATGTACTTTGTACATTGATAATACAAGATGGTTCACGTAAAACCTCCCTACTAACTAATTCTACATCATTAACTTCTAGCATTTAGATTACACTATGATCGATATGGGTTAAATCTACACCATTTAATTCGTTGTGGGAAAAGAATCTTCACTAAACTTTGTATTTTATTTGGCAACGTAATGTAATATTTTTTCTTAGTATTGAATTGATAATTTATGAAAAATTACTCAAAGTTATCCACAATCGTGCATACATTATTGTAAACGTTAAGTACAAGATTATAACATGTATAATGACATATATATGATATATATATATATATATATGCTTCAGTATAAAAAATATAAACAAAGTACCATATGTCCTTGAACTTTAGCTAAATGGTTGAAAGGTCATTCTATTTTGCATAAGTCTTGTGTTCAAGTCTTGGAAAGTACATAAGAATTAAGTCCCTTTATGAGAGTTTGGCTTGGGTATACCCAAGTTCAAGTATGAGGGGCAGAGTTTATCCCTATTAATCGTAGTGATTAGTAGGGGGTTTTTCCCTCATCGGGTATCTGAAATAGAAATTTCTACTTCGATGGAACTCTCTAGTGCGGACTCGGTTAAGGCAACGTATGTTAGACCTCCCGCTGTCGAATCACAACACGAAATTTCCTGCGAAATTCACCTTTAAAAAAAAAAATGTCTGCAAAATTCACCTTTAAAAATAAAAATAAGAATGTACCATATATCTCTCACTATAGACAAACATATATTTAGCTGGAAGACAATCTATTCCATATATAAAGGTGTATGTGGAAAAAGCAGTACTTGTTTAAAACACATGGAAAAAAAAAGGGACCAACGACTCTAGATTCTAGAAGTTTTTCCCGAACGAAATGTTCAATCGGGGAAAGTAGTCACTAATTTCGTGTAATCAATGGAATGTAGTGATGATTATGATTAGACCGGTTTCTCCTTTCATCATCATCTTTATCACTATTAATTCTAAAAATAGTACTAATTATTATTACAATTACTACTAATATTTTATGATAGTTATTACTATGAGGAATCTAAAATAAATCAATCACAATCTAAAATATAAATAAAAGAAGAGGTTGGGTACACTTGACACCTTTAATCTCTCTCATTTAGCTTAATACTATCTCCTTATTAATCTTCTTTTTTTTAAATATTTATTTAATAAAAAATGACCGCCCTTTAATAAAGAAATCTTTATTTTTATTATTTATATGACTATATATATACCACCTAGAAAAAATCTTCACATATTTTTTGAATTATATACTTTATACATTTTGTTTCTCTTTTTATTTAACTAAAGTTGAATAAAAAAATAAACTGGAATCGATATTTATATGGAATTAAGTTTCATATATTTCTTTTTTAGCTTTCGTATTAATTAAGTCGTGATATTGGTCATGCACTTTTTGTTTCTCTTTTTATTTAAATAAAGTTGAAAAACAATGGGTAAACTGTGATCAATATCATGAAGATTTTTATATGTTTCTTCTTTAGCTTTCTTATTGATTAAGTTGTGATATTGGTCTTACACTTTTTGTTTATCTTTTTATATAACTAAAGTTGAAAAAAAAAGGTAAGCTGGAATCAATATTTATATGGAGTTATTTTTCATATGTTTCTTCGTTAGCTTTCGTATTCATTAAGTTGTGATATTGGTCATACACTTTTTGTTTCTCTTTTTATTTAACTAATTAAAGTTAGAAAAAAAAGGATAAATGTAATCAATATTTAAATGGAGTTAATTTTCATATGTTTCTTCTTTAGATCTCTTATTCATTAAGTTTTGATATTGGTCATACACTTTTTGTTTCACAATTATTATAAGATTTATATATCTTGAGATTACTCATCCAATGAACGAACATGGGCACTGGTTAAAGATATATAACTAAATACCGATGACTTGAAGTAATGATTTTTTTAGTGTAACTTATAATTTGTAAACTAGCTCAAGTAAACGGTTACCAATGGTTACCTTTATATGTCAAATCAAGGTAGGGAGATGGGATATTTTGAAAAATCGGAGAGATATTGCATTGAGGAAATAGTGAATAATAATAATAATTTATGAAAATATATATAAAAAAAAGTTTAAAAATATATTAAAAACTCATAAATCTTGAACTTTTGTATAACTTTTTTAAAAAATTGACAAATATAAATAGATATAAATATAAGTATATGATATATTCTGAGAATATGGATATTTAGAAAAAAAAAAAAAAACTTTTGTTGACTTTGACCCGATCCAACCCGATATTTGACTGATATACCGAGATTTGACCCGATCCAACGATTTTTTCAATGTTGACCAGCATTGACCCGAGATATACCCGATCCAAGCATCGTCTTCTTAACTGGCTGATCCCGATCCGAGATCTGATATCTCGGCCGATACGGCCGAGATTTACAACACCGTGTCAAATGGTGTAATATAGGTTTAACAATAAGTGATTCTGAAATAAATATATCCTGAATGTATAAACAAGTACAAATACGAATATATTGATACGTTTGTTTGGGTTTTTATGTATCATTTTAAAACTTTTTCTTTCTTGAGAGTATTGTGGGTCTTTATAGCAATATCTAAAAACTACCATTTTGTCCTTTTCTTTCTAATTATAAAATATATAATACACAACAAAATAGTGTCAGCATAGCGGACACATTGATATGTTAGAAGTTAAATCTTATACTAAAACTAATAAATTAGGCATTCTAATCATCACTTGTCAAGAGGAAATTAAGTTTGTGAGGTTAATCGATCACTGTGCTACTTTTGAGATTTTATTTCAAGTTGACAATTTAAAAGGTGGAACGACCTTTAAAATGAAAAAAAAAGTGCAGCAACTTTTTAGTAGTTATTACTGGAAATCATGAGAAAACAAATGGTTGCATATATAGATTTAAGTATTTATTAAATTTTCAGATCATATTAAATTTCTAGATAACTTATAATAGTAAGTAAATAACTTTACACGAATTATTATGATCGCCCCGGCGGGCTTGCTCTGATTCAGATGGCCCTGAGAAGCACTCCGGTTGAATTATTATAATGTGTATCAAACTTTAATCTCATGCATTGCATTATGTAATGAACTTTCATATTATGTGCATTATATGTATCCTGGTATATGTGATAATCACCTAAGCTGCCACTTGGTAGTTTTTTATTGGTCGAATAAATACAATGCACAAGATTTGAAAGTTCATTACATACAATGCATAAGATTAAAATCGATACACACTATAACAATTCGTGTAAAGTTGCTTACATTTTGAAGTACTAATCCCATAACTTATTAATTAGATAAAGGGAATATTTAGAATCATATACACAATTTTCTTAATTCATAGTCAAAACTGATATAATTAACATTTTTCTTTACTAAATTGTCCAATCTTTCGTATGTTACTTAATATATAATTAATGTAGTGGAAATTTGTTTCAATCCGAAGCTGACTTGTATCGCTGTATACTCTTAGCATCTCGCTAGTTTTTTTTTAATAAAAGTTTTGAATGTTAAAAATAAAAAAAAATAAAAAAGAAGCTGACTTGGAACTTGAAAGTGTTCAAGATGTCCATTACTCATGGTTGAGATCTCTAAAGTTAATTTTAACTTTATTAGTAAAGTTGAAGTTTTCTTGGTTTTGAATTAAAATCAATAGTCAAAATTTATAATTTATTTTTGATCATTGATTTTAATCTAAATGTCAAAATTACCAACTTACTGATAAAGTTAGAATTAACTTTAGAGGATTTCAATCAATTATCCATATAGTTTTGATTTTTGAAATTTCATAAAAATAAGTGGTTTTATAAATCCACTAGGTCCATATAACGTTATGGCCCACAGACATTGTTAAGTTTGCAACAAATAAGTACCTTTAGATAAATTTCATCTTTTATTTATAACCATTAGATCAAATTTAGTTATTTTAACTTTGGTAATAGATAATATTAATACTTTTACTTTATACAATTTGTTAAATTATACACTTTTTAATTATTATAATATACAATAAATAATAATAATAAGAATAATAGATTGTTCGAACTCTTACATTCCCTACTTTACATATTGTGATATTATATTATTTACTAGCATTGTTAATCATTAATTTTTATCAATCATCTTTTAGTAGTTCGTCAAGTATGTCGGAAACAACAACTAACCCAAGCTCATCCTCCTTCATCAACTACAAGTCTGTTAACTTTTTTTTCTTAATTTCTAAATTTTATATTATACGAGTATTGTTTAAATTTTTTTTATAATATTCTACAGTACACCTTTTGTATTATGTAAGAAATTTTATTAAATTATCATTTTATATCAGATTTTTATCATATAACGAAATAAATATTAGTTATACGTATTTCATTTTACATTGTTAGTATCTTATGGTATTTAGATAAAATATATTACCGACATTTATACGGTGCCTACAATAATAAAAAAAATAGATTGTAGAAATAATAATATCACCATTTTTAACATCTTTTATCTTTTTTTTTAAAAAAAAATCAAGATATTATAAAAATAGCTTTATTATTTTATATCTTATGAGATCTCATATATAGATTATATATTTATATTTATATATTTATTTTGGATCTACTGTTTTTAGAATCTATACATAAAGAAAAAATATATTCTTTGACACTGTTTGTTATCAATAAACTTAATCAATTAATTATAATATGACTCAACATGTATATTATCTAAAAAACTTCGATACATTAAAAAATTTAAATACTAATATCATTATTTTTCAACATGTCTTATCTGCAACTACTAATTATATTATGTTTATCTCGTGTATTACGTGAAAAAATAATCTAGATTACAAGTAAATACTCCGTATAATTTAAAGTTCAAGGTTACTTTCAATTTTATATATGCAAGTTTAGATTAATCTAAACGTGTCGTGCCTTCTGTAGCGGTTAAATTGGTGGGGTTTTTCCTCCCCTGTGGTTCCCTGACTCGTGGATCGGTCGCTAGTGACTGTCTGCCTAATTGGATGTAACGGCTAGCTGTCCCGTGACACGAATGTTAAGAAGAAAAAAAAAAGATTAATCTAAACGTGTACTAAATACAAAACAATAACAACAATACCTTATTTCATTAAAAATAAACCGTCATATATTTACCTAAGATAAAAAAAAAAAAAAAAGAATTGCTTTCCATAAGATCTTTGACACGTTAATATATTTATATTTATACAAATATATGGCATACAAGTGTTAATGTGTATTGTGTAAGTATAGTTATGTAGGGAAAAAAAAACCAGTATATGGAATTTAAAGTATCTCTAAATATACTATATATAAAAGAGAAATTTTAATTTTAAAATAAATAAATCTAGACCTTTAAATGAATCTCAATTTATAATTAGATACCTCAAAATGTTGATGTCATTTTTTTTCATCCCTTTATAAATTTACTTCCAATTTAACTAATTTCATTTAATGTTATTAACTTTTTTGAAAGGTGAATTTCGCTTTAAGAACTTCGTGTCACGATTCAACAGCGGGAGATCTAACATACGTTGTCTTAACCGGGTCCGCGTTAGAGAGCTCTCTCAAAGTAGAAATGTCTATTTCAAATACCCGATGGGGGGAAAACCCCTACTAATCCGCCCGAAGGCACGACGATCAATAGGGTAAACCCTGCCCTCTCAGACTTGAACCTGGGTATACCAAGCCAAACCTTCATAGAAAGACTTCCTATATATTTTCCAAGTCTTGAACCCAAGACCTCCTACTTATAAGGCAAGTGTTCAACCACTTGAGCTAACTAGAAAATACTTATCTAATGTTATTAACTAATTATTATTTATCAAATAATGATCATCTATACATAAATAAAGTTCTAAACTGATTTTTCTCCTAGCCGCCGCCCATCCCCCTTTGCATCTCATCTCCATCTCTATCAAATACAACTTATTTTTACTTATTTCTTTTCAAATAACTCTGTATTTAGTCTTACATTATGATAATTAACTTAAAAATATTTATGATTTGTATGTTTATAATAATAAAAAATAGAAAGTTATAAAAATAACAGAATCATCATTTTTTAACATCTTTTATTTATGTTTATTAAATTAATAAAATGGTATAAATATAAACTAAAATAAAATAAACAATATTATGTTTCGGTTTTTCATATAAATTCAATACTGAATCAAAACTTTCGGTTTTGGTTTTTGTATTCATAATATTCAGATTTCATGTTTATTTTGGTTGGATTTTTTTCCATCCATAATACTTAGCTTTCAAATATATATTTAAATATATTTATAATTATTATTAAATTTTTTGTTTCATGAAAACTCTTAGATGCAAAAAAAGCTATTAATAGAATGGTAAATATAATTACACGATTTAAAAACTTTGGAACCCATTAAATCTTTCACCATCTTCGTGACATAAAATTCCCTCTTCTTTTTCTTTTTATCTACATCATGCCAATTCCTTATCTATATTTATATAAACTCATTTTATTATATGAAAACAAATATAACATTATTGTATTTCAATACCTTTTATTTACAATTCGTAAATATACAACATCATGAAATATTAGTATTTTATTAGTGATATATGTTTACGCGGGATATAATCTAGTATCCTATTATACTAGATATAAGATAATACATAAAAGATCAAGTACATTTCTTTCTTACTTGAAACTTGATAGAAGCAGGAAGGAAACATTAAGTTCTTAAATTTTAATTTATTCTCAATCACATCTCAAATAGTTAACTTCATTAAAACTGGTGGGGAATATCAAGGACGAAATATCATTATGTAAACAACTTCAAAATGAGCAATCATTAACAAATATATATATATATATATATATATATATATATATATATTAAAACAGTAAGAATTTTAGTATTTTAAAGCATTCTTCAATTTAAAGCTATTTTTAAAAATTGTCACATAGGTCTTTATCATATGTGGTATCTTTATATTATTTTTACAATATATATATATATGGAAAAGTTAAATTAGGGACTCCTTATTTTAGAGACTGTTAGGGACTCCTTCTACCTCCTTCTCCGACCACCACCACCATCATCTCTGAACACCACCACCACCACCATGATCATCTCCGACCACCACCATGATCCTCCGGCGACGGCGACCATCTCCGGCGAGACTTACACATGTGTAAGTAACTTACACATGTTTTAAGTACAATTTTTTTAGGTAGATCACCCATCACCGGTCACCCCCTATGACCTATCACCCTCTATGACCTATCACCCTTAATGACCTATCACCCCCACCAGCTTTGGTTTATGAATATCCTTAAGGGCGAAGCCCGCTCCGAATCATAATTTTTATTCAACTTACACATGTGTAAGTTGTACTTACACATGTGTAAGTCTCGCCGGAGATGTCGCCGAAGATGAATATGGCCGATGATGATTAGTGGTAATTAGATCTGATGAAAATGGACGGTCTAGACCGAGTCCCTAACAGTCCCTAAAATAAGGAGTCCCTAATTTAACTCACCCATATATATATATATATATATATATATAGGTTTTAGGTAAAATAAACAAACTATTAAAGTAAAATAAATAAAACATTAAGTTTATCTTTACTGTGCATCATGAAAATCATCGTGCATCAATATACATTTGTGTTTCATGAATCTTCGTGCATCAAATTTACCATGATCTAAGGGTCAAGATCTTGTCTTATTTGTTTTACATTAATACTTGTTTTACAATAACCAACCTCTCTCTCTCTCTATATATATGTATATATATATACATATATATGGAGCCTTATTTTGAGAACCCATTTTTTTGCTAGAACCTTGAGAACTCTTAAATTATGTATTGGGTCACATGTTTTTTTTGTTCATTCACGTGTGAAACGTTATAAAAATACATGTTGTAGAAGAAAGTTTTTTTCAAAACCTTATATATACTCATTTGTTAACATGTGAACGAAAACGTGAACATATTCATTCAAAAGTTCACAAAATGCTATTTTGAAGGTTTTTTAAAAAAGTTTATTTTACAACATACTTTTTTATATTATTTCACATGTGAATGAACAAAACAAACCTGTGAACAGACATACTATTTAGGAATTCTCATAGTTCTTACAAAAAAATGGAACTTGGGTGTAGATTCTTCACATACTAATTTTTAAATATATATATATATATATATATATATATATGTTTGGCCCCCATGTCTTTTATTGATTAAAAAAACAGGATGTAAGAGGTTCTACACCAATGCTTATGTCTTTAACAGCCACATAAACCCTAACCTCATATATATATATATATATATATATATATGATGAAAGAATAATATATAAATTGTTTATGACAATCGTAAATAGCTCAAGTATTTTGTTAATAACTGATAAGAAGAATAGAATGAATAAAAAGTTTTGTATTGATTTGTGATGATTTACAATAAATTCAAATCCCCTATTTATGCAAGGAATTCATGTGCTAAATATGGAAACACAATCAAGTCTCTAATACTTGGTTTGCAGCCAAAGAAAAGATCTTTTATTTTGGGATATAATGATTCAGTCTGATCCTAACACCCCCCCCCCCCCTCAAGTTGAATAGTGGGATCACCAAAATTCAACTTGTTTAGACATTTGTGAAACATGGTTGTTCCAACTGCTTTTGCCATGTGAAACTTGAGAGTGTCAAGGGAAACTGAAGAAATGATTCAGGTTGCGAAAACAAAGGACAAGTACAATGAATTGATGTCCTTCAGAGCTAATACCAGAAAAATCATCAGTGCTGAGATCAAACTAGCTGAAAATCATGAAAATCATTCCAAATTTCATGTCAAGCTCTTCAGAGATGGGAACTTCACAGATGAAAGGAAGAACACATCAGTCAAAGCCTTTGGTTGGAGTGAACTGAAAGAAATTGGGCTTTCTTTTCCTGGAAGAACTGATGTGTCTCCTGATGCCAAGTATTTCATGAAGAGAATCGAAAAGGAATGGGTCAAGAAGCAACAGATGGAGGTTGCTTTGGGTTTAAGAGTTCTAGATTCATTACCATCATCTCCATCTCAAAAGAGAAAGGCCACTGAAGATGCTTCTGGACATGCTGATAAGAGAAGGGCCTAACTCTTTTATCACTTACTTGTATTCGTAATTTTATTTTATAAAGTTGTAACTTTCTACCAGTTGATGTCTGTAATATAAGTTGCAAACTTTATTTTTCACAATTAATTGATCAAATTAAGTCTAGCAAAATCAAAATGTAAAAACTGGAAACACTGATGGTCTATAAAGTGTTTTCCAGTAACTCAAATTTAGACTTAGTCAAAATTCAAGGATTTTTCAAGCACAAACATGTATAGATAGAAGCTTGAAAACCCTTGCATAATTTCTAAACAAATATGGGGAATTAGTTAGGTCTAGATTTACTGGACTCGCTCCAGACGTGAAGACTGGAGTCCTCTGAAGATTTGTCCAGAAATTATGAGAAGGCCACTGAACCATTTACTTGTACAGGAATCTGGATTCCATCAGATTGGTTCACTGGACTTCACTCCAATCAAGATCATTCCACTGAAGACATTCTCACTGAAGTCGAAGACTGAAGTCTGAAGAAAGAAGACTGAAAAATGGCAGGGCCCACTGGCAGTCTTACCAGATCTCCTGACTGGAGTCCTTGTCAGTGTTCTAGACCTTACAAGTCTGAACACTGATTACAAGGAATTGACTTATTTGCCTTTGCACGCTTTTATCCGGACAATCCATTTGTCCTTTGTTAAAAGTTCTTACACGCGTGTAAAGGTAGTCGGTTAAAGTATTACAAGTCACATCAAATAGACTTTATTCTTGTACTTTAACCAATGCATTTAAGGAATTAAAGGTTTTTCCCTAAATGCATGCAACCATATTTGTACGACAAAAAGAATATTATATTTATTCTTTTTGTCTATAAATACCAAGTCATTTCCCTCATCCAAAGCACTTTTTCAATTTGGTGCATTTGCCTAAATACTCTCGATCTTAACAGTTATACTTCACAACTTTAAGTATTTCGATCAAAGAGTTTTTTTAGCAAATATAGATCACTTGTAATTCATAGGTTTTTTAGATACTTACTTTTGTAATATCTAGGTTCCGCAACAACCTTGTGTTTTATTTAACATCAATAAATAAAATACACTTGAAAATTACATTTATGTTCCACCAATTACATACTTGTTTACTTTATTTATTGCTTAAATATTTATTGCTTTATTTATATTCTTGCATTTATACTCAAAGCAATACTAGTCCAATCTAGTGCATACTTGACTTGTTATTCTACACTTGCGGGTTAAACCATCGAGTGAGAGACTTCACATTCCTAGTGATAATCATGTCATCCACATAGACTATCAAACACGTTATGCGATCTCCTTTATGATTGAGAAACAAAGTATGATCAGAATTACTTTGTTTATATCCATACTTTCTCATTGCAACTATGAACTTGCCAAACCATGTCGTGGGAGACTGCTTCAGGCCATACAAAGATCTCTTCAACTTATAGACTTCTCCATCTTTGAAATTATGAGAGAACCCTGGCGGTGGATCCAGATATACTTCCTCTTTCAACTCTCCGTGTAAGAAAGCATTTTTTACATCAAACTGATGAAGAGGCCATCTTTGATTTGCTGCTGTGAATAAAACCCTTATTGTATCCAGCTTTGCAACTGGAGAGAAGTTTTTCTAGTAATCAATCCCATATGTTTGAGTGTACCTAATAGGGCTTTATATCTTTCTACTTCCCCGTCTGGTCTGTATTTAATTTTATAGATCCACCGACATCCGACTAGTTTCTGTCCTTGAGGTAGTGTGCATTTGTCCCATGTTTCATTCTTCTCCAGTGCTTCCATCTCAACCTTCATAGCATCCTTCCATTTAGTTATTTTCAATGCATGCTTTGTATTTGATGTAATTTCTTCTAAATACAGTTTTACTGTGAATGCTTTTGCTTCTTCGGAAGGGTAGCTTTCTGCTATGTTAGCCATAGGATACTTGGAGCTTCTAGAGAATTTTTTTGGAGAGTACCGTTTTGCAGATATTCCTCGAGTTGACCTGGCTGGAAGCACATATTTTCCTGGAGTATTCAGTTCAACCTCTGCATCATTCTGTTCAACCTGTTCTTCACTTTCCTGCACACTTTCATTTGTGGAATCTGGTACACTTTCATTTGAAACATCAAGAGAACTACCCAGAGGAGAATTACTTACCTCAGACATCAGGTTTGGGACAGTATTTTTGGTGGCATGGGAATTCTGAGACTGAGAGGACTGTTCTTGAGTCTGAGAGAGTTGTTCTTGAGAGATCTGTTCGTGAGAGTCAACCATGGTATTTTCATAATCAACTATGGTATTTTTACTAACTTCAGGATTATAACTAAGCCAACTCAATGTGTCACATTGTTCCTCCCCTGACCATTGTGTTGTGGGGAGTAAAAATAACTGGTTTCAAGAAAGTCACAATTCATTGTGGTAAACATGTGCTAAGTTTTCGGATTATAACATCTATACCCCTTTTGAGTGACTCCATATCCCACAGAAACACATTTCTCAGCAAATGGATCACGTTTATTTTGATATGATTTTGAAATATGAACAAACAATGTACATCCAAAAATCTTGGGTTGAAGAGTAAGAGCTTGTAGAGGAGTATGGTATTGAGTGAAGGTTTCTAATAGGGTTTTCATGCTCAGGATTTTTGTAGGAAGCCGATTAACTAGGTAAGTGGCAGTGGCTAGAGCTTCAGGACATAACAGTTTGGGAACACAGGACTCGATTATTAAAGCTCTAGTCATTTACAGTAAGAGTCTATTTTTCCGTTCAGCAACACCGTTTAGTTCTGTGGTATGAGGGCATTTGGTTTGATAGATTATACCTTTGGATTGGAAAAACAGGTTCATTTGTGAGTTTATATATTTCCCACCATTGTCGGACCTCATAATTTTAATAGATTTGAAATTGGTTTTCAACCATGGTATAAATTGCAGTGAACCTATCATATACTTCGGCTTTATTTTTCACACGCATTTCATGGCACGCCCTAAATATACTTTTATTTCTTTTTTATGTAATAAAAGGAGTAGTTGATCGGTTCACACAACCCATATGGCCCAAGATCTATCTGGATCAGCCCATATCACTCATTCAGCCCCCAATAGTTCTAAAAATACAAACATGCCATGGATTTTTGATTGTGGAGCAACTGACAAGATTATATATGAAGTGTCTGATTTTGTTAAGTTATCAAAACCCGTGAAAACACACATTAAAGCCGCGAAGAAGGAAAGAATAGATGTGAAGTCCGGGGGAACCATTGAGATTTCCCCGAGCATTAAATTGTCAAATTGTCTTTATATTCATCTTTGTCACATAAACTTTTGTCAATAAGCCATGTGACAAAAGAACTCAATTGCTCAGTACTCATGTATCCAACTTTTTGTATCTTACAGGATATCAGGATATGACAGATCATTGGGCGTGACACTGAGAGAGAATGACTCTATGATGTTGATGAAGTTACTCAAAGTGGAACCATGATGCTGGCTCATGGAACGAGTGAAAGAGTTGCATGTTTATGGCATAGACGACTGGGACATCCTTTTGACAGTTATTTACACATCTTGTTTCCTGATCTTTTTCCTTCCAATAAACCAATTTCTTGTGAAACTTGCACTTTAGCTAAGAGCCATAGACAAACCTTTAAACCTAGTAATACTAGAGTCAAAACACCTTTTCATTAATTCACTCAGATGTTTGGGGCCCAGCTCCTGTTATTGGAGGTCAAAATTTCGGTATTATGTGATATTTACCCGGATGACTGGGATTTATTTTGTGTTTTTCACACACTTTTCCTTCTTTATATGTCATTGAAAAAAAATGCCCCCTTTATTTTTCTTTCTGGGTTACCGCTACCCTCACAGATCCATCAGATTTCGCTGCCGTGGCTACCCTCTGGTGGCCGGCAGCCACCTCAATAGCGGCGGCTAGTGGTGGTTGAGTGGTGGCAGGCGGTAGTTGTTTGGTAGAATTAGGTTTTTCAATCGATTTTGATGGTGAAGTTGGGGCAGTTTGATCAGAATTGAACGCATCTCCGACCGCCTCTAGCTCTCCACAGCCAGCTCTCGATTTCCGACCAAGGTATTGGTTACTCCATTGACCCGATTTGTTGAATTTCTTGTGACCGTTGGCCCACCATTCCGGGAATTCGACGATTAGGAAGCATTGTTCCTTGGTGTGCCTTTTTATGCCGCACTTGTCGCATTTAAGGTGAGATTTATCGTTTCTGGTAATGGTTTTTGTTCCGTCATATCCACGATCACTTTCCGTTTCACCAGCAGTGAGTCCAGTGGAAACTTATGAGTTTTGTGATTATTGACTGGCAAGGATGAAATTTTTAAAGGGCTAAAAAGGGGTTCCAGCCCCTCCAAAATTTTATTTTAATACCAATTTTCTTGTATATTTTTTAAAAATAAATTTCATTTTACATATTAGCATCTCTAACAAAGCTAAATTTTATGTCTCATTGAATTCCGCCCCTCCATAGCAATTGTTCAAGTCCCGCCATTGTTGACTGGTATTGTTTTTTGGTAGTTTTTCTATTTTGATTTCTAATTCTGACCCAAAGTTGCCGGAATTTTTTTCCATGGTAACTTGGGTTTTGATGTTGTTATCTGATGACGAAAAAAATACCGATTAATCGGTAGATGATAAGACCAGAAACATTGGAGAATACCATGATAAGAAGAATAGAATGAATAAAAGCTTTGTATTGATTTCTGATGATTTACAATAAACTCAAAGCCCCTAATTATACAAGAAATTCATATGCTAAATATGGAAACACATTCAAGTCTCTAATACTTGGTTTGCTGCCGAAGAAAAGATCTTTTATTTTTTTGGTCTGATCATGTAATCTTGTTATTCTAACAATAACGATATCCTAGTGATATTTGCGACTGCGTTAATAATATGACATGATATTTTTTAGGGAAAATTCCATAAAAAGGTAACCTATTTACACGAAATTCCTATTAAAGGTAACCTATTTTGTTTTCGTCTATTTAAAGGATCCTATTTTCAAAAAATTCCTAATAAAGGGTATATCGTTAGTTTTTGACAGACGGAGCTCGTTAAATGTCACGTCACCGATGTCATGTCATCAGTTTTGATGACGTGGCACTTGACTTTGACCGACTCATATATATATTGAAATTAGGTCGGTCAAAGTCAAGTGCCACGTCATCAAAACTAATGACGTGACATCGGTGACGTGGCACTTAACGAGCTCCGTTTGTCAAAAACTAACGATATACCCTTTATTAGGAATTTTTTGAAAATAGGATCCTTTAAATAGACGAAAACAAAATAGGTTACCTTTAATAGGAATTTCGTATAAATAGATTACTTTTTATGGAATAAACCCTATTTTTTATAGTGGTAGTTAAGATAGTCCTTATATGTTGATAAAGACATTTTTTCTTTTCTTGCCGTTAAAAAGTAAAAGTATTAATGGAAAATTTAGTATTAAAAAAAATAATTTTACATCGTCAAATTCATAATAATTTTTAAACGGAAAAGTAAAAACTTTTAACACTGTAGTAATGCTGCCGACAAATTCATAATAATTTCTCATAATGTCCTGAAAACTTTGAGAATCGCTTTGGGGAATATTTCTAAAGTTTGTTTTAGCTTTTCAATTTCAATACTTCCTCAAAGTTGTTGACTTTTCTATTGAAACACCATGAGTACTAATGTACTATGCCCTTTAACTTATTTACTTTCTTTATGTTTTATATTTTTAATTTTTTTACTTACCAAATTACCGTTATTTGTTTAAGATATTCAGTTATAATTTTTATTTTTTATTTTTTTCGAACGGCGATATTCAGTTATTAATATTTTAAGATGACATAATTTTCACGAATTATGCAGGGCTTTCAAAAATATACATACGAGCAAATCACACATGCTAGGTGGTAAACGATAACTTCTACCACTACAACAAATATGTTATATCTTAACACTCATTTTTTCGCACTTTTTAAAAATGTTTAAAAAATTATAAATTTGTTCACACTTATAAATGTGTGAAAAAAACTCACATTTAAAAGTGTGAATAAAGTTAAAGGATCAAAAAATTTTCACAATTATATATGTAGAAACAAAAAGTTCACATTTTCAAGTGTGTAAAAATATATAATTGTTAACACTTAAAAGTGTGGAAGTAATTTGTGACACCAAATTTCCTCACACAAGAGGAAGTGCGAGGAATTTGAGTGTGATAAATTAGCTTTCACACTTTTAAGTGTGAAAATGTTTGATATTTTTCACACTTTTAAGTGTGAACATTTTGCTTATACATTTATACTTGTGAAAAAAGTATGTTTTTATTAATTTTTTCACACTTCTAAGTGTGAATTTTTTTTTAACAATTTTAAATGTGAACAAATTAACATATTTTTTCACATTTTTTAGAAATGCGAGGAAATAATTGTGAACAATTTACTTTTGATGGCATGTATACATGCCATCAAAAGTAACATTTAGTTTTTTAATACGTTCCAAAACATATGGTTAATAGACTAGAATGTTACGACAATGATGATGGTAGTGGTAACGGTGGTTATTAATGTAAAAATAATTAATGTAAGAGAGGGATGTAGTTATTTTAAGGGTTGATAGTGTATATATTGTAAATATTTTCATTAAGGTTATTATAGGTTTATTAGATTGAGATATTTATATTAATGAATAAAAGATAAGACTATTTTAAGAAGAAAAAAAATGCTTAATTTTTAATATGCAGTATAGATATAGTATTATTAAACATTTGGTATATTTGAGAAGGAACTTTTAGGAGCTTTTAAGACTTAAAACCCTGAGTTTTTAAAAGTAAGTCCTTTTTAAAGTGATAGTCTTGTTTGTTTATGTATTTAGGGTCAAAATCCACAGCCATAAGAAGCTTCGAAAGGTATTTAAAATAAAAGTTTATGTAAAAAGGTTAAAATAAAATCCTCAACTCCTAGCACGTACATGTTCAAGCTCCAACTCTAAACCCCTAATTAAAATCACAGTATAAAACTTTTGTGTCAAAAATGCCTATTGTCTTGTACCTTGGAAATCTTCGGAGCATTACTAATTTGTCACATCACCATATGGTTCAATGTTAGTACGTGTTACGTCAACAAGAAGTAATCACCAGCAACGACTACACTACATATGTAATATACTAATCTAAAAAATTATACGGAGTATATTTTTTAAACCAGGGCCAGTTAAACCAATCGGACTAGTTGGATTTTCTATTTTTTTTATTGTATTTTTACTTTTTATTAAAAAGTTACAAAATTTGTTACAAATAGTTATAAGAAAAAAAAAAGTTGTAAAAGTCACAGAAAACCATTAAAAAATATGTTTGTTGATACTTCCCAATTTTTAAAAAATGATTGTTAAAGTGAATGGTGCTGGATCAAATATTTATCTTGTTTTAGCAAATTGATTTTTTATAGTTGTGATGTGGGATGGAAACTAAAGACGAAAAACCGGTGAGATGTGGGATAATGCCTTGTGAATATGATTGATAACTACATCAAGTTATATATCCATACTTATGTTTGTATAGTTGTACATACCCTTAAGTCAAGTCTTTGAGTATTGGTTAAACATTTATCCAGTGCTACAAGTTTTAATTAAAGGCTCAAATTATCCCCAATTCGGGTAAATGTAGCCGAAGACCGATTATACATTACGAACAAAATGGTTATTAAAACATCGGTTTGTGGTCTTGTCTTTGTCTAGGACAATCGCCGCAAGCAAAATACGGCAAGTATAGCACCTACGTATACATAAGCAAAAAATGACTTCTGCGTAAATATAGATAGTCATGATTATTGACATTATATCGATATATTTTTGTTATAAACTTGTATCTAAATGTCAATCATATTAAATGAAAAGAAATGACATATCCTCCTAAAATTTAATGTAAAAATCCTTCTAAAACTATAAGATGATAACGTGCTGATTCTATTAATTCTCTTTCTTAATTTTAGCTCTTGATCGTACCATTAGCTTGTCATTGTCTAATGATTATTAAGAGCATTTTTAGTCTATTTAGTCAAGAGAATTGATCCTTCCATTTTAAAGAAATAAGTAAGAGGAGTGACCTATTCTTTTGTTTACATTGACACTTCATTGCATTAGTCACGCATGTACTTAAACCGGTCATATACGTACATAATCCGTGCAATTTTATTTATTGTCGGTGTTTTTATCATGGAGTGATGCTTCACAAACAATGTTCTGATAGAATATATAATATAAGCTACATAAACCCAAATGAACCAAAATTACACTCCATTAACAATAGGGTCCAACTTAATTATATTGACAGGCCAATGATGTTACAAGATTGGTCCATGTGGTTTGTATTTTGCAATGCGGGTCGTTTTTCAGGTATACTAAGATTGGGGGTCTTTAAATCAAGAACTTGTTACATCTTTGATTAAAAAATAATGGATCCGTTAATAAAGGTTGTTATCTTCATGCAAGATTTGGTCTCTATACATGAGAGGCACCCGGGCATTTAATGACTCTCACTAACAGATTTGTTAATTTTGGAGCAAGAATGCAAAAAATTTCTTGATTTAAGAACTTCCACGGCTAATGAACTTGAAAAAAGAACCCCTATTATAAACATGAACAAATCACATGGATCAATCTTGCATTTAACTCTTAACTAAATTAGGTAATTTCCTAATAGTCATTTTGGGCTAATTGAAAACAAGGTAAAAGGCTTGATCGTATGGGCCCAATTTAGAAGATTGGGCTAAGTTAAAACAAGTATAGACTCTTAACTATACATAGTACTTACTCAAGACTTAAGAGAAGAGAAAAATAAACCACCGGTAGTCAAGAATGGATTTTGATTTTCGAAATATTTGGATGTTGGGGTGGATGAAACTTAGCATAAGAAATATCGAGCCGCAGCCCGCAGCAGGGGCATCAGGAATGTTTCATGATAGTGGGCCTCTGGTGGATCCAGCTAAATCGGGGATGTTACGGATCCATTATAACCCAATAACTCATAATTATATCTATCTATCTTTCATTTATTCATCTAATGATCTAATCTTTGCTGAAATAACAAATAAAAGCTTAAAATCATCAGCAGCAAAGCTAGAACTGTCAATAGGTGATAAATATGTTTCAATTTCATAATCTTATAGAATCATGGTTTTTGTTATATGGTCCATCTAGTTGATTATCTTTCATGTACAATATTGTCCCATATAAGCCAATACCACAACTTGTATCTATGTTTTTGTGACATATCATACATTCCCCTTTTCGGATTTTAAACATATGTATAAAGAGTCATATCGCCTTTTTAATAAAACGTTACACCTCACTGACTAACTATATATATACACCCGTAACTCCCATCATATCCTTCGTGCTCTCAAAATTATCTCGTATTGCAGGTACTTCTGTAAGTAAATTATACGGTTGATGTTTGATGCAGAGGTTCGTTTTCGTGATTTACCACTTGATTTTGGTGCTGGTTGTCAAGAGGCATGTACTGAGACATGATTGCCATTATCTCCGAGTCCATGTATGCCTGTTCCACAAAACACGATTAAATCATAACATAAATCTAGTTTAAACTTTAAAAGTAAACATAGATAAGAGACGCATATATACCCTTAGTCTGTATCTATAGAAAATGTAGCCCGCTAAACCAGCACTCGCGACCACTCCAAGTACCAATAAACTAATGAACCAAGCATACTTTGAAGCCTTTCGTTCTGCATATTACAGATAAAATTTTAAGAAAAGTGACAAGTCCAATGTTTAGAAAAGAAAAAAAAAAAGAGTCTTTCGTCTATCTTACCAATACATGTGTCCTGATCTGCAATATATAGTTTGTCCCCTTTGCATTTGCAGTCGTATCCACCGTAAGTGTTCTTACACTTGCAGCCATCACATTTACAAGCTATACCTTCGTGGCACTCGTCGATATCTATAATTTACGAATTTGTTTAGATAAAACTTCAACAATAAGAATATTGGGTGGTGTGACCAAAATTTTTTTTACCTATACAAGTATGCCCATCTCCAAAAAAACCTTGAGGACAACTACAACCAGTGATATTAGACACCTGAAAAATGAACACGAATCAAATGGGCAAGATTGAAACATAAACTGCTTAACAGAACAAATAAGTTTCAAGGAAACGACACTCAACCGAGCAAGCTGAAAATTTCTTTCCATCCCTTATATCAGACCAGCATCCTCCATTGTTGACTGTACATCTTGCAGCTCCAAAGGCTGTACAATTTAATAATCCAAAATCACTAAAAACACATACCGTCGTCTTCTTTAATAGGTTGAAAAATGTAGTATGCATACCTTCACAAGATGTGTATCCGTCTCCTCTATATTGCACACCATTAATCGTAGGGCATTCACATACTCTCCCCCTAAAAGTGTCCTAAAGGCACAGAAAAACTTTAGAGACCTTTTATTTGAATGAATTGGCTTTAGATGAACAAAATTAACCTGCTAGTTATGCTAACCTTGCAAGCACTTATGCCATTCTTTGAGTCGATCCAACAACCCCCATTTCTTTCAAGACACTCGTTTGTTTCAAGATCTATACATAAGAGTTCTATATAAGAACACATTATTATAGTTATATGTTTGTTGACTCTTTGGAATCAGATTATACCTGCACTTAAGCATATAGGAGGCTCGGTTGACTCCTTAAATCCTGCACATATGGCTCGTAATACAGCAGTTCTCTCCAGTTTTCCTGTTTATATGAACGATATGTTTAAAGCAGCCTGTGAAATATTGTCTTAAACATTGCCTCTTGACCCATGAAAAATCAGTAAAAAACACTACCTCGATACTGAACATTATTAATCACCAAGGTTGGCAAGATAGTTACATCACCACGCGATCCTCGTCCAACCTGGTTATAAACAAAATCAAAACCCTGTCGTCTTATACTTCTATACAACAAATGTGAGAGAAACTATTTTCATTACTTGAATGATAGTATTACCTGTGAATCTTGCTCGAATTTTAGTACTTCATTCTCAACATCAGCTTCAGGGTCACCCATGCATTTTTGTATCTTTTCACTAGGAAGTCCTGATGAATCATTTGATAATTTTACTCAGTTTCTTTGTTAGCTTAAATGTTTCAAGAAAATGGTTTTTAGCAATTACCAAGAGACTTGATGACATCTTCAGCACATTCTTTGCTATATCTTTTTTTCTTCATGGAACACCTGATATGGAAATCTGTCACATAATCCCACCACACCCAAGACCTGTTGGTCTCATTAGCAACTCGATGTACACAAAGCTGCCTTAAATTCTCGAAAACAACATCCTTCCCGTTATACCCTTCTCCAAAATCCTGCTCAGGATCCGGTGCACAATATCGTCCATTATTGATACACTGAGACTTACACTGATTGCTCAAAACAAACGGTTTAGGACAGTACCATGTTATGTAATGAGGGGTGAACATAGTGTAACCATTTCTCTCCATTATTTGAGCATGTCCTTTGAAATTTTTGATGAAGTTCATTTGATCATCACAACGGACCCCACACTCGTCGTTGCTGTTGGTCCATAACTCATACTCGACCCTCTTGTCTGGGTGAGGTAAAGACTCTGACCAGTCGAGTTTTAATAGGACTTCTTGGTCACCTTTTTGCAAAGCATCTTTTATGGACTGAGCAAAAGATTTGTGTATTAATGCAGATGGAATTGAGAGCTTGTCTATGAAGTCGTCGGCGATTGAGCTGGCCTCTGGTGAGTCCATCGTTAAGAGAGGCTCATCTATGGTATCGGCTACTATTAGAGCTGCAGCACCTGCTAGTTGTGCATTCCATGCCTTTAAAGCAAAGTAGCATTCTGCAATGAAAAGTAACTATCAAAAAATGTTTTCTTAAAGAAACCTAATAAGTCATATTAGGCTTTCAAAAAGAAACCTAATAAGTAATATTAGGCTTTCAAAGGCTCTGCCTGTTATCCATCCAAAACCAAGCAGTTAAGTTATAACTAAATTATTGGGTGTACAGAACGCGGTTTAACTTGTTTAACTGACAGACCAAAAAATTGTATCAGACTTAGGTCAGGAGCGGTTACATTTGATATGAAAAGAGTGCATTTCTTTAGTTTGGTACCCGTCCTGTTCCCTTCTGTTCCCTAACATGATCTTTTGCCTCATTTTAACGAAAAAACATCGTTTATGCATTAAGCACAAGCTCAAAGTTTAAGTTCACTTCACGGTCTAGTTTAAGATTGAACCGGTTCTGTAAAGGCACTAAACTGTTCCTATTAGGTCCGATATATATAAGTGCGCATTCGAATATAAATTGTAACATGGTTCGGTCCCCTCTAACCACTTTAGCAGACCCTGACCAAAAGCCAATACCTAGTATAGAATCCTGTTGTTGTTTACCTAAATATGTAAATATATTATAACCCGCCTGAATATTTTACAACCAACTTACAATAAAAATTATATTGTCAACTATTGTGATGGAGGAAGCATGCCTGCCTCCAATAATTGAATAAACATAGTTGACATTCATTAAGTTAATTAAATTAAGACAACAATTTAGTTCTCTAATAATTAATGTGTATGTCGCATCATTTTAACATACATAGACTAGACTATATATTTTGCCATCTTTACTTTATCTAAAAATGTTAATTTTTTGTATGACCCTTAATATAATAAATGAACTATATATATAACTAGCATATAATATATCAGTTTTTGTGTTAACAACAAACATATTTTAAATACAAGTAATTAATAAGAATTGCTTCTAAAAATTCAAGTGCTCAAGACGAAGAATAGTGAGAACTCAAACTCAAACAAAGATTTACCTCCACGATCAAGAAGAAGAATAGTATGCCGAGAAGACGACTTGGACTTGAACGGTCTATCCCCTTCAAACTGCGAACAACCATAAACCGACATTGGTTTCTTAGGATAAACAACCGAGCCGACCATGGAGCCACCATAATCAGGGACTCCAAAGTTGCCTATAGCAGCATCATGTTTAGACTGAAGATCACTTGGTGAAAGAACACTTATACTACTCTTTTCCACCACGAACCTCCCCTCGGTTTCTTTCGTAACCATAATTGTCACTAAACACACCCATGCCAAACTCACCACCTTCATATTCATCTTATCTAATAATATATTTTTAGAAATATATGTGTTTGATGAAACAAGAGAGCTAGGGAGACAAGGAGAGTAGGTATTTATGTAAAGTCGTATTGTGGAAATTTGGAAAACAAAGTTGGAAGTCAAGAGTAGACTTATAACATTTTTTGTAATTAATATAGTTTTTCTATGTCATATGTTTGTTATATGGCATGGGTATGGCGTAAAGGAAACGGGAGAAGGTTTAGAAGGTGGTGGAATGAGTCAATCCCAACTACTTGGAATGTTACTTTCTAACTTCCTTTCCTTTTTCTATCGTGTTTACTTACACTTTAAATATCGTTAATGATATCATATGTGTACCTTAAAAGTTGTTATTATAATTTATAAAGTTTTGATAAAAGCAACCCTAAGTAGTTAATTTGCATTAAACTGTTATACACTTATCATAAAATTTCGAAGTGAATTTTTTTAAGAAAATAGAAAAATATAATTTTTAATACACATTAAGTACAATAATTGCATTTAACATTTTCCTTATACATATTCGTTGCTAAAGAAATAGCTGATTTATTATCAGTATTCAAAATGTAGTTCTACGATGAATAAAAGAGAGAAAATTCTGCAACACTATGATGAAAGGGACATAAACAACTTGTAAGGCCAAGATCGAGTTGAAGTCTTGATCTCTGCTTTTGAAAAGTTTGCTTTCTTTTGCGCGTTCGTGTATAGCTAGATAATTAGTCGAGTCAACTTAAGTCTATTAAGTCGTTGTGAAAAGAGAATTGATGCCAAAGTAGATGAAATATATATGTTTGTTTTTATATGGTTACAACAAAATTGAATAGATTAGATTGTTATTATTCTGTGGAATTGGATAATTCTAGCTAATTTCGTGTTTGAGTGGCCCATGTAAAACGTTCTCATATAGACCAGGTCAATAATGGGTAAGTCATTGTTCTACAACCAGTTCAAGTAGACTAGGTGAAAATATGATTAAATGCAACTAAACTTTAACTATTAGTATCAAGAAAGAGTTAGCTTAGTTGTAAAGAAAATACTTGATAACTTCAAGTATCAGGTTTGATCCTCATTTCGCACAAAAAGTAATTCATTTAAGATACTCGTTACCAATGAAACCTAGACCCACATGTGAAGTTTACATTCGCGGGTTCGATCCTTCAGGGTATCCATATCATGTAGAGATCAGGATGGAAGTATTGTACATGCATCATATGATTTATACAGGGTGAGTCAATGAATATCCAATTGTATTACTGAGGCTATAATTCCTTCCATTACCCCCCCCCCCCCCTTCCCCTTCTTTCTTTTTTTACCTTTAACTATTACTATATAAGTTTTCGAAAGGATAATTAACTTATAAAACGTATGTCTAAAATACGCCAATCTTTTAATCTTAACTTCATTAAATATCAATCACCCAAGTATATTTTTTTTCAATGTTGGGGAAAATCAAGTACTTACATAATTATTTTAAGACCAGTTCATGCTTTAGTCAGAGTAAAATATATATACCTTATATATACTTCAACACTTATAATATAGAAATTTAATGTTTTGTCATAATCTTTACAATTTTTTTAGAATGTCAAATTATGATACGCCTATTTCTAAATACACGAATGCATGCGTTCGACCAGGGTGCTCGTGCTCTGGTCCAATACTTGTCAGAGTGAATCCATTCCATGCGGAGGAACCCAACTCCATTGAAATTTCTTTCAATCGTATATTCAATCTATTAATGCAGTTAGGCCTGGCAAAATGGGCGGGTCGGCCGGGTTTAGGTAACGGGTCAAAACGGGCGCGGGTCAAAACGGGTAATTTCAAGATTGCGTGTCAAACGAGTGCGGGTCAACCCGCAATTTATTTTATTTTTTTGGTCGTCGTCATTGTATATATATACATTCAATGTTACATCAATGATGACCCATCTAAATAGCATATACATACATATACATATACATATATATAATATATCTATACATCTTGTAAACAGTAGTTATCCTGGCGTTTTAAAGGCATCCACTTCACTTCAAAACTATTCTTAAACATTCCCAAATAAGATTTTTTCTATGTGGCATCTCCATGTTCTTCCTCACAATATTTATTTTTTATCATCATTTATATATACTAATCAAAACTATTATAAAATATCAAAATAATAATAGTCTAATGTGCATATTTTCGATCAAAGTAACAATTTATGAAATATTAAAATAGTAATATTAAATCAATTTTCTTTTGTATCATGGGTATTATATCAATTGCATATGTATGCAAATCCAAAATTTTAGCAACAAAATTTTAACTATTACTCCAGTACATTTATAATATTATTATTTGAAACGCTTCGACTCAATTTAGTCCCAAAAGTATGAACATAAAAGAAAAGAAACGCAAATTAGTTAAATTATACTTCGAAAAATACGGCCAAATTTTCGCGAAAAATCAAAATGTTCCAATTAAAGAAAAGACACTTGGAATGTTCTTAAAATGACGTTAATAGACTACTATGCGAGTTTCAGGACCCAAAAAGATCAAACGAAGCCTCGATAAAAAAAAGTGTAAAAAGTTACAGAGGAGCACGGCTCTTGTGGACGTCTTGTGTCCTGCAGAGGCCGTCCACAAGAGTCGTCCTCTGCACAAAGGCCGTCCTCTTCTGCTGTACACCAAAAACACTCCTTTTGACGTTTTTCAACATTTCGACTCAAAAATACGCAAGGTAAAAGTATCCGTTGACCAAACATTCACTTTACCACCAATGGGTCAATTACCCGAGTTGACATCTTACAAATGACGACGTACAAAATTAGAAATTTCGGCATAACCCATTCGTAAAATCATCATCCAAACCTGTTACGGATTATGAGTTTCTCCAAACACGTTTAAACAAAATCAATACATTACAACTACAAAACGACCCATTTAAAATACCTAAAAACTCGAGTCCAACACTAGACATCATAATAATTCTCCAAAAAGACATAACAAGTGTACAAAGAGCCGATAGTTCAAAGGGGTCACTATGGGTCCTATTACCAATGCCATTATCCCATTTAACCAAAGCAACCCATATCCATTAAGCATCTTTAACTTCAATCTTTACAATACTTACTTTCTTCCGCATCCGGGACAACCTATAAAAGGGTAAACAACTAAAAAGTAAGCAAAGCTTAGTGAATAATCTTGCATACGTTTATACCTACGAAGGAGGGCAAAGTGCAATGACTTTCACATGTAACCTATGACACCGTCATGCCACATTTACATGCTCACCTTGCACACTATCAACACATATATGGATCCATATAAGCTAAACAATCATAACAAATTATATCTATCGGGATTCTTAGGTCCCGGAGGTTCTTAGGCCTCATTTCACATCAACTATCGGGATTCTTAGGCCCCGGAGGTTCTTAGGCCTCATAACCAATGCCCCACATGGGCTTCACGCCAAATCAATTACCATGCTTGGAACATTCACATCTCATGGTAATTGACCCAACGTAAACATAAAGGTATGCAAGAGTACTCACCTCCTCCGCGAAAACCAAAATCATGAATCAAGAAGACCGCATGAACACAAAACATGTATGCTTCAACCTAGCAACAAATCATAACGCATAAAGGATCATCAATCACATACTAGGCCATCTAGCCATAATCGCTAGCATTCCAACACCCAACCCATCATTTACACTCTTATGTTAATCTTGGGTTTAGTTCACCTAACATGTATCTCTTATATCGTTTTCATACAAAAAGTACCATTTTATCATTTGACCAAGCTGCCTTCAAACGAGTGTAACTCAAGTTCTACTCACTCTTTTAACATGATTCCAGTGGCCAAATTTACATGACACATATGCCTACCTTTTATCTATAGTAACCAACCTGTGAATTATCTTTAAAAGTTGCCTTCCGGTCGTTTTAAAAACCAAAACTGCTGCTGTTAAACAGCTTTGACCTTGCTGACTTCAAATGACCATAACTTGGGTTCTACAACACATTTAGACCTCATTCCAGTGGCCACCTCTTTGTAACACATTTAGGTACATTTCATCTTCAGTGATAAAGACATTATTTGACTCACATACGTGTGTTTTACTCGTTTTAATAACAAACATCAGAATCATTTTTGCTGAAAGATCAGCATTGCGCCACTGGATTCAAAAATTCATAACTAGAGTTCTACTTCGAATTTTGAACTCATTCCAGTGGGAAAATTTTGCTAACACAATAACATACATTTTCTTTTTAGGACTCAACAAGTGAAAATGCTGTCATGAGGGCGTTTAACTCGTTACAACATCAGGGGCAGAATCTATCCAGATTTCCTCTTACTTCCATTCATCAAAATTTACCATCCAACCCAATTAAAACCCTAAATTTGATTAAATTACCATAACCCTAACTTGTATTATAGAAATTAGCTCATATATATGAAAACCCCCAAATTTCCCAAATTAATTTTCTAGCATGAACCCTAATTCATAGGAACAATTAAAACTAGGGTGACAATAGTTAAAATTACTCATACCTTCAAGACATGGAAATGATATAGAGTTAGAATCACATTTGCTTCTTCCCCCTTCTTATGAATTTGAAATTCACCATATTCATACACCTTAATTCACCCAATTAGAAAGCTAGAATACATGGAGGTTGAATTTCTTGTTATTATTACTTGAATTGTTATTTGATTGATTTAGTTAGAAACAAAGTTTTCATAAGATTATAAGATTGGAAGATTTAGGATAGGATAGAAGAGAATTAGGAATGGGATTTGAAGGTGGAGAGTGACTCACCAAGTAAAAGAGATGGCTGGCCTCACCCCTTAATGCCACGCCCCTGATGAAATTAAGTGGGTAAAAATACCGCTATTCGCTAAAGTTCCAACTAATTGAACACTGTAACTTAATTTTAAATGCTAGGAATTTATTTTAATGTCAAAACTATAATAAAGGTTAATTTTTTTCATTGGCCTAAAAATTTGGGATGTTACATTATTATATTAATATATTAATTTAGATCTTCAAACTAATAATATAAGAATATCAGTAAATAAGTAATATCTAATATCTAAAACTATACATAAAATTATACCTTCTAAATCTTTTTGAAAAGACAGATTTTCCTCCTTTAATAGTTTCGTATGAAATTTGCAATTTGCAAATTCCGTTTTTATTTATCTTTAATTCTTCTCCTATACGTTATTCATCATCAACAACATCCATTAGGTTGGTTTTTCCCAACATCTTTTATGTTTATCATTATATCTCATTTCAATTTTGTGTTAACTGTTTTACTTGTGAATATAAGTTTAGCTTTCTGGATGTCTTTTATTTGGTTACTTTTATCTCATTATGAACAATTTTTTTCTTATGCTTAAAAAACAAGTTATAATTGTTAAAAGTTATTATTAATACATATATAACTAAACAACACGAATAACATTTTTAAATAGCCGCACATCGTGCGGGTAAAAGACCTAGTATATATATATATATAATGTTACATCAATATCAACAATCACTGTGATTAGCAACAATATTAAAAATTTTAGATTCTACCATAAGAATGCTAATTCCAAACTAGTAAGCTGACATTGAGAAGCATAAATGAAAAGAATTAAAATCATAAAGCTCAAATTTCTTCACATGGCTAATACTTATAACCACATTACTATCTAGATAAACCACCTAGAATAATATAACATCCAAGTATCATGATTGAACTTTATGAATAAGCACCATGACTTAAGTTCATAACCACCAAAACTGAAGCAACAACAACTTCAGCAAGTTAAATACGAATGACGGCAACAACAAACTTCAGCAACAACACTTTACATCAACAAAAAAACTTCCGCAAACAACAACTTCAACAAGTTAAATACGAATGACAGCAACTGCAACTTCAGCAAACAACCAAACAGCAAACAACAAATAGCAAATAGCAACTTCAGCAAACAACAACTTCAGCAACCAGCAAACAACATTTTTAGCCTGCAAAAACAACCAGAAAAACCCACCAATAATATGCATTATGCAGTAAATATAGGCAGTAACAAACAAAACACCAGATGGTCCCCAAAACACCATCAAAATCCCATCCAAACACACTAGTAGATAGTAAGGAGCTACCTTATGCCTTCATCCTTGGTTCGTCCCCCCATTCGCCCCTCCTTGTACACCGTGGGGTTGGACTACTAGTCCTTAGCTCATTCGTCCCCCAAGGACAAGTTGTTTATTTTTTTTTTTGATTTGTGAGTGTATAATAAAATAAAGGGTTATTTACTGAAATGGTACCTGGATTATCCACCATATTACTGATTTTATACCTATAATTTTAAAATTACTTTCATTATACCCCAACTTATCAGTTCTCCACACGGACGATACCTGACCTGACGGGCGTCAGTTTGGCCGTTAAGTTGGGGTATGACTACGGTAAGTTTTAAAGTTTTAGGTATGAAACCAGTAATATAGTGGATAGTCCAGGTGTCATTTATGTATTTAACCATTATTATTATTATTATACTATTATTACTATAGTTTCTTGTAAATCCTATTAATTTCTAATGGAAGTGATGTTTTTACTATTATTATTATTATTATTATTATTATTATTATTATTATTATTATTATTATTATGGTTGTTGTTGTTTTAATTACACAAAGTATTATTTAAGAATAAATAATTTTAAAAAGTACATTGATAGTTTTTGTAAATATTTACTTTTATTTAATAAAAGAATACTTTATTTTTATAAAAAATATTGTAAATATTTAGTTTTTTATTAAAAACTATTAATCAATTAGATTATAGATCCATGATGATTTTATTTATTTCATATTTATTTATTTTTTATTTAAAAAAATAAGTAAATCAGAAGCAGTACATTAATTTCATGTAAAGCATTGATAAATGAACGTGAAGTCTTGAATGGATACCACCACATGGAGTTGATTAAATCTTTTTTGAGTTGATTCAAACCTTACATAGTAGTTGTACAGGTACTAATGCAATACAAGAAATTATGATATTGTTTCCGGTTCACCCCTTTAAAAAAGAAGATTGAAAAATATTTTTTTATAAAAATAAAAACTTTGTACTAAAAATGATCTTTAATAAAAGAAAATATTATTTTATTAAAAAATAAATTTTATAAATAATAGTTTTTGAAATATTAATAGTTTTTAATAAAAAATTAAATATTTACAATAGTTTTTTTATAAAAATAAAGTATTCTTTTATAAAATAAATATAAATATTTACAAAAAAAAATATCAATGTACTTTGTGTAATTAAAAAAAAAACAATAACAACCATAATAATAATAATAATAATAATAATAATAATAATTACATAAATGATATCTGGACTATTCACCATATTACTGGTTTCATACCTAAAACTTTAAAATTTACGGTAGTCATAACCCAACTTAACGGCCAAACTGACGCCCGTCAAATTAGGTATCGTCCAAGTGAAAAATTGATAAGTTGGGGTATGATGAGAGTAATTTTAAAGTTATAGGTATGAAACCAGTCATATGGTGGATAGTCCAGGTACCATTTCAGTAAATAATCCTAAAATAAATGGTAGATCCAAGACTAGTCATGGGTATAAAGTTGGTTTTAAGGGGATAGTCCTTGGATGATTTTTTTTGCTGATGTGGCGCTAATTAGGACTAGTCCTCTGGAGGATGAGTCCAGGCATAAGGCACCTCCTAAACAAACAAAAGACATATATCATCATGTTTACGCTTCAATATATCTCGACATTTTCATGAAATTCGGTTTCCCACTATTATAACCTACAATCATGTTTATGCATTCATCAAAAAGTACAACTTTCTAATAAATATCAAAAAAACAATAAATGTATTTTTTATAGAGAAAATAACAAACTTACTTTTGGAGTTCTGACCTATAGGTCTCAAGATGTGTATCCATTTCCTCTATATTGCACAACATTGATCATAGGACACTAACATACTCTTCTCCTAAAAGTATCCTAAAGGCACCAAAAAACTTTAGATTCTTTTTGTTTGAATGAATTGGCTTTAGATGAACAAAGCCTACTAGTTTTGCTAACCTTGCAAGAACTTATGCCATTTTTTGAGTCGATCCAACCACCCCTGTTCCTTTCAAGACACTCGTTTGTCTCAAGATCTATACATCAGAGTTTTATAAAAACATTATAATAGTTATACGTTTGTTGACTTTTTGGAATCAAATTATAACTCCACTAAAACATTTAGGAGGCTCAGTTGTGTCCTTAAATCCCGAACATATGGCTCGTAATACAGCAGTTCTCTCCAACTTTCCTGTTATATAAACGAAAAATACAAAGCAGAACATGTTAAATATTGCCTTAAGCATTACCTCTCTACCCAGGAAAAATCAGGTGAAAAAGACTACCTCAATTGAACTTTATTAATCACCAAGGTTGGCAAGATGGCTGTATCACCACGCGATCCTCGTCCAGCCTGGTTATAAACAAAATTTAAAAAATCTGTCGTTTTATACTTTCGTTGAGCAATTTGGAAAGAAACTATTTTCATTCCCCTAAAAATAGTATTACCTGTGACTCTTGCTCGAATTTTAGTACTTCGTTCTAAAACAGCTTCAGGGTCACCCATGCATTTCTGTATCTTTTCACTAGGAAGTCTTGATGAATCATTTGATAACATTATTCAGTTAGCATAATGTTATTATGATACACAGAGTAGTTAGTTAATTACGACCAACGGGCTTTGAGCCCAGTGATATCATATAACACTGTAGTACAGTTGAAATACCGCTGCAGTCACGATATTCAGTTTCTTGAGAAAAGTTTTTAGTAATTACCAAGAGACTTGATGACATCTTCAGCACAATCTTTGCTATATCTCTTTTTCTTCATGGAACACGTAATATGGAAATCTGTCACATAATCCCACCACACCCAAGACCTGTTGGTATCATTAGCAACTCGATGTGCCTTCCATACCTTTAAAGCAAAGTACTGTAATGCAATGAACAGCAACATCAACAAAATGTTTTCTTAATAGAAACAAAATAAGTAAAAGGCACTGCCTATTATCCATCCAGAATCAAACAGTTAAGTTGAACTAAAGTCTTGGGTTATATAGAACCCAAGTTTCTAAAAAATCATTCGTGTTTAGTTGCTCTTCTTATTTTGTAATGCGATCATATATTCATATATCTACATGGATCGGGTTCTAACTCAACTGTGGAGTAAACACAACCCACCCGTCAAGGAGTGTTCACTTTCTGCCCTTGACCTTTTCCAAACCAACTGTTCTATATTTGCAGCAAGCTTCTAGACCTGGGATGACGAAGAACGACTTATCTCTATCCTCAAGACCCTCCTGGTGGATCTTTGCTTTGACACTAAGCTTTACTCTTTCAAGTTGATACACCTATCACTTAAATCATTAGATGATACATCAAACACAAAAAACATGACATCTATAAATGTAGTAATTTGGGTATAGAAAGTAATTAATATACCTGTTAGAGGGACAAGAAAGCATGGCCCCAATTGAACTTGCTTAGCAATAACTCACCATTTTCTATCTCGCCACTGTAGGAGACGTGCATCAAAAGAACATATCTATCGTAATAGACCAGAAGTGTATTTTACTAATTATAACATGATTGTAAATGATGAATACATAATTTTTTTAGCAGCAAACATCATTTTAAAATGGTATCTATCACGTGCAGGAGCCAAATTTTGTTTTCTAAAATCCATAAGCTGTAAACCTTTTACTTTCCCATCAAAATAACCTCATATAATAGGTGAGATATGTAGTGACCATATCATAAACATATGCTTGTCATGCTTTGCTCTGATTTACATTCACAATGAAGAGTAATATTTTAAACTCTAACTCTCTTCTGACATTAAAACCTTCTTAACCGATATGGCCATAACCGGCTTATGGCATTAAAACCTTCTGAACCTATTATTAGTCCATAACTGTTTTCTCAAAATTCTCTCTTCCGACTTTTATTATCTTAGAAATCTTGAGGTGTTTTGATATCGGAACCTATTAAAATTATATATTTCACCCTAGTTTCGGGGATGAAGAACTTTTTTGAGAGTTTATGCATTGCTAAACAAGTACAATAATCCATAAAAGCTGCAAGGTAGCTAATGACAACAAATGTAGTATAGATGTCCTACCCCAGCATTAAATCATGAGCCATTTTTTTATCTACATGATATTACTACAAGTTGAGCTCATGTAAACATATCAATGAACATCACACGAACTTACTTACAAAGAAATGAGGTAGTTACCATATAACTGAACCTGCAGACAAAGCCTCAAATACATAAAAACCTGCATTGCAAACAATTTATCAATTCATAAGAAATATAGTAATAATACTGAGTTTGATAGCTTACAAATTTATCAAATACATAAAAATACTGCTCATACACTATGAAATACGCATGCACCAATCTTGCCCCCTGATTTTTCCACATGTAGTATAGGTGACATATGGTATCCATTAATTCTCTTTCCTAATCTTGCCCCCTGATTTTTCCACATGTCATCATCCACTAGTTAGGAGGATTTTTAAGCTATTTTGTTATGAGGATTAATCATTTCCCGTAGAGAATAGAAACGAAAAGAAAAGGATAAAGTGATGAATGTGTTTTTCAGCATATATTATACACTTAACTCCATTTTTTTTTCTCTAAAGTTGAAAGTTTATCAACTACATTATGGTTACTTTTTTCTAAAGTTGAGTGTTTATGGCCTTTTAATTAAAACCAAGTTCATCAGTTAAGATGTTCAAATAAGTAGCATGTTCTCTTAGTAAGCTTCTTTGCCATACAAAAGTTCATTACATATGTATTCTTTTTTGAGGGCGTAATTCGAAGTTCGAAATTCTAGCAAAAACAAAAAATGTTGCAATCATGAACGAACTACCCAAAATGAAATGTTAATCAATTTACACTAAGTATGCGCTACCTTAAAGGAGATGGCTGGTCATAACTCAAATCTAATTCTCCCAGGTGGCCACGTCAAACCGAAGTATTTTCCCCCGATGAGTAGATTTCCTTCAAATATTGAACATAACTCGACAAGATGAAAATGGATTTCCTTCAAACAGATTTCTCCTTGGAATACCTGCTTCACCTGGCCTTGGATATTTCTTCCGGTCCCCAGGTGTTTTCTCAGGCTTTTGAGTACCTTTATGAAAGTAGTCTAAACCACAACGAAGACTCGAACTCCATGAGAAAAACACGACATGACAACTGCTCGAAACCTCACCACCAGGGATGAACAAAATTACCGAAATACCGAAACCAAACCGACACCGTACCGGTACCAAAAATCGGTACCAATGGGGATTCGGTTTCGGTAACGGTTTTGAGTTTGGTACCTATTCGGTTTCGGTACAAATCGGTTCGGTACGGAAAACCGAAATTTGTACCGAAATTCTAAAATGATGATATTATACATGGTCTTTTCAGTTGAAGACACATTGTTATAGCCAACAACCATTTCGATTTCACCTGTACAATGCTAAGTACATTCATCAAAAAATTTCAGAGCCTGTCTACCTTATTATAATTATAATTCCTGTCCTGCTGGCTGCTGTCCATCCAAATTTTACTTTTAAATCGGTATCAATTTTTGTTTCCACACGAGGAGTTAGTGATTTTTATTTGAAATAGCATTATTGGAGTTTTACATATAACTTCCTCCACAAAGAAAACCATTCTTTCTACATGACCATTAGTGACATTTACACGGACATCTACGCATAGCACTCTGTTTTATTAGAAATATTCGTCACTGTTACATATTTAATTTAATTATGGGTTTTGGGCCATATCACTCTTTTTTATTTCCACAACAAGATTGAAGGATTATTACCAGCTATATATAAATCAGTCTGAACACGCCTGTCATCACGTGATTTACTTTATAAGGCATCTTTAGGTGTAGGAATTCGGTTCCATGCGGGATTATACCGAAAACACCGAACCGGTACTGCTTTTCTTATTCGGTTCGATATTCGGTTCCTTAAATTTGTCATTTTCGGTTTCGGTACGGTAATGGTACCGAGCTCATCCCTACTCACCACTACAGGAGATCTGTGTGCGGCGGTTGTGGTTATTGTATAGTTGTTATTAGTCTGTTGTTGTTGTGTGCGAATGCGAGGGTTTGCTTTCTTGGTGTGGACAGTAATTTAAAGTTACCCTGGCTGTGACTTTTACATTATATTCTTGAGTTTTTATTAAAAGAAAAAAAGGGGAAGATTGGACAGGGAAGAAAGGATAGAAAATTATATAAGAAAAAAGACATTCTCGAGTTACAAAAACAAGATTGGAAAAGAAAGGATAAAAAAACAAAAATTTACAATTATATCCTCAATAAATATATATATATATATATATATATCAGACTCACCAGCTAGGGTTCATGTTTATCTTCATAACCACAAATACCTGATCTCCTCATCAATTGTAAATTAACTCAACCCCACCCCAATCCAAGCTCAAATCGTTTAGATCTTCAACTCGTTTTACTCGTTTAGATCTTCGGCTCCTTCTCCTCGTTTTACTCGTTTAGATCTTCAGCTCAGTTTCATTCTTGAGTTGCTGCCATTAGCAGCAGCAGCAGATCTGACTATCCGAGCATAGATCGGTTGCAGCATAGATCGAGCAGGGTATATTGGTATTTTTATACATTGATGTACACTTTTCTCTCCAAATCCGACCATATTTGGCTGGAAAATTTTTGGATAAAAAAGCCCAAAGTTTCCCTTTCTTTCCCATTCTTTTCTTTCAAAAAAAAAAAATTCAAGAATGAGAAAAAAAAAAAATAAGAAGTTTTCTTAGCCTTCCTTTTCTTATCCCAAAAAAAAAAAAATAATAAGAATGCTGTATTAAAGTTTTGAGTTTTAAATTTTGTAGAACTTTTTAGTCCAATAAAAATGTGTAAGCCCAACTACAAAAAGTATAAACCCATAAACCTAATAAACACATCTTTTACAAACTTGTAATACTCAACCATCATGATTAAATTTTGGATTATATATTATATGTAAAAAAAAAAAGTAACACCGTCTTCCACAAGTTATTAGTTTACACGAGTTATTGTAAATTCACAATTGACTAATTTCTTTATATGTTTTTCGTTTTCCAATTATTTTAAGTTTTTAACCATTAAAGATACAGTATAATGTAGCGTGGATCAACCCATCTCATTTTAAAAAAAAAAAAAAATTGGGTCATAACTACCATTTTTAAGTATAAGATCAGTTGTACATCGTTTGCGACAAGCTTATTGGTTGTTTCTATGTTTATGGTGTATTGAGCTACAAGTTCGACCTTCGAGGCAGGGGGTAGTATCATTGCCTTTTAGTCATTAGATAGTTTTACGCGAATAGTCATTGAAAGCTGAAAATTTTTAACAGAAAAGTTGAAGTATCATTGCCTTTTATCGTTTAGACGAATAGGGGAGGACGATAGTTTTTTGGATGATGGATGGTGGTGTATCCATTAGATTCGTCTTCAGTTGTGTCATCTTAGCTGGAAAGGAAAATGATTTTTATCTTTTGAAACTTTCTAAACCCTCATAACCCTATATTTGCTCTACATACGCATGTTTTTATAGCGAATATCAACATTATCAAGTTAACAAAGCAAGCACTATAACTAATTTACTGATCGAAAAGTAGAATTACATCTGATTTCACTACAACCTTGGTAATGAGTAAGGTTGTTCAACTTGTAAATTTGCTTCTTGGACTTCATTGAAATCATATACAACTATACAATACAAGGATATCAAATCACTAAAAAACTTAAGCATTATTTGTATTGCATACTAATGGGCTAAGCCAACGCTTTTCCGTCATTGTCTTCCTTTATACCATCTGGTTTAAGCTCGGGTTCCTGATGTGCCATATCGTAAGTGGCATGGAGACCAAACAACACATAGTACAACAACATAATTCCAGTACAAATTCCGAAGCGAATAAAAGCAATGTACCCCAATGACCCCATTAGAAACAAATTTGTTGCTATCGAAAGTGAGGGGAGCCATGGAACTAGGGGCACTCCCCACACTTTTGGGGTTCGCTGTTGTGGCAACAACAACGAAATCCCAAGTGTTCCTAAAAACCATAAAGGAACCGTCACAGCATAACCCACCCAACCTGATTTTAACCCCCAACAAGCCGAAATCCCAATTGATGACACGATGATTATTGACAAAAACCCGACTAGTTTGAGTAGATTCGGTCTTGGAGTAACCCCTTTTGCATAATACCTCCGAACGAGAAGTGCAACCGCCATCATCATGAAAACAAAGAGCGTGCTCACAGATAGTAAAGAAGCCAAAATGTCCAAACTCGAAAAAAATGCTATACAAGCACTAGAAATCGTCACTAACAAAGTAGCGTTTATTGGAGTTTGGGTCTTTGGATGGACCAAAGCGAACCATGGAGGTATCATATGGGCTCGTGCGATATGAGTTATATATCGAGCTTGTCCAAGGGCACCAACCAATAGAACCGTGGTCATACCCTTAAGTGCACCTAAAGCCACTAGATACTTGGCCCATTTCAACCCTACGCTCTCGAATGCAACCGGATAGGGTGCATTCTGGTCAATATCTGTGTACTTTTGCATCATACTTAACGAAAGTGCCATCAAACAATAAATTATTGTAATTATCGACATAGACCCAAGTAAACCCAAAGGTATATCTCGAGCAGGGTTTTTAGTTTCCTCTGCCATAGTTGCAATTGCATCGAACCCTCCATAAGCAAAATAAACAATTGCTGCAGCCCGAAACACACCCTCAACGCCATAAGGTGCAAAGGGCTTCATATTAGAAACGTCCGCGTGCAAAAACCCAGCGATGATTACAAATAAAATCACTAGGGTGTTGACCGCGGATGCAATCCAGTTAACATACGAGGTGTTTCGTGTACTACTCATAGCAATTGTAGCCGCAATTGCAAGTACAACAACTGCAATAGGGTCTAAAAGATTATACCCTTCAGCAAGATTCGTATGAATTCTCAAAGAATTCGTTTCACGGTTCAAAAGACTAGTAAAATATGACGTCCATGATCGCCCAACAGCCGCCCCACCCAAGATGCACTCTAGCAGAATATTTCCAGCAGTAATAAAAGCTGCAAAGTCTCCTAGCTCTACTCTAAGGTATGCAAAAGAGCCACCCGCCACGGGTATTTCTATAGCGAATTCTGTGTAACAAAAAACCGAAAGCATAGCTGAAAAACCGGATGCTACGTAAGACAAAACGATAGCTGGCCCGGCGTTCTTGTTGGCTTCTTGGCCAGTAAGAATAAATATGCCTGCACCAATGACAGCACCAAAACCAAACCACATTAAGTCCCACCAGTTTAAGCATCGTTTCATATCGTTTTCGCTTTGTTTTCTAAGTGTTTCGATCTCCTCGGCATCTTCAGATCGAGTTAGAAGGCGGTCCTTGAAACGAGAGTAAGTATGTGACAAGGCATGCTTGTAAGTACCCCAGTTTTTGAATGATTGTTCTGGAAAAAAATCTTGTTTTGTCCATCTAAAGTAGGAATATTGTGGTTCATTAGTTATGGTTTGTGGTGATGAAGTCATGTTTTGTTTTGTAAAATTTGTAGAATGTTAAGATTTGTGCAGGAAATTTGAGTCTGATTTATTGTTGGTTGAAATTTTGACTTTTAAGACCATTTGTTTTATGGGGTCAGTTGTGTTATAGATAGATGTGATATACGCGGGTATAACAAAGAAAAACAGTTGTATTATTGGACATTATACAAGTTGGTCACTACAATATGTTCTATTGATTAGGCGTCAAATTTTCTTGTTCTCAAATTCGAAACCTCTCTTTGTAAACATTTTATGAATAATTAAGAAAATGGTTAAGAATAATCAATAGGTTGAATTTTACATAATTTTCAATATATGGTTGATATTTGATACTCGTATTTGACTTATCACTTATGGGGATCAGTCACCCAACTATCCCTTGGATGTCATTTTTGCCATTTATGACATAAAGGGCCAAATATTTTACGAGACAGAGCATTATACAACTATTTGCAACTTGCAGGGTATTAGTTATTTAGGTTCCTTTGCAAAATGTTAAGCCTACAATCATAAGTTCTCTAAAAGTATTAATTAGAAACTTTTTAAGAACTCGTTTTAGTATAGAATCTTTGTTTATAACTTGCAAGATGAGAGGATCATGGTATGGGTAGGTTAAAGTTATAACACCCAAATGCCATATTATTCGATGAATGCCATAACGCCAAAAAAAGACATTCGTATGCTTTGACAAATAAGAACCTGTTACACTTATTTATTATGACTTAAATACAAAGTGTAATATCAAGTTATGTTATAATATACGACTCTAACAAATAAGGGTCTTATTATAGTGATGTTTTATAACTTAAATATCAAGTGTCATAATAAATAATGTTATAGTACGACTCTGACAAATTAGGGTCTTGTTACATTGACTTTTTATGACTGAAATTTCAAGTGTTCTATTAGGTTAATGTTTTAATAAAACTCTTGATGATAAGTGTCCTATTACATTACCATATAATAAGACATCAATTACTAAACGTCCTATAATGTAATTTATTAGGATTCACATTTTAAGCATCCTAATAACTTATATGATAATAGGACCTCAAACATTCATCCGCCTTATTACATAGTTTTTTGGGGCATCCGTTTAACTGCCTACATTATAATATGACCCCAACCACTCATTCGTCCTATTAAATAGTTTATTAGGACACTATTTTTTATAGCGTCCTACACAAAAGGTGCTAAAACCCCCCCTTTTGTTTGTAGTGTGGGTAGACGTTTGTTAGGCCGAAAGCGATTCATGCACCAAGCTAGCACTGTTTACTATCAAACCGGGTTAAGACTTTTTCCATCGGTCATGTGAAATAAATAATAATAAAACCTCTATAACCTTTCCGACTTGTTCGGTCATGCAACGGTGAACGAAAATTCCGAAGTTAAATTAATATCCATCTCTCTTGTCGTATGAGAAGTATTATGGTTATCCAACAGTAACTCTTTTATTTATTACTAAGTATATTTCTAATTTTTGATTAATGCATAATATTTATACTACAAAAATACAGTAGTTTGGTTAAGTTGTTGACGAAAATATAAAAAATTAAATAAATTTAAAAAAAAAAAAATTAGTTTTTTAACAAATGATATTGTTCAGTTGGATTATGAACGGGATGACGCAAAATAAGAAGTCTATTTATTCATTGGGATCATTGTTTTTACTTTCCAAAGAGATCTTGTCTCAGTCGAAATGATTGGTTTCGGATGACCCAAAGCATTGGGAGACTTTTGAATTGCCTAGTCAACGGACTTTTTAAAAAGGAATGTTACGGGTCAGTATCTGACTTCTTTTGATTGGTTGGACTTTTTGGTTTTTATTTGAATTTTGGTTCGGTTTTAATTGATGTTTTTAACTTTTTCTCACAATTTTCTCACAATATATATTTATAATATAACTAAAAGAGGGGTTGGAGGTACACTTGGCACCCCTAATCCACCTTTTTTAGTCTAATCCTCCTTCTTTATTAATTCTCTATTTTTTTAATATTAAATCTAAATTAATTTACACTTTTTGGTTTTCCATCACCAATTTACACTTTAACCCCAATCTAAAATATTTAATTTATACTTTTTGGTTTCCCATCACCAAGTTACACCTGACCCAATTTAAAATAATTAACTTACACTTTTGGATTTTTCATTACCAATTTACACTTTAACCCAATTTAAAAATAATGAATTATACTTTTATATAGTTTACACTTTTAGAATATAAGAAACTGTATATTTTTTATTTAACTAAACTTGAAAATAAAGGGGTAAACTGGAATCAATATTTATATGGAGTTAATTTTCGTATGTTTTCTTTTTTAGGCGAATAATTTTTGGAGTATTTTAACCGACGGGGTGGCTATTCGGCTAGCAAATTTTAAGTTGATTTTGCTATATCTATTTAATATATTTAAATTCCAATTTTTTAGCTTTGATTAATATATTTTGAGACTACCCGTCCATTGGACGGGTCTGAACACGAGTATATATATATATATATATGAAAGTTATTTTTAGTACAAGTGTTTGAAAAAATACAAAAAGTAAATGGTATTTCCTCCTTTTTCTTCCTTCTTCCTTCCATCTCCGACCACCACCACCACCATGATCATCCGGCGACGGCGACCATCTCCGGCGAGACTTACACATGTGTAAGTACAACTTTTTAGCATTTTAAGGTTTAAAATTTCTCGGTTTTTTCCTTTGCGAGACAACCACCACCAGCCACCATGATCTCCGACCACCCCAACCACGACGCTGGCGCCAGCATCAAGGGCTTCGCCCGTACCATAGCAAACAGTCACCATCTCTTGGATCGCCGCCCATCAAATCCATAAGATTCCCATATGTGTCCCTTGACGGACAGCTTAGAACAGATGAGGGCCTATGGCCCGTACCGTATCCACCAAAAAATGAACTTGATTCTCGTCGAAAAGTTAACTTACACATGTGTAAGTCTCGCCGGAGATGGTAGCCGTCGCCGGAGAATCATGTTGGTGGTCGGAGATGATCATGGTGGTGGTGGTCGGAGATGGAAGGAATAAACATGTGTAAGTTAACTTTACACATGTACTTTTTGTACTTTTTTAAATGCTAGTACTATAAATAACTCACCTATATATATATATATACACACACACACACTAGTACTAATATCAGTGAGTGATGCACGGTTGTCTCATAACTATTTATATCTAAATGTTATGAGTATTTTTTTATAAGTGAAATGCAAGTTGAAACATGCATACGGTATAAATCCATTATGTTTGATCAATACCATCAAAAATTATACTCGTAACATCCTTATATAATATAAAAGTTAGGTTATGAGACAACTTCAAAACTTAAATAATCTTTCTTCATAATTGTTGTTATAGGTCTAATAGCATAGTTTAAAATTGTGTGTAGCATAAGTATTAAATTATTCATTGGTAATGTGGTTTATTAGTATGTTTATGTGCATTATTGGAAGAGTAGTATTTATGATCATTAGGAAGTTGAAGCATAATTAATTGATTATATTGATGATTATTAGGAAGTTGAAGCATAGTTTACAATAGTAAATGATTATGATGATGATGATTAAGAAGTTGAATTGGTGGACCGCTAGGATGTTTTCTAAAAGCTTTTTATGAAACGAAAAGTGCATGACAATATATACATATCTAACTGCATGACAATATATAAATATCTATTTTATTTGAATTTAATTGTTATGCACAAACAAAACCCAATTCGCATACAAAACCAAACCAAGGTAGACATTATTTATTTGGTTTATGGATATATATAGGTCGGTTTAGTTACTTTTATTTATTCAAACCGAGATTCATTGGGTTGGTTGTAAAATACATATGCATATGATCATTTAAAAAGTCACATTCAATTAAACTAAACAGTGATATGAGATGATGAAAAGCCCAAAGATTATGAAAAGTTAGGTTTGTCATAAATATGAAATGGTTAATGAGAGTTTATTGGTTGTGGTTATAGAATTTCTTTGGTTCCTAATGGAGGTCTATATATATATGATAAATTTGTTCTTCACTTCCTACTTTGCATTTTTCTCTCCTGAAAAATTAGTTTTCATAAGTGTATCTAAAGCCAAAAAATACCTCTTCAAATGGGGAAAAGTAATGCTATTGTTGCAAAAAACAACCTAAGGAAAGGGATGATATTTTTTTGAATCAACTTCACAAAAAATCTACTGGCCCGATTGTTATCATGATTTGTAGGCGGTGGGACGTGATAAGCGTGAAGAACAAGTACATGAGTACCAACTTCATCATCTCTGATGCAAAGGTGTGTAAGGAGGATTGTTTGTTATATAGATGTTTGTAGAATGTTTGTTTTCCCTGTGTTTTAGTCATGAATCAACTCTAAAATTAAAATAATCTATCTTCATAATTGTTGTTATAGCTCCAATTGCATGATTTACAAATGTATGTAGCATGGGTAGTAAATTCTTGACTTATTATGTGATTTATTAGTAGATATGTGCATTATTGAAAGAGTTAATTGATTATATTGATGATGACAGGATGTTGAAAGGATGGAAAGTGAAAGAAACTAAGTAATGTATATGTTGAGTCCCATTGATAAATGTAAATTTAATGATGACAAATCTGACCTATAAACACTTAGAAATCTTTTGGTTCTTGTAATCTGATCTGTGTCAGACTAAGCTGACACAACTTGCGATCTATAACTGACCCAGATCATGCTTCATACTTTGTAATGTAATATATAATGGAAGCTAGTGTTATTCAAGTTGTATCAACAAGTTTATAGCATTCAATCCAAGTCGAAGAGGAGGATTGAAGATAGAAGACCAAGCTGGCAGTGGAAGGCAGCTTGGGATTAGCAGTCTGCTCGGAAACACTTAAGCAGATTGATGCTTTGACAAACAGCCCAATCTGTGTTTGACAATCAAGTGAAGATAACAACCTGAATTGAAGTTAAGGATAAATGACGTGACTAGGAAGAATCCTAGGATTTAGGTTGGTGGTTAGATATGCATATGCGTGTCCATATTCTTATTGGACGATGAAGAATGTGCAGCTGTACGTGGGGGACCACGAGTACGATGATGGCACGATTGATTATTCCTTGATCGTCTAACAATAGAAGAATACGTGGCTGGATTGGATACCAAGAGAAGAAGGAACTTTCGCCTATAAAAGCTGCACTCCTTGTATGCATATGCGTAACATTCCTGAGAATCATTCTTCACACAAGTTTTCTTTGCTCTTACACACAGCTTAGTCTGTACAAAATCAGCTTAGGCTGATATCCTTGAGCTAGAACTTATTGATTGTTGTTTGTCATTTCATAAGGTTGTTTAGATATCTGTAAGCTATCTTTATTCCGCAACAATCCTGTAATTCTTTGTAAAGATTATTTCTTAATAAAGGATTACATTTGGAAACCACAATTTGTGTTCAAGAATGCTTATTTTTCTGCTAGACTGTTTTATTGATTCTTGTTCTTTACTTGTTTAAATACTTTATCTGAGTCTTAAAACGTTTAGTATAAAAGTTTGTAAAGTTCAAGAAAAGTTGTATTCACCCCCTCCCCACTACAACTATCCTGTGTACAATATACTTTGGTATATTGATACACCTTGGGACGTATCAGTATATGTATATGTAAATGTCTATACCAATATGCCACATAGCGTACAACATATTGTCAACAATTTTAATATGCCCATTACTTTTACGCCGATCAACATCATATATGTGATTATAAAAGTCTCTTATAAGTTACACTATTGCTATACACAATAAAAAGCATATAACTACTTACCATGAATAATTGGTGACAATTGATAATGTAAATACAAACCAATGTAAGATGCTTTTTTAATATGGACAAATAATATAGACCATTACACTACAGTTGACAACTTTCTCACTGACTTAGAATATCAATTAATAATAATTTCAAAACTATAATTTTAAACATTTTTACTTATTATTATTTCATTCACTGTCAATGGCAGGTACCGTGATTGATAAACAACCCATGCTGCCCAATAACACTTCAGAAGACCTTCAAGACCACATACCAATAAGCCTCAGACAATATATTTGGTCAGCACCCAAAACCAAGGAAAAATCAAGTGCCGTTATCAACAAGAAGCCAATCCTATATCAGAAAAGGTACTACTATAAACCACTACCAATCTTTATGCACATAAAAAATATTATCCATTTAATAATCATTTTTAAGAAAATACGGTTTTCCTAACTACTGGAAACCTATATTAATTATCGAAATTTCACTACCAACTAAATAAATTTGTTAAATTACTATGAACATATATATGATTTTATTAAAACCACCATACTCTTTAAAATTCCAGGTGTGGCATCTTAATTACAACTGTTTTTACTTTTCAAAAACAAAAACATCAAACAAAACCCATCCAGGTCTCTTCAATGCTACACTACATGCCACTGAACATGTACGCACCTTTATAGTTTCCCATGAAACCAAAGAAATGGATCATCACATACATTTTGGAAACAAAAACACAACATGTCAACAAACGGGGCTGATTCACAAACGAAAACTTACGGAACATCAGGCCAATTCTTCACATCCTTAAAATGATGAAGCACTAAAGAATCAGGTCGTTCGCAGAATAGAGAATGTCATACACATCGGCACAAATACCATATATTTACATGATATTTTTTATTCATAAGTAAATTTACAAATTACACTAAAAAACAATAGATAACAAATATACACCAACTAATGTATTACATATTTTTTTTCAAAACAACAATAAACGCTAATTAAGTTAAATTAATTATTAGTAACAACATATTGTACCTATCATGAAAGTAACAAACATTATATAAATAAAAATGATTTATCACTCTATAAATTAACCTAAAAATCATCTTAAAACTATTAGATAATGACATTTGAAAAAAATAAGTAATTAAACTCATCATATACTATATCAAGTCATTACTGGGTAACTTTTTTACACACAGATCAACACCGTTCTACTATAAATCATCTTTAAACCACACGCTAACAATCAAAATAATATATTTTTTTAAATACAACTATTACGCGAAAAATAATATATTCTATCCCGGTCGTGCAACGCACGGATCTTAAGTGTAACAACCCTCAAATTTTGAGTAGGATAATTTACTTCGACTTATCTAGGTCTTTATCCCTAGAGATTTATTAAGAGAATTGACCTTTTAGACATTCAAAGCATAGTGATAATTGGCCTATGGTACGGTGAGATGTCTTAGAAATGCCATAAACAATAACTGTTATCATCCAAGACAATCTCAAGCAATAAATTAGTTCTAAATGAACTTAATAGAATACCGTGGAACAAGAATTTTATTATTAACCAGTCAAGTTATATAAACAATAATGTAAGACTCACAAGTTGAGTTAACGATCAAGAATCCTCATGAATGTCCAACAATATAGTCATCGAGCAAATTAAAGTGTAGGTAAGCACAAATACATAATAACCATCCTAACCCTACAATAACAAATTCTTATGTACAAAATGCTTGGATAATAATAAGTGCACAAATGCATGTCTAATATAAATACAAATATATTGTTAATGGGATTATGTAACAAATTTTAAAACACAAAGGTATGCATATATATATATATATATATACAAACACACGACACATAAACATATATATATACCCACATATTTTTTTGAAAACCTTTAAAAGCTAGTAAACATTAGAATACATGCACCTTTACTACTTACTATTACATATAATACTTACATACACCACATATATACATACTTACACTTAAAATACAAAATTTAAACAAAAATCCCTTCCATTTTCCTTTACAAAAACCGGCCCCCTCCCCCATAAGCCTTTACCCAATCAAAAATTAGTTGCATGCATTATTCTTACACTTCCAAGGCATTTCATACCCAAAGTCACACTCTAACTCTTTCTTCACACAACTTAATCACTCTAACCCTTCCCAACACACACACAAACACCTTTTCTCTCTCATTTCTTCTCAAATTTTCTGCATTTTCTCCTCCTCTTCTTCTTCTCCATTTCGGTTCAAGGAAAGCAACAAAAAGGCAAGAAAAATCAATCTAAAGTTATAGTAATAATAAGGGTTTTATAAAGGAGTAAACAAGGGTTGATTCAAGTAAGGGTTAAAGGTTATTTTAAGCTTGGATTAAGGTTCATATGGGGCTTAGAGGACCACGAAATTTTCTGCCCAAATTCATCTCCAAAAGCGAGTGCAAGAAGGGTATAAATCTTCATCTCTTTGTTTAATCTATCATGTTCTTGTATATACTAAAAGATCTTTATCAAAGACCATGTTTTTCTTTGATTTTCTTCTTGAAAATACACTTGATGAAGGCAAGTTGATAGAATCTTCTTCCTCATGCTCATGCATGTTGAAATTTAAAAGAAAGATTCAAGGATTCAACTAGTTTAAGACCCAAAGGTGTTGTCATAGATTAAATAGACTTTAAAGTGATTTTTCCTTTGAAATATGGTCATATTTTTATATATTTTGATGAATATATCTCTGGAGTTTTTCATAAAAATATGTTTTTAAGTTGTTGAATTGAAGATGGATAAAGATTTGTTGTTAAAATGATGAGATGATTACATGCATGCTTAGATTCGCACTAGTTTAAGTTGTTTTGATTTGGGATTTGAGATGGGTCTTTAATTGATGATTTCATATATATGTTGATGTTAAAATACATGTTAATAATCCTGGATTTATGAAGTTAGTACAAGAAATAAGGATTTTATAAGAATTCAAAGACAAAACTATGCATAAAAATCACTAACCGAAATCACAAGAACACAAATATAAATTCATCACTTTCATCACATGATTTGTCCATAAAATATGAGATAAAATCTGGAGAAAACACTAATAAAAGATTAAGAGATGAATTAGGATGAACAAAACGTATTGGGTTTGCCAAAATAAGTATTGGGTGAAGCCATAAAGTAAAGGCATGCATTGGGCAAACAAAGTAAGCTGACAGAATCCATCTTCTGTCTTTGAACGGGAAAACTGGGCATGTGAGGGAATTTTCAAGAAAAACTTTCAAAATAAAAGTTATAGAGGAACGAGTTAAGAATAACCACCAACTGGAATTACTCAAAAATACTCAACCAAACGAAAGATATGATTTTTCTACTGAAACTAGTCAAAACTGTAATTTGGTATGAATATTTTATAAACTTTAACAATTTTTAAGGTTCCAGGAGGTCATACTTGGTGGAAAGTAATTTCAATGTGTTGTGAACTTAAAATAAAATCATGGGATTTTTCTAACAATCAGAACATCAAGAACTTTTATAAAACTTCTGATGTCGCATGCAGTGCCCATTCGGGACAGTTTGTGTTTGGATAATTTTTAAGGACACCAAACATTATCTAAAAATTCACCAAAAATTCACAAAAATACTAGATACATATAAGTCACTGTGTAAAAATCATGAAGGTCCAAATAATTCGGCTTGACCCTAAAATAGTAGCTAACATTTCATAAAAATCTGAATTAAAAACATAAAATTTGAAAGGAAACTAACCATTTGTATAATGGGCTAAAAGATGCACTAAAGACCATAGTGGGCTAACCCGGCCAAATACTAAACCCATAGAACCATAAATCAGTAGGCCCACTTCGCCAAACAAACCATAAAGTCCAATAACCAATATAACTCATTATGCTCATAACCCAAATAAGGTTAAGCCCAATAACTAAATTAAGCCGAAGTCACTTAAAAACCCATCACGCTTTGGCCCAATTGATAATGGCCCATAACACCTAAACGAATTTCATGAGATAAGTGTAATCAAAATAAAACAAAGATAATTAAGTAAGATAGACATAAGTAATTGTATTAACCAAGCTATATATTGATATCACAAATGCTAATTCGCGCCAAAATCGGTTACACAACAAATGATGAATAAGGATAACATAACTTAATATGGCATTTCTATATGATAACCTAATATATCACGTGGAACCACAATTGAAGCCAAGTTACCGAGAACCTAACAACTTATAACTACGCATGTAATGAAAGTAACATTTTACACCATCAATCTCTACAACCAAAACGATGCGAGTGTTACCAATATACATGGATGCCACAATTGATAGCAACATAATGAAAATGGCATTTCCAAGTGATGACTTAAGATAGGAACTTATGTATATTGGTCCTCTCGTAGGGATAGGCTTGGCTTTGATATACGAATGAGGAGCATAAGGAATATATGATCAAGGAAGCTATAGATGGGAAGTACCCATTTTGGATAAGTATATATAATGCTCTGCATATCAAGGTGAGTCATAGCCCCCTTTCAAACTCTTTTATGTGTTTTACTTTATGGGTGAAAAAGCATGATAAATAAAAATGGTTATCTTTTATGAAATGATACTTTGAAAGAATATTTATGAAATGAAATTTATGATCTATGTTCAATGTGATATATGTTATATGATGAGCTTGAGTACTGTTAAACTAGTCCCCGCTACACTACTATTAACTCCTTGAGGCCTGTAGTTAGAGAGTTGCGCAACTAGGATTCGTCCCCTCACTCACATCAGCGGTGACAGGTTGTTTGGCCGCCTACGTGGCCGCCTTCAACAGTGTCGGTCGTGGGGTGCTCTAATCTACTTTATATTTAGTCGTCTCCATGGCACGACTTCTTTATTATTAATTATTGCACATAATTGACAAAATGTGCCTTTATATCATAATTTTTCAGGGCAAGTTATTATTATCATTATTTGGACGTGAAAGGGTCTTAGTAGTGGCTCAAGCATTTACTCATCAAATTATGCCTTTGGCTAAATGGGAAATTTATGTTATTCATGGATGGATATTATGTTTTGAACATACGGTTTGGGTATCGGTCCCTATATGAAATCTTGAAAGTTGTTGAAATTGGTGACATTGAAATATTGATAACCGAATGATTTTGGTATGATATATGATTAATCGATATATATACTTTTTCTCTCGTGATGATTTGACAAATGAGAACTTTGTAAGTTACCATGGATTTTTCCAAGTCTTGAAACGACATTATGTTATTTGGAAAGCTTGATATTTGGAGATGAGAATTCTATCGGACATATGGTTAGGCATCGAGATTTACTTAAAAACCTATGCACTCACCAACTACGTTTTCGTAGTTGACACTTTTTCTTCATGCTTTTCAGGAATTAGCATAAGCTTTGAGGATTTATATGCATCATGATTGTCTGCATTGCACTTCGGAGTCTAAGATCAAACCTTGTGATGGGTAATGGAATCCGCCTTGATCATTGTAGTATACTATTTCATGTGCTTGTTATTTGTTTCGTGGACTTAATGCCCAAGTGCGGTAGACGTATTGTATTTGGGAATTGGTTCACATGCTTGTACATTTGTAAAATTCTTTTATCGAATAAAGCTATGGTGAATGTTATTTATAATCCTTTGTTTTGAATACTCGACTTTCTGTACATCTCATTGTTCCACCTTAGTTGGAGTGTTACATTAAGACCTCGTATAACCAAAAGAAAACATGGAGATTCAGATTAAACATGCTTTCAATTTTGTAGACAACTAAACCTATTTAGTCATCTACTATAAAATAAATCCACAAAAACCTATTCACTGAATCCAAACCTACGAAGTCATAACATATATCTATACATAAAAATTGAGTTTTATAGATACAATTATTATCAATAAATAAAAAATACACGTTAAAAAAAAACATAAAATTTTTTTTACTTTATGAAAATCCACAATATAGTTTCAAAGAAACACAAAGAAGAAATTAATTCATGGAAACTAATATGGTTCCGAAGGAAACGGAGATCAAATTTTCGCATAGTTAAAATATTATAATTATAATAACCAATCTACCAATAATAATAACCAAGAAAAAAGATTCAAAAGGGTTTAACAATGATATTTTCTAGCAATAGATCTAAAATAAGTAAAGGTTATAAGTTTATAACAATATATATTGTATACCAATACCAACAATAATAATAACGAAGAAAAAAAAGTAAAAAGAGCTCACCACATCATCTAACACACAAATTATAAAAAAAAAGTACATCAATTAATATATCGAAAACGATAGTGTTTCCCCTAAAAAAATAAGATATCTATATCTATATACCCTTATAAAACAAACTGACACCTCATCCTTAAACTTTTAAGAACTTGATATGTCTAATTTACCCCAATCTTAATACATAACTATTTTCATTCTATACACTGTGACTAAAATATCCTTACAAAAATTTCAGATTCTATCTCTCCCTCACACACAAACACATAACAAAAAAACCTAACTTATAATTCAACCCCCCCCCCTCCCTTCATATCCTACCTTAAACGTTGTCTATTTTTTGCCGCTACAATGCGCGGGCACCCATCTATCGAAACAATACATCCTCACAATATATATATATGTATGGGGGAAGTGAAGGTGGTGTTGTTATGCACCCAACTTGGGTGAAATCCTTCTCACATGCTAGTTTTTAAATCATAAAATACATGGGGGTCAATTATTTATTCATTATATATTAAATTTTAAAAAAAATTCGTATGTGAGAGGGATTTCACCCAAGTTGGGTGCATAACAGTACCACCTTCACTTTTCCATATATATATGAGGGAAGAGAATATGTGGCTATATTGTACCTAAGCTTGGGTATAGAACCCCTCACATGCCAACTTTTTAAACCATAAAATTCATGGGGGCCATGTGATTTATTCATTTTGAAACAAATATTAAAAAATTGATATGTGAGGGGATCTATACCCAAGCTTGGGTACAAGAGCCACATATTCATTTTTCCCTATATATTAAAAGATGAGAAATCGTCAACTAAACCGATCGAATGCACGGCATTTAATTGTGAAACCATGCCCCTCTACAAAACTAAAACCTGCTTCACAAGAGAACTTTATATTTGAAATTCCTTAAAATGTTTTTCCCATGTTTTGAACTCGAGACCTACAAAATGTAAATTTGGTGGTCAACCACTGAGCTATAATGAGAAATTATAAATTGAACGCTTAATTGTTGAACATATAATATGATAATAAGAAAACAATTGATTTTATTTAACTAAATTTATCCTTTAGCCGTTGTTTCAATATACTTTTTATTAAACCAATTTTTTTCATTTTTTTGGACATTCGAAATATTTTATTAAGTTAAAGACTAGCGAGAAGCTATGAGTACAACCAAGAATACAAAAGCAAATGTCAAAACATAGAAAGGAAGAAAGTGCAGGGAAGCTCTAAAAACTAAATGAAATCCAATTTTTCCAGCCGATTAAAGCTCTGGAGGATCTATGAGTTAACCATAGGAAGCTTAGGGACTTGAGTTCTTTGACTACATATCGGAGGTATGGGGCTTTATTTGTGAAGATGGAGTCATTACGGTCTGCCAGAGGACCCAACAGTAGGCTAGGATAACCAAGCTTACATATTTTGCCCTTATTTTGTCTACACCGGTGTTTCTTTGTAGTTCAAATAGTTCCCTAAAATTTGATGGTTTTGCCATGGGGAGACGACACCATGAAGAGAGGATTGTCCATAAAGAGTCGGCAAATTAGCATTGAAGGAACAACGGAATCACGGTTTCATCGTGGTTGTTGCATAGGAGGCAGGAAGGTGAAGCAACCGCTATGTTACGTTAGAGTAGTTGATCTTTGGTATGAAGGCGGTTTAGTTCCAGACGCCATCCCAGGATGTTAACTTTGTGGGGTGCTAATCTATTCCATGGAAATATCCATGGTCCGTGTGTTGTGTTCTGGAGGCTGAGTCGCATAGACTTAGTGGTGAAGTGTTCAGAAGGGTCGGGTTTCTAGGACCAGGTATCATCATTGTCTGCGAGATTGGTACACGAGATTTGAGATAACATGGCTTGCATCTGTTGGAGTTCATTGGGGAAGAGGGGTATCTCGACGAGGACCATTCCCATTGGGAAAAACGTCTGTTGCCGGTACACCACTCTATAACGAAGCATCTTTTGTTTCTTTCTAACTCGTACAAATCTGGAAATTGGACTAAGAACGGGGCTTGGCCACTCCAAGTGTCTAGCCAAAAACAGATAGTGTTTGTTTCCATTACCAACATGACCTGTGATAAGAGACTCCAAACAAACATTAAAAGGGGCGAGATGGAAGTTTAGTTTGGCAATGGTTTTCCAAACTCCTACAAAGTCTGATTTTACAGGGACAAGTGAATGATTCCGATTTGATAAATGGATGGATGAGATAACACGTCCCCAAAGACAGGGTGGGTCCTCGCGGAAGCGCCACCACCATTTTAAAAGTAAAGATAGGTTCTTAACATGTAAGCAGCCTAAGCCTAACCCTAACCCGTCCGAATCCATAGGGCAATGATTTTGTCCCAAGCAATCCAAGATATTTTTTTTCTAGAGATCGACCCTCCCAAAAAAAGAATCGACGAATGGACTCAAATTTTGATATGACACTTAAGGGGGCCTTATACAAAGAGAAGAAATAAGTTGGGAGACTGTCAAGCACGGATCGAATCAAAGTTATTTGACCACCCAAAGAGAGAGATTTCCATTGAGATAACCTATTTTCGAAGGTATGAATTACCGGGGACCAATTTTTGACTAAATTAATATTGGAACCCACGACGAGGCTCATGGGGAACTCGACACTTTTGCAATGACTATACTGGTGGAGATAGCTGTAGCATCTGGAGGCAGGTTATCTATACTGGTGGAGTATACTGCTACAGCTCCAATCGACACTTCACAAGTCAAAAATTGGACTTGTGAAGATTGACTTTTAGTCCAGAGGCCAAATAGAAGCATCTCAAGATCCGAGCTATATTTGACATATGGGTCGTGGACCAAGAACCAATGAGTATGACATCGTCCGCATATAGGAAGTGGGAAACAATTAAACTATAAAATTAATTTTGTTTTATAGACTTAGTAGTAAACGAGAGAAAGGTATCTGTGCGTTGCAGCGGTGATTGAGGTGGCGACCGGCGGTAGCGGCGGTGGTGGCGGCGGAGATTGGTGGTGGTGGCGGTGACGCCGGTGAGTAGTGGAAGTTATAGATGTAATGTGACTATGATGTATGGTACATCATGCATTAAAATGTGTACATTGTTGAAATATAAAATCAATATTGAAATTTTGAGTTCAATGTTGAAAATTAAAAGTTGATTACTTTATAATATAGTATAGATTTATTAATATATTTATATATTTATATAGAATAAAGTAATAAAGGATATAACTCGAAAGGGAATAGATTAATCCTCCTAATATAATAGCTTAAAAATTTTCCTAACTTTTAGATGAGGACATGTAGAAAAATCAGGAGATGGGATTAGGAAAGAAAATTAATGGTATCCACATGTCACCATTTAAAGTTATTAGGAAGATTTTTAGGCTAACTTGTTAAGAAGATAAGTCATTTTCCAACTATAAATTAAGTTAAGCAACATACTGATGAGTGTCCATTTTGTGATGATTTTCTATATCATTAGGTCGTGTTTTAATGTCTAAATGAGTTAAGAAATGTGAATTTTTGGTACTTAATGGGATGACATGTTATGATAGGTTCACAAGGCGTGCAAGTGAAGGCAAACTTCTCTACTCAACTTAACACGAGGCCACAAGACATTTGGACGAAGATTAGCAAGTGGAACATGAAGAATTTGAGGCTGACATGAAGCATACGACCATGTGTTAGTATTTTGGGCATAACTTCTTCATACGGGCTCCATTTCTGACGAGTAAGCTATCCACAGAAAGGCGAGAGAAAGATCTACAACTTTCGTGTTGGACCTGGAGCCCCTAGCGCCGATCATTTCACTCCAGCACCGGGCTGGAAGTGATCCTGAAGCAACCAGAGACGCTGGGACCATCTTGAGCGCCTGTGGGAGCCATCCAGCGGAGCTGGGACATAACCAGCAGAGCTGGGAGCCAGCCAATGCCGCTGGGACTTCTGCCAGCGCCGCTCCCAAGGTCGGTTCAGCTAGGGTTTATCCAAAAACCTATAAATACCCCTCTAAAACCCTAGGTCCAAAACATACTCACTCCAGACGAATTGTGAGTCGTTTCTAGGGTATTTTCACCACATCTAAACCTTCGTAACACCCTCATGTCATCCGATAATCAAACATCAATCCTTAACAACATCATCATCATAATCATCAATCAAGAAGGCATTGGTCTTGCTCAAGAGGTTCGGCCAAGAAAAAACAAAGGAGGCAGCAGCCGCGACTTTGGATCTTCTAAGTCAACATCAAAATCAACCAGCCACATACCTTTTAGTTTGATCATTCTTCTTTACTTTCATTATTGTTTTAGGGTTACATTATTGCAAGACTTGTTTATCATACAATTGTTACTATGGATCTTTTTATGATAATGATTGTTAGTAGTATTTGTTTTGCCATGAGTAACTAAATTAGTTTGCATCTGCTTGGATAATGTGACCATGCCGGTATAGTGATATTAATTATTTATAGTTGTTGAACTGTTTTATGCTTGACCGTCGATCCATAATTGTTTAGGTTTAAATACTTGAATGAATATGAAAGTATAGTTAAAGTGGGTTGGGGACTTGACAGGAAGCCAAACTGCTTGGGTGACTTGATAGGAATCCCGTTAAACTATAAAGGTTAGGTCATAAAAACAGACTTAGTTTATAATCTTAATTAGGGGACTTAACAGGAAGCTTAATTAAAGGGTTAGGTGACTTGACAGGAATCTTGACCACTTAGACCGGGGGACTTAACAGGAAGCTTGGTCGTGAAGCTTGGTCGTGATTAGTCGTTCAACAGTTATAAGTAATTTGGTAGATGATCTAGGCGACATGTGAACTATTTCCAAGTAGATGTATCGTTTTTAATATTATTGTCTTGAATTTACTTTTTTCAAAAATCTTTTCGTTGTGTCTTCCGACACCGCCTGCCCCGGTAATACCGGATTTTACTGTCTTTTAATATTATTAGTTTAAGCATCGTGACAACTCGGTCACAACCCCCAACAATCTTAGAATTACACCTAGCTACATTCTTAGAACATAGTTCCTGCAATGATCCTGTTCTTACCTATTTGCTATACTATAAACGAACGGCCATGAGTGAGTGTAGTAGAGAAGTTAACCTTGTAATATAAATTTAAAACTTGTTAGGAATTTAAGTTAACGAATCTCTCTCATCACATACCACTTTTTTGTTTGATTCGGTTTGAATGGATTATATTGATTGGTTTTCCTAGGAAACTAAAAACCAAACGGAAATGTTCTTTTTAAGGAAAACCATAAGGCTGTTCGGAGTGGGGGATCCCCGACGCCGCCCGCTACACCGCCCCGAGGGGCGGCTATGGCCAAAAAAATGCACTCCCGATCGATATTCATCGCCCATTTTGTGTGAGATTTCCAAAAAATCCGGCCGTTGCAACGGCCCCAAACAAAAAAAAACACATTTTTTTTTTATCATTTGTCTCTTAATCTCTCTCTCTCTATATATATATATACATATATATACACACACACCTACTTGTACAAGGAAGAAGTGGCGGTGGTGAGGGAGGGATTTCCGGCGGCAGCAGTTAGCAAGGAAGAAGAGGGGAGGGATTTCCGGCGGCAGCAGTGGCGGTGGTTAACCGGTGGTGGTGATCGATTTCCGGCGGTAGCAGATAGATAGATCAATTTCCGGCGAGTTTTCAGACGAGATTTCTTCCACTTTCTTTCCGGTGTGTTCTTTTAATTTGTTTGCAATCAGTAGATCGAGAGAGAGAGATAGAATAGAGATAGAGATTTGTTTGTGTTTTTGATCGGCAAAGAGATCGATAGCAATAGATCGATCGATAGAATAGAGATATGAAGACGTGGGTTTGTGTTTTCAAGAGCCATTGATAGAATAGAGAGAGATAGATATACTGATATGTGCATTGGCAGTGGTTGTGGTGTATAATATAATTTTTATTTTTTTGGTTTTTGTTTATATTTAATGATTTAAAAAATAAAATAGGGGCAGCCCCAAAGATTAGTCTCACTCCAAGAAAAAGGAAAGGCATCTCTTTGACGAAGCCCCCATCACGTGTCGGAAGTCACCCTCGCTTGGGGAGCCTCAAAGTCCCCCACTCCGAACAGCCTAAACCATAGTTTTTGATTTATTTTTTTTCTTTAATTTCAGCTTTTCATTTGTCCGTCAATTTTGTTTTCACTTTAAGTTTTGCACACCCGACACCCCTATATGTTATCTTTACTTCTTTATTACTATATAAAAATTATCCTCCCTCTCTTGGTTATAAATAATTAAAAAAAGAATAAGTTTAGATATTACCCAATTCCCCTTATAAAACTCTTTTGTTAAAAAAGTTATAAGGAAATTACTCAATTTGTCATTAATAAATTAGTTTACATCATTTATTCGACTGATTAACACAATCACACCAAAAACTTACCTTTTAAAAAAAACTTTAATATTTCTTTTACATCAACCTACATTACTCGGCGCCGTCGCCACCAGACCATTGTCGCGCTACTGCCGTGACATTACGCGAGTACATCACAATACATCTCTACTCCCTAATAAAGCAAATATCTCGTATTAAATATTTATGTCTTTGAAATACTTTATTTGCCCTTGGACTTTTTTGGTTTTTTTTTCTTTACATAACTACCTAAAATCCCTAATAAAGCAGACCGACTTTCCCACTACTGTCGTCGCATTTCACGGGTACCATGCTTGTTAATTTAAATATTGAACTAATCACTAAAATAAGATGTAAACCTTTATGCTTTCGAATAGCTAAAATAGAAATCAAATCTCCTAATATCAAAGCTTAATCTGTAATATTTAATAAAAATAATAACAAGTTATTTTTAAAAGTGTTAAAAAGTTGTGTAATATTTTCACATAACACCCTTATAATATTTTCATCTACACTACTCTTTTAACATTAATGTTAAAACTTAAAATTACAATATTAATGTTTTTATTTTTTTAAATATCCCCATTAAACTTTTACATCAATTATCTACATATCTAACACCAACAATCGCCTCCACCACCATATCGTCGCCGCCATCTTATACACTCTAATAATTCGGCACATCATCATATGTTATACTTTTGGTATTTTATGGTAATGCTAAAAGTTCTTAGTATTTAAAAATATGTTATACTTTTAGTGATGTTGCCTGATGCATTATGATCGCTAAACAACACTGGTCAGGAATAAAAATCGAAAAACACAAAAAAAAAAAAAAAAAAACAAAAACAAAAAACATCAAACTTAATTTAATTGAGGAATCGTAGTGCACAAACATAAAAAACGAGACAGTGTAAAAATTTAATTCATTACGAGTACATATAAGAGAAAACAAAAATGTCAAAGATGAACTTAGAGTAACATCAAACTTTGCACCTATTCTTCTTGGATTTATCTTCGTCTATCTTTGATTCTAACAAATTAAAAATTATTGTGTTTTTTCTTCCAGGTTCCAACGGTATGCAGATTATCCGATGAGCCCTATATTTGCCAGCCAAGTTAACAAAGTTGGCTCAGGTGGAATCCCCAGTAACACATGAAGTCTGAAGCATAAAATTAGGTGGTGAGCTAAATTTATTTGAGGAGCTTATTTATTATGAAACCGCAATAAGCCCAGTTACATATCCAAATACTTCCTTAAAGAACTATTATAAAGAAGCCTACTTGGGGAAAGTATGAGCATTAAAATAGTCGATAATCTATAAATATGTACAAGATATATTTGGCCGGGTACATAATTAAAGGAAATGCACAAATAATGGGATGTGCCCTAGGGGATTACTTAAGATATCTCTATTAGTGTCTGCTGGGGGAAAAGTAGTGAGCAATGCTAGAACCTCGTTTTACAATGTTTTGTCGCTTCTGCGGCCGAACCCAAGTACGAAGTTCTTCCTGTATCTCCGGTGGTAACTCATCAACCACGGATTGGTCGATTTCATTAACATTGTAACTCCATGTATTTGTTCTCTCATTTTGACTCTGGGTCAAGTTTTCACCCTTCTTATTCGGTTGTTCTACCCCTTCAAAGAGTATATCAGTTATCATTTCAGATACTAAACTACGTAGAAAAAGACGAATCAAGTATGACAATGTTTATTGCTAAAAGTTTGAGCCGAAATTGATCTAATACCTGATGGTGAGCAATTTGTTTCTTGAGAGGCACTGGAATTTTCTTGTTTTGATGAAGAGTAAGCATTGCTTTGGAGAAATCTCAGGATGGAAGATGTTCCCTGCAACATGTAGGATCTTGAGAATAAACTCAGAGCATCGTAGAGTGGTACACTCCACCCATTGCATATAAAGTAGATCAAAAGAAAACATACATTAACTTTTGTTGTCTTTCTTTTCTGGTTGTATAATCTTATTTCATTATTTGAGTGCTTTATCTTCGTTTCTTTCTCAGGTAAGCCTGGTTGTAGTCCATTCTGTTTCGAAGTCGAACAGCTATCAGTTCCTGCACAGAATTTGCCTCAGGAAACAGGTAAAAACAGAGAAAAAAAAAAGCAGCAGACAGTGCAAGATAATATAAGAAGGGAACCTGAAGATAACTGGAAAGCTTCTCTAGTGAAATCGCCACTAGCCTGCTTTGGTAAAGAGAAACACAAAGTAACTTCAACAAAATAGCAGAAAATTTCCAGGATAGAAAAACTTATGATATGTGAAAAGTAGAAATTCAAATAATCCAGACCTCATCTTTACATGCATTCTCATGCCTGTCGGAACTAGAGATATCATGTGCAATTGAAGTTGGTTCCACATCATAATCAGTTTGCTGTTCAGTCTGATGAGAGACACAAGGTCTTTCAGATCCTAGATAAACGTATTATATAATTAAATACTATAACAAGCCAGATACAATATCTATGAAACCATTATTAAAAAAGAGTTGCTACTTGATGGTGATAAATTATCATCTTCAGGAACAATTTTTTCAACAGGCGGTTCTGATGAAGCGTGTAACTGATCAGGACCATGGAAGTACCTTGTGATCGAAGAAGTACCCTAGTAAAAGTCATAAAACATACGAATCACATTACTCCACGTGAAAAAAATAAAAATTTCATTAAAGTTATATTTTTAGGATATAACACACTGCTTACAGATGGTATAGCAACAATTTTGCAGGCTGAAACAGACAGATTAGTAATTCCCCATCCACCGCACTGGTTTGCCAAGGGATTTGTGTATGACCCAAGGTATTCACGTAACCCAGCTTGGAAAAGATTTACCGCATCTTCTTGCATCTTTCCTGCCCCATATCTCAAAGGACATGATTTTGAAGGGAACTTTTTGTGTGAATCTGTATCTGTAGACTGCGAAAAGTACAAGAAAAAGGACATTTAAATGTTCAATTTATAAGATGCTTCAAAATATGGTTAAGAACCAAGAATGGAGTTTGAAGAAATAATACTAACCTTATAAGCATTAGCATGCAGTGTAAGTGTATGGGCAATTCGTTTATTCTTTTCCAGATCCGATTGAAGGCGTTCACTTAATTCATCACAAAGTTCTTTCAGCCAATTTTCAACCTGAGAAGTTAGATCCAAGTTTAGCAAGCATTGATTGACTTCACTGCTTGAGAAGATAACTAAGATGCAGAAAATCAATATCTACTCTTCATATAAGACCAACATAATAATATATCTAAAAGAGAATGATGCAGCAGTTCATATGCCAGTAAATTATGGTAACTAAGATACTTACAGCAGAAAGAGTTTTTAAAGCCCTAGGTCCAGGAAATGTCTTCCCGGACCCATGGCTCTTAGGGAGCACACGACCCTCAACTTCATCCCCGCTAATACCCCTCGCAATATTCCACAGCCAGGTGCTGGAAAATATTTGGAAAGAAGAAAAGCAATTTACTATAAATCAATATTTACAAGATAAGCACCCTTTTTACATGAATAAATATAGTATGTTTGCTGGAAACTTTATATGACCAGCGGCAAACTTATCTACTCCATATATTATAATGATTACTATGTACCCGGTATTGACACCATAAAACTCTTGTAGTTTTTCCTCAGAAAACTGCAATAAATCCCCAACAGTATTTACACCAAGGTCAGTTTGCAGAGAGCTCCCAAGCTTCCCACCAAGTTGTTTCCTATGGTGGCACGTCAGCGAAGGATATTAGGTAGATACAAAACACGCCAATTATGTACAAAGTAACAAACTCACATCTTCTTTATAGGCAACGGTTCAAGAAGATCTTTCACTGACGAGGATGTGACAATAGTTTGTTGTGCAGGTTTATTCATACCACTTGCTAGTTTAGCCAGCATCTGCAAGATTCCCCAAAATAAGTGTGTAACATTTTATGTTTTTTTAAAAAAAACAATGCTGTCCATATAATATTAGTGATGCAACTATTTCTAAGAGTGCAGAGAAAAGAAAAAAAAAGAAAGAAAGAACTACTTTGTTATGAGCAATCCCTGCAGAACATGTAAATTCAGTCTCTCGTAGAACTTGCAACCTGAGTTCAGCAACAATAATAGCTCCACATGCTAGCAGCTTATCACGGTGATCAGCATCTGGCCGCTGCAGCCATTCCATCACAGTTTCTTTGTCATCTTTTCCATCCTGAACATTTTTCAGAAAGAAATCCAATAATAAAAAAAGTTCTGCAGGCTTTTTGGCATTTAATATAAAGATAAAAATGATTCATTCCACGACCAAATACGTATACCAATGCTTCCTATACTAATATGAAAATAATGAAAACTTGTGCACTGAAACACTCCCATATAAAGAAGCCACAACATGCACGCAGAAAAAGAAGAGACGTAAAACTCAATGACGTATATGTAATATTGTTTAACAGATAGATTCACATGTGATGACAATAACACCCATTTGATATAAGAGCAAAATCTTTGTTGTCTTACCGCTTTAAGCCCCAAAACATGTGATTTGAGAACTTCTTCACTGATACTCTCCAAGCTTTCTAATGGTGTTTCTTTCAACATTCTTTCAGCAGCATCAGTGAGGTCCAGGTACACTTCATCAATCGATGCGCGCTCACATCGCCCCTTCCTTGAAAGAATGGAAACAACCTGCAAATAGTTGAAGTAATTACATCGATTTCTACCAGTTGGTCACCCAAAATAGATGCAAAACTTAAACCCTTCCAAAAGTTATAATCTTTATGAACCTCTGAACCTGCATTCCGATATATGGTCAAGTCAGCTTTACCACGAGACACAGGGACTTGGACCAACTGAATTTGTGGACAAGCTTTCTTTGCCTCATCACCTCTCATTGAGCTTAACACCAGACAAGAATTGTATTAATAGATTACCAGAATTCAGTATGCAAAAAAAAAAAAATTAGAATCACGTCACATAAAATCCCAGATGTTAAAAATGAGTAATACCGTTTCACCCCATCTTTCCTGGCCTCGTAGCCGACAGCAATCAGACCTCCACCTTTCCAAGAATTGTATTGTACTACAGCCGTTGGCTGACCTCTTAGATGAGGTTGTTTTCGTTGCTCCACTAAGAAAAAAAAGTAAAACCATCAAAGAGGACCAAAGATACAATGAGCTGAAAGAATATATATATATATATATATATATATAGTCTTGGGATCAGGTGATATCAACCCTGCTATGTGAGAAGATCAAAAAGATAAAACTTCTAAATGACTTATCACACCTTCAAAATTAGTATTTTTGACCTTTTTATCACAATCCTTATAAGATACTCAAAGTAATGAAAAAATCTGTTATAGTATAACTTCATTGTGAACATTTTATATAAGTTATGATATCAATGATTTCACTTACGGTTAAGCCTTCACGTCATATGTATAACAGAACTTTCTCAATGAAAATTTTGTACAAAGAAAAGGTTTTTAAATATGTAAAACATCATGTGGAATTCAATATTTATTATCTCACATTTGGGAGTTAATCACAACTGAACCCAACCCTACATAGAAGCCACTTTTACAATACATCTCCCGAAAACAAACACTCCTATATATAGAAGCCAAACATATGAACTGACGAGTGTGTATCGTTTTTTCAAATTAACATTTTTCGATGAAAAAACTTCCCAGAGGCAAAAAAAAGATTTATATTGAGATGGTCTAGAGGAATTTTTCCCAGCTCTTACAACATTAACAATATCAATTCCAAGAAAAGTTTCAAATTTTATTAAAAGATTTAAGTTCCACACAATATAAGCATTCTAAGTTTAATATATACAAGAACAGTACCCGCGCGTTGCGGTGGTGATGGAGGTGATGGCAAGATGGTGATGTAATGGCGGCGGCAGCGGCGGTGATGGGGTGATCTACTTGACGGGCTCCGGCCTTAGCCGTACGGACTCCGCCCTTAGATTTAAAAATTCGTCATAAGTATATCGAATGACCACTCTAATGAAAGAGCATAAAATTTTAAGACACCCATATAATTTTTATAGTACGGTTTTTGATATAAAGATTTTAAATGAAATAGAATAATAAAATGATTTATGGAGGAGAGAGAAAAAAAAATGATTGGTTGAGATTTGAGGAGAGATAAAGGGTATTTTAAGTAAAAATAGAATAGATTGGAGGGGCATTGTGGGGAAAGGTACTTAAATTCAATATTGAAAATTTAAGTTGAATGTTGAAAATCTAGAGGAAATCTGCTTTATAATATAGTATAAATATATAATAGAATTTGGACTAAAGTTAAATACATTTTCAAGAATACTAAAATTAGTATAAACCTTGAAAAATTAATCATTTTTTTAAAGGATTTATGGGTTTTATCACATGATTGGATAGTAATTTAGTGGGGAACAATTCACAGTTATATGTATGATAAATATAATAAATATAAATAATGAAAACCTAAGTAATAGATACAACTATACAAGTATTAAGTGTGTGTATGTATATATATATATATAATATAGATAGATACAGAAATGAAAAGAGAAGAAAAGGGGGAACCTTGAACATAAAAGCAATCCATGTCGACATGAGCAATAATTCTGGAATCAGACGTTTCTGGTCGCGCCACCGGCATCTTCTTCTTGCTGCCTTTTAATTTTTCCCTCCAAATTGGAAGTTACAGAAAGCAAAAGGAAGGGTTTTAAGATGGGTAGAAAAAAGAAACGGGTCGAGTTTTAAGGAATGTTTAAAATGTATTATCGGTATTTAAATCCGGTAATTTTAATCCCGGTATTACCATTCCGGTATTTTCGGTATTTATATTTATTTTTTTTTGAAGTTGTTTTTAATAAAATTTTATGATACTTTAATGTTAGTTTTTTATTTGTGAACTTTAAACCATATATTTTGTTATGAAATACCTAAAATTTGCTATTATTTTTTAGTGAATTATAATATTATTTTATTTTTTACTATTTGCGTTAAATTGTAACAAGTTTTGTAGAATAATGCTAAAATAAATTAAAATAGACATACCGGCCGGTATTTCCGGTAATTCCGATAATACCGATAATACCGGAAATCTTTTCCACACTGGTATGATTAAATTACCAGTTTTTAAAACATTGATTTTAAGTTATTGTTTTTCAAATAAAATCAAAATGTTTTAGAGAAAAATTTATGAGATGTCGAGTTATATTATTTGTGTCTTTATTTTTTCCTTATAACAAAACTTATCCAATCAAAAACGTGTATAAGAGTCTATGTCGGGTGTTTGGTAAGATGAAAATGGTAAAAAGTAATGAGAATAACTTCTTTTATTTGGTTACATTAAGAAATGAAATAAATGAGGTAGAAGTGGGAAATAATTCCATTTGCATCATTCCTTCCAAGATTTTAAGGAATTATGGTAATGGAATAAGTTACAATTTTTTTTTTTATTATTTTTCTCATGGATTTTTATTCTAATTTATTTTAGTTATTTATATTATTATAGAATAATTATATTTTGTTAAATTACCTTTTTCATAATAATTTGTTTAGTTTTTGTATATCTTTTATATTTATTTTGTAATATTTTTTTTTTAAATACTTATTCTTTTTCCTATCATTTTTATTTTTTTCTGCATTTTTATTCTTTATGATTCTTACCTACCAAACACCCCTATGTCTTAGGCCATAAAAACTTTGGGTTTCATCTTATCAAAATAACAACTACCTGATTCCGATAAAAAAAATAAAAATAAAAATAACCGAAAAATTATAGCCAATAAGTACTACACGTCTGAAAATCAGTCATCTAAGTTTACGTCAAAAACAATGACCCATTCGGATCAACACACATTGAAACCCTCCATCACAAGAATAAAGTAATATGTCTGTTGGGTGTAAGGTTTGTCAGTGTCACGTACCCCAAAAGTCGAAAACACGTATGCTTTGGACTTTCAAAGTAAACATCGTATCAACTTTTTACTTTTTCAATTACCATTCTTGTTTATGTTTTTGCTGCTATATTAAAAGGGAAAATGTTTAGCAACAAAGAGATTCAACGCCCGCATTGCAAGTTACAATAATCGTGGATACATGGTAAAAACATAAGAAAAGACAAATAAAGCATTGGTCATCCCATAGTCTTTGGGCGTTGCCCTGAAAAAGTTAATTAAAAGTGTATAGAAATTTATTCACACTAAAAAGTGTGTAAAATTAAAAGTTCACACTTTTTAATGTGTACTTTCATAATCATTTTGTAATACCTCATTTGTCCACGCTAACTAAAAAGGTAGTGTGAACAAATAAAGTGTTACAAAATGATTATTAAAGTCCACACTAAAAAGTGTGAACTTTTAATTGTACACACTTTTTAGTGTGGAGAAATCTCTATACACTTTTAATTCTATATATTTTTACACACATAAAAGCATGACAAAATTTTTAATTTGTTCACACTAACTAAAAGTGTGAACAAATACAACATTATTTGTAATGACTAAATAAAACAAAACTTGCGTGCGAAAAGTAAAAGAAATAAAGTTATGCGACAAAAAGTAAAAAGGTTAAAAGTTTCGTAGCAGGAATGGAAAAAGCTTGATGAAAATTAAAAAAACAAAAGTTATATGGTGAAAAGTAAGATAATAAAACTTTCGTGGCAAAAATTAGGAAAATAAAAGTATAAAAAGTAAATAAAACAAAATTTTTGTGCGAAAATTAAAAGAGGCGGAAGTGATGTGGCAAAAGTAGAAGGGCGAAAGCTTTAGTAAATTTACGTGATAAAAAATAAAAATAACGAATCTTTCGTGGCAAAAATTAAAAAAATGAAAGTTTAAAAACTAAATGAAACAAAACTTTCGTGCCAAAAGTATAAGAAATAAAGTTTTGTGACAAAAAGTAAAAAGATTAAAAGTTTCGTGTGGTTGACAAAAGTTTTAAAAAAAAACAAAAATTATGTGGTAAAAAATAAGATAATGAAACTTTCGTGACAAAAGTTAGAAAGATATCTATAATATAACTAAAAGAGGCTATAACTAAAATAAGGGATTGGGGGTACACTTAGCACTCTAATCTCCCTCCTTGAGCCTAACTATAAATCCTAACTAATCCTTTATTTTTCTATATCTTTTTAATTAAAATTTTATATATATTCTTATTCAATTAAAAAACAAATCTATTTCTCTCCCAGAAATTATTATATTTATACAATATAAAAAAAAACCTCACGATTTGTTTATGTATTCTGGCCAACAACATGGTAAAATATTAAAATCCTTTTGATTTAACCGGTTATAAATTCTATCAATTTTGATAACTACAATAACTTTTATGTTTAATTTTTTCTTCTAAGTATGTCAATAGTTTACCAATTCTTTTTTTTTTTTTATCTCGATCTTAAACATTCTTTTTTTGATTTATATGCATTAATTATATTAATTTTTAGGGTTTAGGGTTTATTATTACTAATGTTTAAGGTTTATTATTGTAATACACATAATTTAAAAACATGGATTTCCAAAAACTTTCGCCTAACGGCGTAAAAAAAAAGCGGAAGTAAACTTTAAAAGTCCAAACCAGTATAATATGTTTGATTTATTCATTAAATGGTGTTACTAGCCATATCATCAAAATAAGTTCAAATGAAAACCCATCGGTTGCCCAACATTAAACAACCGATTACATTATCAATAAAAGTCATTATTATCTAAACATAAAGCAAATGACTAAAGCGAACAACCACTATGGGTAAACTATAGCCAACTTTAAGATCATCTACCCATGCCTCATGTCTTCTCACATCTACCTACTCACTAATGTTGGACCTGAGGGAACAACACATTTTAAAAGAGCAAGTGTTAGCTAACGAATTAGCTAAGTAAGATAACACATAGGTTATAAAACATTTGTCCATTAACTTTATAGAAAAGTCATATTAAATCGTTAAGGCACATATCACATCAATGCATCACATCATCCATAACATATCATTGCATCAAACATCATCATAATATGTGAAATCACCCTAGATGTGTCTAGTCATCTTTTACTTCACATATATCATATAAGCATCATCGTATAGTGTGACCTAAGTCACTTTCATTAGGCGTGACATAAGTCACTCATCACATATAAGATGTAAGTTTATGTATAGGAGGTCATAAAACCTAACAGGGAACCTCACACCTGACTAGATGGATAAGCCTTACGGCGGTCCATCAATGTCGTTAGGGAATGGCAAGCCAATCCAGGAGTAGTTCGTATGTTCAAAGACATTGGTGGGTAATCACTCTACCCGGAGATACTCAAACCACGTAATTATGTTGCAAGGAGCCACCCAAGCAACTACATATACGCACCCGTCAGGCAAGGGCAAGTACGGGTTAAGCTTAACACTTCCCACGTCATTTACGAGCTCGGTTTACATCACATATAGTTTAGGTGTCCACGTTACCTAAACATCATCACATATCATCTTTTACGTTTGGACCCTTAAACGTGCACGTGTCATGGCAACTTAATAAGTCTAGTGAACTAGATGAACAAGCCATGTAACCATGCACATTTCACATATCATCAACATATATCATATTTCAATTCATCTCAAGACATTACATATCATTTCATATCATATCATTACATCTCATATCATTGCATGACATTTCATAACATATCATTACATATCATCTTTCATTGCATAACATAGTTCATTTCATAATGTATTTCATAACAACTCAAAGCATTTCATATCATATCATAACGTCACATATCTATGAGTAGCATTTCAAGCTTTAATATGCATAAGCAAACAATATACCATTTGGGGAAGTTATTATATGAAAACTATGTTTTTGTTGAACCCTTAGCGTGTTAAAGTAGTGTATCTTACCTCAATGGAGTGCACAAGAGTCATCAAATAAGTCTACCATACTTGACAAGTGTTCCCGTCAACCTATGGTACAATAATGATTGAAATATAAGTCAACTAGACACTTAAATACACTTTGGAAACTCTGATGTATGATATCGCCGATACCATTAGTGGTCTCGTCGATATCAGGCTCTAGAATACACCAACCAAAAGACTATGCAATGGTCACGAAGGTACCTTGGTGTGGTCTCGGCGGTATCGTGGTCCAGAACCAAAACACCAAACAATGGTCACGAAGGTACCGTGGTGCATATCGGCAATATCGCTGTGCAGATCAGATTTCAACCCTTTTTAGCTCCCAATCAAATCCTATACGACTTTTACCCCTTAAATCGACCTGGAGACATTAAACTAACATCTTTTATGGTACAATTAATGACTTTAATCCATCAGTTGATTCCTTGATCCTTTACAAACATCAATCCTCCGTATAACATGAAATCGATACACGTTTTGCAATTAAATCATACCAACCCTCATGGCCAGGAACGAACAACCCTATGGAAAAACTTATTCAATTGATCAAGGGATCGTGCTTTACCTGTAAGAGGGATTAACGGATCGAAAACTAGAAGAAACCACCATCGAATTGCTTCTGAATCGCATAGAACTTGAGGAGATACTCTAGGGTTTGTGTGTGAACTTTCTCAAGAGTTTTGGATATGATTTTAGGGCATAGGGGACGTGACTTAAGTCCCTTATCAGCTGGAGCATGTTTCAAGATTTAACATCTAGGCCCTTGTACTTTCTTATAGCTCGTTTCGTGACCTAATTGCTCGTTTAAGACATATGGGAACTCTTAACGACTCACCAATCCTATCGGAAACACTTTTAACTTTATTAATCATCTTTGACATCATAAACACATTAACATATACATTATTAAGGCATTGAAGCCTCACACATATATCACATTATCCACATATAAGCATTAAATCTCCTAGAGACTTAACGGATAAAAGGTGTTGACTTAGCGATTCAAGTCAACCGTTAGATAAAAGTTCGGGATGTTACAATTATTATTGAAGTCTTCTATGTAACTACTTCATCAACCACCTGCTCAGCATGCTTCGATTTTCTTATAACATAAATACATCGGTTTGTATCCCAACTATATATTGATTTGTCTTTTTACTAATTCTCTATTTTTTAAAATATTTAATTTAATTTAATAAATGGCCGACCTTATTATTAATTAAAAACTTTTTTTATCCTTTAAATTCTCCCAAAAATTATTTATCAATATATACGACCTAGAAAAAACCCTCACATATTCTCAAACAAAAAAAAACCCTCACATATTCCAAACCCAAAAACAAACCTATGGCCAAAAAAACTTACGATTGACGACCAAAATGGTTTTTTTATTTATATAGTTTGTTCTTATTTAATCATTATTATTATTATTTAACATTTAGTTTTTATGTTATTGTTATTATTATCTCTTTTAAGTTAGTTTGTTTTCCATTATACTTTCGTTATGGCTTCTTCTTGAAAAACAAAAAATAAGACCACATTAGTTCATCTTGAAGATCTTAAGCCAACACATGTTATACATGATCTACGACTCCGTGTTGTGCATGTATGAACTGTTTCAAAGTGGAACAACCCGAAGAAAATTAAAACGTTCGAGATGGTCTTTGTTAATGAATTGATATGTATTTATTAAATTATATACTTTGTTGCAAATTTTCTATTTATCTAAATTTTTTAAAAAAAGGTAAACTGGAATCAATATTTATATGAAGTTAATTTTCATATGTTTCTTCTTTAGCTTTCGTATTGATTAAGTTGTGATATTAGTCATAGTGATAGTTGCTCAAATCATTTTAACTTTGACATATTTTGATTAATATATTTTGATATAAGTATAAAAAGTAAATAAAGCAAAACTTTAGTGCGAAAAATAAAAGAAACGAAAGCGATGCGGCAAAAAGTAAAAGGGCGAAAACTTTAGTAAACTTATGTGATAAAAAGTAAAGAGAATGAAATTTTCGTGACAAAAGTTAAAAAGATAAAAGTTTGAAAAATAAATAAGACAAAACTGTCGTGCCAAAAATAAAAAAAATTAAAGTTATGTGACCAAAAATAAAAAGACAAATTAAAAATAAAAAAAACAAGCAGGCTGCTATGCAGCTACATGCCAGCTAAGTTCACTGTTTATAAGCACGGCCAATGTAATAGTAAATAGATTTAGCATAACCGGCATACATTGCAGATGCCTATTTACTTTCTCAATCTAGCAAATTCGATATTATTTTCTTGGTTTAATTGGTTTTTTAATTGGAAATAACTTACATGTTCTTAAAAAAACATGCTTTTACCAAATTTCTTTATAAAATTATTTCATTATTTTACTTTAAAGTTCATTAAATATACATATTATATCTCTTATTTAAAATTAATATTAATATTATACGTTTTTAGATACAAATAAGTTATCTCTTTATAATTCGGGTGCCAATGGAAATTCTTTTTGGTCAATTATATTGATTACATAAAAGTATATTTTCCGGACAATGAAGAGGTAATGCCGCTGAGTCCAATCACCACTGCTGTTTAAAAAAAATTGTATATTTGTTAAAAAGACAGTCAAAGTCAATCAGTCAAAGTCAGACAGTCAAAGTCAATCAGTCAACTAATCAGTCAAAGTCAAACAGTCAAAGGTATTCAAAGCTATCCATATTTATCTTACAAATTGATGTATAAATACCATCTTAAATGTAATGGAAAATCATAACAAAATTTATATTCATCTTTTCTATCTCCTTAATCTCTCTAATAGTTAACAATAATATTTATATATTTATCTGGAACAAATTAATTTTGTTATTTATATAATGGGTTTGATCATTAAATCACCAACATATTTTTTTCCATACATGATTGCACGATAAAAATTTGTATTGATATATGTTTCCTACAAAACTTTTTAAATTTAAATTTATACATGGTTGATTTTTGGGCATTCTATAGCCACCACTATTGAGTTAAGTGAGGTATATTCATGCATTTTAAAAAAGGTAAATGGGTTGGAACTTTTGCGTCCTTTTTGTATTCAAAGCGTATATTGTATAGAACTCATGTCTGATAAGTTTTCATCCCCATACATAAGATCACAAAAAATAGTTTTTTCATTTGTTTTTGACAAATTTTAAATAAACAATCGATTATAGATGGGTTTTGATTTTCAATTATCAACTTCTGTCAGTTCTATGCCATCAAGGTTGACATACCAAGATAATCTTAGAAAGCACGCCACCTAATGACCTAAAAAGTTAATGATATTAACTCATAATTAAATCTAAAGTACATACTAAGAGGAAATAAATAGACTAGAGAGAAGAAGATGGGATTATATATATATATATATATATATATATATGTTTGAATGGGGACTAATTAGAGTAATGAAACTACGAGAGGGGCCAGAGTAGGGTTAATAAAAATTTAAGACAAGTTTTCAAGTCAATGTGAAATTGTTGTACATATGTGATGATGATTGATGAAATGGATGCATACCAAAAACTTGATTCTCTTGGGCAACGACAATTTTGTGAAATTTCTATTGCAAGGAACTAATTTTTTTGAATCTATCATATTAGCTAGTGAGGATCGAACTCAAAACTTTAAGTAAATCAAAACTTTAAATAAATTAAAAGTGTCTATCACCAGTTGAACTGAGCTACCTTCATTGTCAAATTAATATCATTTAAATAATTGAAATATTTAAGATTATACTTAATTATGAAGTAATGTGAATCTTGTAATTAACGAAAATTTTAATGTTAGGGGGGTTATATTTAAATCAACAAACGGCAATAAAATATTAATGGAACAATGGTTGATTAATTTATTAAGATTTTAAAATAATGTTTGTTGACTTATCATCTTTTGTATTATGGTTAATTGATTGTTTGATTGTAAAGGATGATTGTATTTTATTTAGAATTTCATCCCTATGATTGTTGAAGGAGCTCTATGATTGTTTGATCAAGTTTATTTCCATTTGTCATTTCATTACAGCACAGCGCAAAATGATTTCTATGATACAAATACACGAAGTAAGACTAACAACAACGATATCAATCCCGACAAAAACAAAATTTGACGGAGGTGCAACGTACATAGTCTTACCCCTATGTCCTACCAAAGTAGAAAGACCGCATTCAGAAGAACCCCCGGCCTATATATGGCTTTATCCTTGAAAAAGTTCTCGACAACCAAAGCCGAAGAGAAAACTGATGAAATTTCAGATCTAGAGAGATTTCTCTTTCAAGACTCTAGAGAGAGAAACTGAAACGGTCGATATCTTATTTTTGGAAAGTACGTACTATTCGCAGTATAAACTACTCCGCAATTACAGAGTAGTCAAATTAAGATTACAAAGAGAGGGATTAGATTACATTAAATCTATCATATCCAATCCTCCCAGCTAATAGTTTCTTTTTTCAATCTATCTTTAGACCACAAGAAGCCTATAGCTTTTACATCAAGAAAAACTTTATCGCAACAAATCCTTGACTGGTGAAAAACCTTGTCGTTTCTAGCCTTCCAAAGACACCAACACGTTACGAAAAGAATGCCTTTAGAAACTTGACTTTCCTTCTTGCCCAAGCCCAATTTATCGTAGCACTCGATCAATAAGCTCCTGGATAGAAGAAAACATGAGATTTCCAACTTTACATCATGCATCTATATATGACTCCAAACTGCCGCCGAGAACGGACAGTAGCAAACGGTTGATTAGTTGTTAAATGTTAAAAAGTAATGAGACTAATGAACTCTAAAATAATAATTGTTACTACTTCATCATATAAATCAAACTTTCGTTATGGGCGAGATATTAGAGCTTGAATTATTAAGCGATAATATTTGACTCCACTACATGTGATACGTCCATTAGGTAAGTATGTAACTGATTTGTATTAAACTAATATCAAAAATCACTTTAGAAAATTGAGCGTCACGAAATATTTGAATGAGACATAATGTCCTCCTCACTAAATGTTACTAATGAAACAACAAACAAAATGGATGGAGTTGATTTTCTTTTGTTGATTTTTTTGTTAGATATGATCAACCTAATGTTTGGCCATAAATACAGATGGATGTATCTTATCTCTATATATATTACCTACTAGTGCTTCATGATCTCTTGCTTTCAATATTTGAACACATCTCTGTTTATATATATATACAAAGTCCAAAAGGAGATCAAGCAATAGTTCAACAAATGATGAATAAACGAACCGAGGTAGCAATTATCGCAACCCCCACAATTGGCAACCTTGTGCCAGCCGTGGAGTTCGCCACACACTTGATCAACCATCATTCGAATCGTATATCCGTCACAATACTCGACATCTCCATGCCTCAATGGCCACTAGTCCACGACTACATCCAATCGCACACTTCAACCCAACACATCCGGTTCATCAAACTTAGCCCACCTAACTCTGATCAACCCATAGACCGACACAAATCGGTCATCGAGTTCATTTCACTTCATATCAAAAATCATAAACATATAATTAAGGAAACACTTAAAAACATTCCACTTGTAGGATTATTCATTGATATGTTTTGTACTTCCATGATTGATGTTGCCAATGAACTTAACATTCCATGTTACATGTTTTTTCAATCTCCTGCGGCTTATCTTAGCTTTGTACTTCACCTCACAGCTCTGGTCGCAAAACCAGGTTCTGTGACCGAGTTAAAAGTACCAGGTTTTACTAACCTGGTACCACCAAATGCTTTTCCATCTTATTGTATAGATAAAGATGAACTTGGTTACTCATGTTTTATACATCACACACTTAGGTACAAAGAGACCAAGGGTATTGTCGTAAATACGTTCCAAGAGCTCGAACCCTATGTACTTGAATCTTTGTCTTCTAGTTATAATATACCACCGGTTTACCCGGTTGGGCCGATTATTGATCATGCAGGACCGGCTAAGTGGCATGGAAACCGGTCCGCTCATGAAAAGATCATTCAATGGCTAGATCAACAACCCGAGTCATCGGTTGTTTTTTTGTGTTTTGGTAGCATGGGGAGCTTGAACCGGGTTCAAGTGAGAGAAATAGCAACCGGTTTAGAGAAATCTGGATACCGGTTTTTGTGGACTATACGTGAACCGCCAAAAGGAAAGCTAGCGCTTCCAAACGATTATCATGATTTTGATGATGATCTGTTTCCAAATGGGTTCATTGATCGGACGGTTGGTAGAGGTTTGGTGTGCGGGTGGGTCTCACAAGTAAGTGTGTTGGCCCACAACGCGATTGGTGGGTTCGTGTCACATTGTGGTTGGAACTCGATACTGGAGAGTATATGGTACGGTGTGCCAATTGCCACATGGCCTTTGTATGCTGAACAACATTTGAACGCATTTGAAATGGTCAAAGAGCTTGGATTGAGTATGGAGATAAAAAGATTGGATGATAAAAAGAGCGATTTAGTGTTGGCCCATGATGTGGAGAAAGGTGTGAGGGAGTTGATGGATGGTGAGTTAAGGAAAAAAGTGAAAGAGATGAGTGAAAAGTGTAAGAAGACTCTGGTGAAAAATGGGACTTCTTATCAAGCTTTAGATGACTTGGTAAATGGTATTTTACCTCATGTTTAAAAACCTGATTTTTGGTTTGCCTTTTTTGTGTTTTTATTCTATCAACTTGAGAAGTGAATTTAAATGATACTTATTATTTTTCATTTTAACTCAAATCAAAGATTAAGAATTAAACTTGATATTCTAATTTTTACTTACACAACCAAATAAGTCATTTACCCATATTGTCATCTTTCAAGTCAAGTAAGACATGTTAATAAACCAAAAGACCTTTGCATAACATAATGGGTATGTTTGGCAAAAGTAGTTGTAGCTTTTAGTTCGAGTTGTAAGTTGTAGCTTTTTAGTTATAGCTGTAAGCTGTAGCTTTTATTTTCTAAAAGTGTTTGGTATGATAGTTATAACTGCAACTTCAAGAGGTATTTGTGTAGTTTTAAAAATTAAAAGCTTCTTCGAAAAGCCAAAGCTCCTGAAACGCTATTTCAAGCAGCGTTTCATTTTGGAGCTTTTTCTTTCAAATAAAAGCTAAAGCTAGTTGCATCCAAACAAAGCTTTTGATATTTTAGGAGCTTTTAGTTTGAAATAAAAAGCTAAAGCTCCTGAAAAGCTCTCGAAAAGCTTGTGCCAAACATAGCCAATGTTGTAGAAACGTATTAAACCAAACTTATTAAATGAGCCATAGATGAGAATGAGATTACTAAGTATCTATACAAAACTCCATTCTTCTACAATGGACAATACCTTCAAGGCTTTTAGTTCAACTTTTCTTCTAACAACTTCAATCCACAAGATCTTAGTTCTTTTTTCCGGAACCACCTATAAAATGGGTAAACATCTAAAATATAAGTACTATCATCATATATACGAATGTGGGCCAATGTACATAGGACTATCACATGTAACCTATGACACCGTCGTACCATACTTACATGCCCACCTTTGTACTTAACACGTTACATGAATCCATATAAGCTAATGATTACAATCTCAATCAAATATAAACAATAACAATTCCCCACATGGGTTATGGCCACGACTTAGGCCTGTAATCAAATAGAGTCCTTACTTAGGCTTAACGCCAAATCGATTACCACACACAGAATCCACCATTATTTGGTAATCGACCCGACATACATACAAAGATATGCAAGAACACTCACTTCCTTTGCGACACAAATAATCAAATCAAGATAACCGCAAATTCAATAAAAACAAGCTTTCAACCTATTCAAAACAACACAATTCACATATAAGGCCACATTCATACTCTTGGCTAGCTCAACCTAGCCATACTTACAATTCACTAACATTCCTAACCCAAAATCATTTTACTTTGTCATTGAGTTGCTTTCTATTCAAAAACTTCACTTGGTGAGTTCAAATCATCAACACAATCACCATTTTATTCAACTGGTAAATTTCACCACTCTTTCATAATTAAAGTTTCATTGCCAACATACAAATTCTTAATTAAATTAATCATGAAACTCACTAACAAACTAGGATATTCAAGAATTTGGGGAAAAAAATCATACAAAACTCAATTCTAACAAAAACCCCTAATTTGAGTATTTCAAGAACGCTAATTTCTCAAAAATAACCAAAACTAGGTTGGGAGTATCATTACCTTCAAAGAACTAATTCAAGTCTTAAAATCACAAACTCTGCTCTTCATTTTTTTCTCTTTGAATTTTTGACCATACCACCCACACACTCTTAATTTCTCGAAATTCAATTTTCACTAGAATATAGTTTATCATTATCTCATTTAATTGGATTTTGATTGAGAGAAAAAGTGAAACTAATTAGAATGAAGTGAAAGAAGATTGAAGAAGAGAATAAAAGAAATAAGCGGAAATGTGATTCACAAATTTGGAGGATGGCTGACATTATCCCTCCCTTGATGCCACGCCTCTTTTAATTTTTCATCGTTATATTACTCGTTATCCGCTAAACTTTCAACTAAGTTAATCTCATGTCCAAAAATAAAATACTAGCAAATTAATTTAATGTTAAAACTACAAAAAAAGGTTAATTTATTTACCTTAAAAATTTTAGAGTGTTACAACATCACTAAAATATTATATAGCACCTAATTTTAATTTTTATTATAGATATATACTATTATATAAAACTTATAGTCCCATGTTGAAAATTAAGAAAAATGGGACACGCGAATTTACCAAACTACCTTTAATAGTTTAATGATAAATCACCACGAACCTTTAATATTAAATTACATCATCAGTCTCTTATATTATAAAATACATTTACTACACCTTTTAAATAAAACACTTTTACATCAGTTAACTATACCATTTGACGCGACCACCGCAATTATCATCCGTTGTCGTCATCACACATCCGTATCACACGGGTACCATGCTAGTTATATATTATTTTTCTTAATTTAGAGTAAATTGCAATTTTGGACCTTCAAGTTGGTAAGGATTTGTAGTTATTGCCCTTAAGTTCAAAAATTACAATTATTGTCATAAAATGGGTCAATTTTTTCAATTTTTACTCCGCAATCAAACGCCGTCCATTTTCATGGCAGTTAAACACCCCCCTGTAACACCCCGACTAGGGCGGAAACACGAGATGCCACAGAACGACATGATATAAATTAAAGATTTAAACATAAAACATCAACATTAAGTTCCAAATGCCAAAAATGTTCAAAAGATTACATAGTTAAGGTTGACGTTTGAAATTCATTACATAACCCAAATCCATAATCAAAAGACAATTGTTTGTATTACAAATCGTCGAGCAAATAGTCATCAAACATCCAAAAGAGAGGTCAAGCTACAACCTTATTGCTCTAAACCTGGAAAGCATGAAGAAAAGTGTCAACTACGAGAGTTGAGTGAGTAGATTTATACTAACAATACATTCAAATTTCATCAAAAACATTTTTATAACAAGCCATAAAGTTTCCAAGAATATCATCATAAAATCCATACCCAAACTGCATGTTCAAACAATATCAAACTATCAACAATATCAATATCATTTGGCCAATGTATAATTCGATGAGTTGTTCTTGAGCTACTACTAAGACCGCTCTACCGTCCGAAATAATCATCAAAGTGTGTCAATAGCAAAAATGCTAAGCGCATGCTGTCATTCATGTGCAATTAATAATAAGTGGGTCGTGCCATGGAGACGACCGCATAATATAAAGTAGATTAAAGCACTCCTAGGCCGGCCGGCGACGAGGGCGGCCATTCATCCCGCCGCCATATTAGTGAGTGAGGGGGACGTAAATCCTAATTGCGCAACCCTCTAACTACAGGCCCCCCCCTTTCGGAATTAATAGTAGTGTGACCGGGGACCAAAGTTGACAGAACTCAAGCTCATCATATTTCATATAACACATTGAACATGCAATAACATTCCCATATAATCATCATTCGATCAATATAGCATTTTCATAATAGAAAGCAATTTTTATTTATCATGATTTTCACCCCGAAAGTATAACATATAAAAGAGTTTGAAAGGGGGCTATGACTCACTTGTTTTGAGTGTGATAAGAGTTGATCAAATATGATTCCTTCGTCTAGATTTGTTGCTCCTCGAACAAGCCTAAAACATAATATATATATATATATATATGCACGACGTTAGTGCGTGTGACATGAACTAGTAAGCTAGATCATGAGATGTATACTAGTAGACTTGTAATGTGCGTTTTTATTATTGATTCTAGCTTTTAATTTATGAAGTTGTACAAGTAAATTATCCTAAAACTAACACACTTACCAGCAGAGAACCCGGTCTTGTGTAGTATAGTCTAGTGGTAAATTACAGGATCGTTCGCAGGGACGCTTGCACTACCTAATCTAATAATATGTGTAATTCTAGTTTGTTTTGGGGGTTTGTCACTAACTCCTAATAAACTATTACCTAACAGTAACTATCCGGTATTACCGGGGCAAACTGCGTTAGAAGACACAACGTAAAATATTGAAAAGCAAATAACAGTAATTAAATTAAAATACTTGTTTGGCATCTCCGATCTCATGGTACGACCAAATACTATTTTATTTGTTTGTTAGACTGTTGGAAACTTAATCACGGCTCAGATTCTCGTTAGATTCACTTTGCCTAATTACTAGTGCTATCGCTAGACTCACACTACCTTATAAACAAATTCTCACTAGATTCATTGTTTAAGCATTAATGACCTAAAGTTTGTGTTACTAGTTCATCTTTTAGTTACCCGGCTCTTAAGCCATGACTAGATAATAATTCTCTCCGGTGACCACAGTGCTCGGTTACAAGTCACTGGATCACGTCTGACATTGTTAAGCTTCATGTTCAGTTCATCCTAGTTACTATGGTTCTGGATCCCTCGGTTACAAGTGAATCACCTTTTACATCTAGTTATAGACCGACTAGTGTTTTCCATCTTAGCATATTAGTTCTAGTGTATGATCATAGACAACCATCAGAATTAAACTAATATATTCAGATATAGAACCTATAATATCATGAATTTCTAATAAACATGGATCTACGATAAATAGTAAAACACACTCCAACAGAATCTAAACAAAAAAAGTAAAACAATAAACGTCTACATGATCACATCGATCCAAACAAGTATTCAGCCTACTAGCCTAGCATTATTAAAGGAATACCAAAAAAGATGAAAGACATTGTTTGGTAAAGTAAAGTAAATAAAAGATAAAAGATCTAGACCAAGGATGAAGATCGGAAGGTGTTAGAAGCTCCAAAACCTTCTGGGGAATCTGCAAATCGATCTAGGGTTGTTGCTGGGCGGCTAGGGCTACTGGATCGGCTCTTTCTTAGGGTTTTGAGGGTTAGTTCGGCTTAAATAGTGATTTAAGTCGGTTGCTGATGAGGGCCAACCAGCGGCGCTGGTGGGCTCACCAGCGGCACTGGCTGTGGGCTTTTTTAGGCCAGCGGCGCTGGTCAGTGGCTAGCGGCACTGTTTGCTGTTGTTTGTACCTGTACTTCTTCGTTCGGCGCCCGAATCATTTCCTTGTGTCTTGTAACTTCATAGGCTTCCTTCTTGAGTTACTTGATGTCATTTACCCTCTCTCACATCTTTCGTGAACCTGCATAAACATACGATTTCATTAAGTATCAATAGTTCCGGAATATTAACTCATTTAAGCATTGAAATGAAGCCTTTCGATAGGGGTTTTTATCACAAAATGGACGCTCATCAACTTGCCCAGCTTTGGTTGTTATTAGATTATGGAATTTTGAGTGCATTATATTGCTCACTTTACTTGGTTGAAAGATATTTGGTGGAGAAGATCATTTTCTCATTATACGTATTTACACGATTGTTGGAATTTCGGTAACTTGGCTTTGATTGTCATGGTTTCTATTATATGCTTTGCTTACTCATAATATTTGACATTAATAATCTTATAATATTTATATTCATGTATATTTTCTTATTTATAATCATTCATTTAATTTAGTAATATTTAATTATTTATTTAATCTTTTTTATCGATTTATTAATTAAATAATTCCTTAAAGATACTTTTAAATGTCATATTTGTCTTTATAAAATAGGAATAATTATAATTGAGTTATATTCTGACTTTTAAGCTTTTTAACTTATATTATGGTGATTTATATATTTATTTATATAATTTTTCCATTAACTTAGCAATAATGATTAATTAGTGATTTTTACTTAATTATTTACCTTTAAATTATGTAACACTTGATCTTTGGCTTTCAATTATTTTGCCCCAGTAGGTTTTTGTTATTTTCACCATTGGTTATGAAGATTTAACCAAATTCATGATTTACATAATTTATTTATTTATTCATATATCTTTTAATTGCCATTTAAATTCAATAAATCATGGAAATGCTTAAAAATCACCACACAAGCTTATGAACAAAAATCCCAGGCCTTTTAGGCAACTTTTATCAAGATAAATTCATATCAATTCAACCTCTCTTGTGTCTTGCTTATTTTGAGGACTTTAAGCTTGAAAATCGTTTACGAAATAGTGATTTTAGCTTCATTTTTTAAGCAATTCGAGTACTTCCAAATGGATTTTTATCCTTGTTTCATTATTTCCAGAAAAGTTCATCATATTTTGATTTTCCAAGTCGTGATAGTGGTGGTGGTGTGATATGTACATTTTAAAGCTTTCGGTTAGTGATTATTTGACCCAAAAATGTGAGTTTTGAGCTTGCTATTGCCATGAGTGATATCGCCTAATTCATACATATTTATTCTATGCGATATCATTTGTTTTATGTCTTGATTATGTTTAGTTTATGAACTTTTGATGCTTAACATGTGAATTATTTGAATTGTAGGTTCATATGGTGTCATCTAATAAAAGATACTAAAAGGACTTGTTTTAAAGATGTACCAGGAAAGAAGCCATATTTTATGAAGTAGTCTACATAAATTATTATGTTGTCATGACTGACTTCTAATAATATTGGTGTGGAGAATTTGTGCTCTACTTTCCAAACGAGATAAGAAGCCCAAATTAAATATCAAGATGTCAAGATGCTAGAATTTTTGACGGTGGGCTTAAACTAATAAAGTCTCAAGAGCTTTGCAATGGAAATGATCCATAATAAATGTGGCAGCCCACTTTGTTTCACGTGGGCAGCAAATCATCAAAACGAAAAGTATATATAATCTATATATATTGATGACAATTGAGAGGTGTGCTGGAGGGTGTGCCTTGGTTCTTCGAGCAGCAACAAATGGTTACTTCGAGAATTCTTTTCATCTATTGTTTTTATTAGTACAGTTATGTGCTAATAATTTAATCATCTACTAATATGAAATGATACGATAAATAATAATGGTTGCACTATTTTATAATTCAAGTCGATTTAATTTAACGTTGTGTCGCAATCTTAATATATTTGATTCTTGATATTTATTATTGAATTGTTGGTTATGTACGCATACTTTTAATGGTATTATTTGTATGTCTACATGATTTTGATTGTCTGAGGTTTAGATAGTTGGCTTTATGTCATGGACTGGTAAAGAATAATTCAATAGTAATAGGATTAAACGTGTTAACGGATTGGTAATTCGGTAGACATAATTGTTATCTAAATAACCAAAACAAATAATTGATTAGGAAAGCTATGAAAGGCGTCACGGGGTACCGGTCTTAGTAACGGAACTAGTTAATTATGGTGATTGGATAAAGTAACGAACTTGACGGGTACGGGGTGAGTCTTTGTTTAGTTCTCAGTTATAAGTCAACATATTTGAATTGGTTCTTTAATTAAGTGCAACCTGAATTTGTAGTGTAATGGATTCGAGGTAGATGACCTTTTAATATTCTTGTTTATAACAAACTCTCTTTCAGATTAATTCTTCTGAATTACTAACTTTCTCAATTTACTAACTGTTTTCAAAACCCCTCCATTTTTTAGAATTACATTAAACTCACATTTTTCTTGAATAAAGAGTCCATGTGTTCGATCCTGACTTACCATTTTTCTATACTATACACGAACGGGTCCACTGCCCGAGAGTGTGCTTTAGTTGATTAATTGGTATATCTTTTTTATAAATTTAAGACTCGATTTTGCACATCAATGAGTCATATGACTTGAGTTTTATACTTATGAAACCACTTATTTATAGTAACTTTGAGACCTTTTCATGGTCATTTGATCATGGTGCAAGTGTGTGCTCAATATGGGTTTCTTTCATGTTTTTGGTTTGTGATTTCTAGCTTATTTTAATATGTTTTGTTCCAAGCCTTATATCATTGATATCTCATCAATTTTTCCAGAATATTAATGTCAATTTTTAACCTATTTTTAACTTAGAACAAGCCTAACTTCATCTCATAATCTAACAAAAATCCAATCTTCTTAAATCTAACATGCATACACACATCTCATCATTTTAACAACAAATCTTTATCAATATATCATTCAACAATACAAAAACTTCCTTTTCATGAAAATTTCCAGAAATATGATCATCAAGATTTACAAAAATATATTCATGTTTCAAAGATAAAGCCATTTTGCAAACTATTTAATAGATTATAACATTTTTGGGTCTCAAACTAGTTGAATCCTTGGATTTTCTTCTAGATCTCGACATGTATGAGCATGGGAAGAAAGATCCTATCAACTTTGCCCTCATCAAGTGTATATTATAAAGAAAAACAAGAAGAAAGTATAAACTTTTGATAAAACTTTTGAATATAAACATAAATAAGGTAAATCTAGTAAAAAGGATGAAGATTTATACTCTCTTGGATTCGGTTTTGATGATGAAAATGGGCAGATTTTCATGACCCTTTTTGGCTCTAAATAACCCTTAATCTTTGCTTGTAATAACCCTTAAGCTAACCTTATATTAACCTTTGAATAATCTATCTTAAACCCTTATTACTATTACTAGTTTAGTTTGATTTTTTTTTTTGTTTGCCTTATTCTTGTTTTTCTTGGCCGAAGTTTTTAGAGAAAAAGGAAGAGAGAAAAAAGTTTTGGGTGAGAGAAAATGTATGTGTGTTTGTATTTTGGAGAGTGTAAGAGTCATGTTTGAGTGTTATGTGAGGTTAAGTCTTGGGAGTGTAAGAGTTCATTTGCTAGTTAAAATTTAATTGGTGGAAAGGTATGGAGAAAGGGTTGGGGCCTGTTTCGGTGAGGGAAAAGGAAGGGGTTTTTGGGTTTTAAATTTTGTATTTTAAGTGTATGTGTGTATGTACATGTTGTATGCAAAGGTACATGTTTGCTACATTTAGTCTTTCATGGTACAATTGTTTCCCATTCATATTTATATACACGAGCATAATATCCGAACGTTGCGACGAAATTTTGTTTTAGGAGTGACAATTTGTTATTAGGGTAGATACTGTAATTAAATGTGTAGTGTACGGATGACCATTTTGAGAATCATATATATAGTGAAAGGGGTTTTTTGAAAAAAAAAAGTATGTTTAATTTTTTAAGACATACCATAAATAAAACTTCAAAATGCTTTATAAGGGAGTATAGATAGATATGGCCGTAAGTTTTGGTCTAGAATTGAAAGAATATTTGGTTTTTGTTAGTTATTATATGTACATGTATATGATGTATGTATGTACAATATGTGTAAGTGCAAGTGTATGTACCTAATGTACTAGTTAGGCTCTTATATATATATATATATATATATACTAGTCATAATATCCGTACGATGTACGGTATCTATATATATTGTGTCATAAAGAAATTTGAATATGTCAATACATGATTCATGAGTATGAAATAAATTGTGATTAAAGTAAATCGATAATCAAATCTAAATTATCATAAACAGTAACGATTAATTATAATACACAGTAACGATAAATATAATATATGTTTATGAATATGTTTACATATAGCCCACATAAACAGATTTGAAAACCTTCAAACACCGTTGAATATAGAATACGAAACTCTATAACAAATTTAGTTTTTGTTTCTTTATTTTCTATTTTGTTTTCCACGGGATGGAGCTAACAAAATTCGAAGGATTAGTATTATTATCATATTTATATACTTAACCACTGGGTTAAACCTCAGTAGCCAGGGGTGTTTCACTAAACCTGCTATGCGGGGTCCTGGGGGAGTTTACTCTAAGGTCTCGAGTTCGATCCTTGGTAGGTTCTCCTCGACAGTATTTTCCAATAAAAGAGGTGGTATGCTGAGAAAGACTATTTAAGATCCGCTTAGTACGGGACACTTTCGTTGTGCGATTAGCACACATCATACGTGTCTAAGGTAAAATTCACTTGTAAAAAAAATAAATCATATTTATATACTTAGAATTCATTGTGAAGAATAATACGGAGTAAAATTTTAATTTGAAACATTATTATAAATACAATACAATTATTAAATATTTAAAAGATATATATTAAATATTGTTTATTGATAAATATAACTTAGTTAACAATTAGGAAACTTAAATTATAGTTTTAATGAGACACGTGTCGTTCAAATAAACCGTCATGTGTCACATAAAAGATACTTCAATCCTGTTTTAGTTTATTGGTAGATATATATATATATACAAGGTTTTTTACCCGCACGATGTGCGGATATTAAATTTATTTTTTAAAAGTTTTAATATTGACATTGAAATCAATAAAATATATAATGTTCAACATTTAAATACCAAAAAAAAAATTAAACTTAGTTGAACATATTTAGAAACCTAATGGTATCGTGCTACTTGAATAGTGAAAATTAGTTTAAATGAGATTGACAGTATCTTGTGGCTGCATATTTGCTCTAAATATCATATTTGATCAGGAATAATTGCAATTACAACCCATGTATTTTTTAGAACAATTGCTACCCATGAAAGAAATGAACCCGCATAACCCGTAACTTCAATGAATCAAATTGTGATATCATTATCTAGTTAGAAATATTTAAATTCCTTTAATGAAACGATTTTGATAATATATGATTTGATTAAATGAATCAAAGATCAAAAAAGTTAGATAAAAAATATTGCCTTTACAGGAAATAAAAAGATATATAGAAAATTTAAACTCATATTTAAGTTTATACGGTTTTAGTTTTCTTTTTTGTATATGGGATTTGTTTCTTAAATATAAGGGATTTGGTTTCTTAAGTTTGTATATAAATATCTTTTTTATTTAATATTTAATGAATAAATATTGTCAAAAAAAATGTGATAATGACACATAGGATAAAAACTATGTGACAAATTTTAAAAATAGCTTTATATTGAGAAGGGCTTTAAAAGGTTAGGATTCCTATTGTTTTAATAAATATATAGATATATATATCCGTAAAATATGTATGTGTACATATATATTTTTGTGTTTTTAATTTGTCACTTAATTCTTGTCATAAGCTTGTACATAATTAGACATATATATTTGTACACTTATTATTATCCAAGCATTTTTATGTACCTATTTTTGAGATAGTCATTTTTATTCTCATGTCACATTTACTTAAACTTTGCTTGGTGATTAAATTGTTGGATATTTATAAAAAATTTTGATTGTTAGCTTATCTTGTGAGACTTATATTATTATTTATATAACTTAATTGATTATGGCATTTCTTTAAGTTCGATTTAGATCTCACTAATAGCTTTAGATTGCTAATTTAGGGCATTGTCTACTAGCTTCTAGTATAACTATGGTTTGCGGGATCACAGGCAATATGAATATAACGTAAATTCTATATTTGGTCTTTTAAGCTAGCAGCCTACCACGATCAGTTACCAACCGCTGTAAAGTTGAAAAATAACAAAAATGTAATTTTTTAAAATAAAAATGATATGTTATTATGTTATACAAATAGATATATGAGAAAATATTTCGTACTGCAAACTTTACCTAAGTTTAGATACTGTCACTTTAAAAAAAGATACAAATTAAATCTTTGAACTTGATAGACATACATAGCCACTGCCCATGAATTTTACCTAACATTTTCCCTAGATATATACAGTAATAATACCTACGTACATTTCTTATATAAATAAAATAAAATAAAATTGTGAAGACATCAATATTTTTAAAAAAAATCATATTTGGTATTATTACACTTTTTTTCTTATTACAGTAATTATTTATTTTCTATCTAATTAATTTGTGACATCATCTTTTGAATCTTAATTTTTAATCTCTTTATTTAAAAAATTTTAATACTATCAATCTTAATGTAAAATAACCTAATATATAATAACAAATTTTTTTAATGATGTAGTAAATGTTGAATCTTATCTTTTCATTAGAGCAACATTGATAACTTGCCACTAAAAATATAGATATTTATACACTACGAATTTTTATGCTTTATTATGATAATAGACATGTATTTACGAAACTTGTTTAGAATACCCGGGTTGAATCCGAATAAATTAACTAGTTATATATCTTAAGGTCGTATAATGAAATTGGCTCTATAAGCATATCCGAAAACAAACAAAACACACACATATAGAGATGTAATGATAAAAATATAAAGTGAAAGGATAAAACTTGATAATATGAAATATCTTAAGGTCGTATAATGAAATTGGCTCTATAAGCAGATTTTATATTATTTGTTTCTGTATTTCTTGTATCCTACACTAATCTTGAGTAAAAAGAAATCGACAGCAGAAAAGGAAAGCCTCATCATCAAGTCATGAGCTCCCTCCAAGACCAGCAAAACGCCTCCGCCGTCATCGGATTTTTCGGCCACCCTCTTCCGCCGTACACACCAATACACACACGTATATCGGTATATATATTTATAAACCATGAATGAAGGTTCATCCAATGATAGTCCAAAAGAAAATGCTGAAAATATAATAGAGCCAATTAGAATACCAACTGCTGAAGAAGTAAAAGCCCAGGATGTTTGGAACAATTGCGCTGTTCGCAGCGTTGCCAGCGGCGTTATGGGTTCGGGTTTTTTTTTTCATACATTTTTGGCACCAATTTGTTATTCCAACCACAGAAGATTTTATTTTTAGTAGTTTTTTTGAGGAATTAGGTAATAAGAATGTGTGGGTGTTGCTTAATTCTTGTATATGTATTAGTTTACAACTAAGATTTAAGCCTTTTGTTCGACTGTCTACATCTTACCTCCTCTGCGAGATTGGGTATTGTTATAATTGTCTTGGCTAATAACAAAGCAAAAAAAGATTACTTTTTTAGTAGTTTTGTTGGGGAATAAGGCAATGCCAATTCATGGGTGTAATTTGATTCTAATCTTTGTTGCATAATCCGTACATTAGGTTTTATAGTGGTATCACATTGATAATTGGGTGGTAAGCTTTCGTGATACGAAATCCATGATTTTGTGTTCCTACCAAAATTACACGCTTTTTTTTTTGTACTAAGTGTGGAAAAAACCTTTCGTTCCATGAACCATGGACATATAAGCTTAACTGAATTTGATGTTATAATTTCAATTTTTTTAAAGCAAATATGGTTAAAAAGTTTGAGTTCTTGCTCCAAATCATTGAACTGATCTAATGCATATTGTACATAGGTTGTTAATTAAGACAAAATGAGATCATCTGCTTTTATGTAACTTTGGTTTGTGATGAATGGTGCAGGAGGTGTAATGGGGGTGGCTTGGGGGTTGTTTGCTGGTGCATTGCACAATCCGATAACGGACAGTAATATGACTTTTGGACAGCAGATTAAGTTTACTGCCAGGCAGATGGGTGCAAGGGGCTGGGGTCACTGTAAAATGTTTGCTGTTATGGGAATTGTTTTCTCTGCTGCTGAATGTGTTGTTGAAAAGGCAAGATCCTTATTCTGTAATTTGTTTAATTTCTCCTTTTAACCTGATATCCATTAATTCTTTTTTGAATTATGTAGTTCATCTATCACACTGACTGTAGTGTTAAAAGATCTGGAACCCCATTTTAAAACATTTGTATTGCTTCCAAGAGACACAATTTTTAAGGAAATATTCTACACTAAAGCCTTGTCTTTTTCAGTATCAGATGGGTATTGTCACAATGTTTCAGTTCAATAACCAACTCCTGCTACTTATTGATTAATATGGCTTAATCTCCTATGTTTATATTTGTTGCTTTGTTTCCTTAAACTTTGATAGTTTTTGGTACTAACATTTGATTGTTCTCTTAAAGGCACGAGCAAAACATGACATCACCAACACAGTTGCAGCAGGATGTGTGACCGGGGCTGTGACGTCTGCAAGAGGTAACTATCTTCTAACTGTGATTGTCTGTAGCATATTGTTTCTTTGGATTTTAAATTAGCTGATAGCCATACTTTTGTTTAATTGGTTGAATATGAGGATTTGTTGTAATTGGTTTATTTTTATTTGGTGTGAATGAAATTTTCACTTCAAACAAACAAAAAAAAAAAGAATACGAGGATTTGTGAGAAACTGTGTACAACCTGATACATTAGACGTGTTATTTTTATAACTATGTACACTGTATATTGCATAGTAGAGATAACAATTGTTTAATACGAGTATCATGAACCAAACATATTGATGTTTGAAGTTAAGCTTTGATTGTGTGTTACCTTTTGTCAGCCATTTCATAAAGGGAAAATGATCCGTACTGCAGACTTTACCTAAGCTTAGGTATTGCCACTTTAAAAAAAGTTACAAATTAAACCTTTGAATTTGATAAACATACATAGCCCCCTGAAATTTACATAACTTCCCCCTGAATTTTACATAATCCCCCTTACTTTACCTAAAATAGGTACTGCATGTTTTATCTAACATTTCCCCTTTCATAAATAGCTTATGTCTAAGTTTTAGATACCAAAGGTTTTAAACTTCAAAACAAACAGGGATTTATGATTTCGATATTTGTAATGTAAAGTTTTAATTAGCATTAGAGATATGTAATCTAAGAAGATGTAATAGTCTCTCAATCATATATGGTAAGCTTCCATTATTTATAGTTTGTAAGACTTGCAGTAAAAGTGTAACATAGTTTGTATGCTTTTGTAGCCTAGTAATAGCTCTGTACTCAACCCGGGTTTTTATGCTTTGATTTTTTTCAGTTTGATTCTTTTTAATTTCATTGAAAGCAGAACTATCGGTTTTATGAAAGCAGTAGTGTGTTCCATGTTTTTACCTAAAGACAACTTTGGTTTGGTGGTTGATAGGTGGACCGCAGGCAGCTTGCGTAGGCTGTGCAGGGTTTGCTGCTTTTTCTGTGGCGTTAGAGAAGCTTTTGGACAGACACGAATGAGAAAACATCAGAAACTTCAAAGAAATTGGTTTTCTTGAAGACAAGTCTTTTGTATTTACCTACAATATAGCATAGGTTGTGATACAAGAGGGATAGATATAGCTTGTTCTGTTTTCTCAAAATTTCCATTTTATTATAGCAATCAACCACTGTTCATGGGACTAGTCGGTTTTGTATCAGCAGGGATATTTGACATCCCTCAGTTTTGTTGCATCACATGATTTAGAGATTGTGTAAGATGAGAAAGAGCCGGCAAATGTTGGAAATATATACCTTTAACGACATTGACTGGCTTTCAAATGTTGGAGGAATTATAATTCCTTATAAGGAGCTACACCCCAAATGGGCTAGGAGGTGCGGGGCACCCGACGCGCCCACGCCTGGGGTCGGGGTCGTGGGCGATGAAGCGTAATGTGGCGTTTTAGTGGCGCACTTTGCACTTAACAACTACACTATTGAGCTGTCTTTATTTTTGGTTAGCTCGATTATGGCTTCCATGGCTCAGTAGGTGGCTGTATGGCTCAAGAGTGTAGTTGTTATGGCTTAAATGGGTTGATTTGTTCCTGGTTTAACACCTGGAACAACACTTGCTATAGTTCAGCAAGTGACACATGTTGTTAAGGTGTTGACGTGTTGTTAAGCTTCATTAGTTAACATGTGTCTTCCACTTAAAAAGAAAAATCTGATATATCAGATTAACAACATGAACAAAAACACTTTCAATTTGGATCATCAATCAAACTCTTTCTCTTTCACTTCACTTCAAGAAGTTCTTGAAGGTAAATTCTAGGTTGTGGTTTACTCCGGCAGTACTTACTGCTTTGGCTGTTGTACCCTGGGAAACTGACGGGTTTACTTGGGTAGCCCGAAATCAGTTTTAAGGGCCCTCTGTTTAACAGAACCCTCAGCCCGTTTTGCCTTCTTTTATGTTCTTTATTTCTGTTTCATTTACTTTCTTGTATTGAATAGTTTGTAGTTAATTTCTTTGTAATATTGTTGTAATTCGAATTTGATCATCAATAAAATGTTGTTTTCTTGAATGGTACTCCAACAGATTTGACCACTGATTAGCGTTATGTAAGTTTTATGGATCATTAAAATGACCTTTGAACCGGGTTCAAGCGAGAAAGATAGCAACTGATTTAGAGACTTTTGGGTACCGGTTTTTGTGGACTATACGTGAACTGCCAAAAGGGAAGCTAGAGTCTCCAAACGATTATCATGATGTTGATGATGATCTGTTTCCAAATGGTTGCATCTATATATACATTCATGAATGTTGGAAATGGTAAGTCGAGTGTGATAATGAAAATGGTTGCATTTTGTATTACACACCTTATTTAGTTAGCCAATTACATCTATTCAATTAAATATGATTAAAGCTCAACATCTAAATGAAGCTTGTGATAACAAATTGCACAATTGGATTACTAATGAATTATTTTTGAGCACGGTTTTACTGTGCAATAGATAAGAAATATGTTTGACGTGTTTAGAATGCGGTTGGTTCTATAGTTGAAATAATGGAAATGCTCTGTCGTAGAGCTTCGCTAGCAGTGTAGACATTTGCTCGCGATTCGACTGTAACTAAGGACCTGAATGGAATTTGAGAGCTTTGTTCCCGAACAGGATTTCTCCATCAGTAATGGAGATCACATTTGTAGGAATATAACAGAATACGTAATCATTTATTTACATCAAAGATCACTAAAAGCATGTTTGGCAATACTAACGAGTACAATAACTAGGAGTTGTTAACTGGTAACGGTTAGTTGGATCTGAAATTGCAATCATTTAAACAAATGAGTTAAATAAATGGGATAATGATAAAAGTAAAATTTTGAGGAAAAAAAAATGATGTTTTTTGTCTAATTGATAAATTGATGAATAAAATATAAAACATTTATCTTTCTTCAAAGTAAATAATTGTGTATAACCTAAAATAAGTAAATAAATTTATTAACGCTTTAAATTTTATTTTATTTTTATCATGTATGTTTACCCTTTTCATTTATAAATTTTTTTTGTCATCTCATCGTTACTTTCTCGGGTGGAGATTATCCAAGGGTTAATATTTACCTAACTTAACTCAAGTTAGAGGAATAACTTGAGGGAATTATCATCCTACTTTCTCACCCCTTCTCCTTTTCCATTTCCTGTATCTATAAATTTAGTATCGCACTATACCATACAACATGACAATATACTCAATCAGTATAAAACAAAACGATAAAAGAAAATTACAATGGAAAAGACCCATTAACCTCATTTCATCCCGATGATCCCTTTCAACTAGTTTGCTTCACCCATTCATTTTACCAAATCATCTTGAAACGTCTTTAAGGATAGGAGGAAAAGATATGTGGGAAAAAAAACATATATGTGAATAGTTAAAAAGGTTGATGAAAAAGTGAAGATAAATGAATTTATTTAGGTGAAATAAGTTAAGATGGAGGTGGGGTTAATTTTTTTTATATTATTTGTTTTGTTTTGATTGCATATATCGTTTGGTATTAAATTTAAATATGAAAAGTTAAATTCTTTTAAAAAAAGTTTGATAATAATGGGAATATAAAGTGACATGAAATGAAAACAGAAAGTCATATTATTGCTTCACATACATGATACTTGTCATTTTGTTAATGACTGGTCAATTTGTTGAAGTCTGGAGACATATGTCAAAAATATGATCTTTATGCTTCACATACATGATACTTGGTCATTTTGTTATAACCGGTCAATTGGTTGAAGTCCGGAGACATGTCAAAAATATGATCTTTATGCCTAGTAGAATAAGAAAACATTTGTAGAATATGAAAATAATTAAGTAGGGATAAAGATATTACATCTCATCCTTCTCCATATATAATCTATACTACTTATTAAAAAATTAAAAAAATAATAAATCCTCTTAAATTACTAATGACCTAAAAATTCTCCTTACTATTTGATGATAACAAGGAGAAAAGGTAAAATTTGTAAAGAGAATTAGTGAAATCTAGATGTCATTTTCTTATGATTTTAGAAAGGTTTTTGGACTAACTTTCAACAGGAATTATCTATACTCCCTATTAAAGATGTAATTCAACCTTTTTATAATGTGAATTTAAAAACCATAATGTGATTTTATTAAATATATATAATTATTCGGGTTCGGGTATGAGAAATAGGGGATCTATTGTTTTCCATCTTTGTCTCCATCCCCACCAATGAAATTACATCTTTATACCCGTGCCTATCCTTTGGTCAACTTGGAGATTCCCCAGTTAGAATGAGTTCGAGTATCACATTTCCCATCGGACGCATGTATATTTATCATTTCTAGACTTAGATATGATATTAATGAAGATTGGGCATTTATCATGATTCGGAAAGGAAATTGATATAAACTTGCCTGAATTGTGGATTCGGATTTTTTTTTATTTATTTTGTACTTGATTATTCTTTTCAAAATCCAAATTTATTGTCTTTTTATTGTGGGTATTAAAACTTGATATCAACTAAGATCTTCCACATAAGATTAATAGTATTATTGATTATTAACTGGGTTATATATATTTAGTTAATTTTATTTAAAATATTTTAATAGTTTCAGGTAATTACCATTAGGAAACTTGTCTAAATAACAATAACACAATTATCATTAAAAATAATAATAAGAAGAATAAAAAGTGAAAGTTGATTTCAGTATTAATTAGCATGAACTTTTGAATTAGTTATTTATTTTCTTTCACATAAATTTTATTTTCATCTATAATGCAAAATTATAAACTCAAAAACAACATAAACTCATGTAGCTATAAAGATTTAGCATGATTTAATAAAGTTCGTACATATGTGTATCTTTTTCTTATAGAATTATCTGTTAATATCAAATGTATCAAATTTTGGAAACGTTCAATACTTAAAAACAAAATAAAAATAATCTGAATACATATTACATAAATTAAATTGTAATGAAAATTCTTTGATTTGTAACTTTCAAAGTGTTATCTAAAATCATATTTACAATAGTTTATATTCATACCATTTTTGGTTGAAAAAAATATAAAAGTTAATAGATTAGATGTATGTGACATAATTTCTTTCTAGAGCTGCGTAATATTATTACAAATAAAGTCATTAAGCAAAATGCTTAATGACATAACAAAAGTACAATTACAATTACATTATTTGGAAAAAGAAACACAAAATAGCAATGCATCTCTAAATATTTCTTGAAACCTGAACTGCGAAGATTATAAAAAAATGTATAAAAAATTGAAGCATAACAAATACTGATGTTAAAACTTCTAAAAGTTGATCAATTGACAATTAAAGTATTCAAAAATACGAACTTACAACAATGTAAATGAAAGAATAATCAGCTTTATTAAATAACATAATAAATTAGGACTATGAGATTCTTGTTCTTGAGATTGTCTTTCGTACACTATCAACCTCATCCTACAAAGATAAATGATAAAAAAAGAATCATAATTAATTATTTTACTAAACATTATTAGTTACAATTCATTCAAGACGACGAACTTCATTTAAGTCACATGCAAATTCATTTTTCTTTTCATTCTTGACGTGATCGATGTCTTGAACGTTTTATAGAAAACATGTACGACAACATATATATATATATATATATATATATGGTAAAAATCCAGAGAGAAGGTTCTTTAAGGAAAGAAAAGAGAGAAAGTCCGTTTTTTTATATTTTTTTTAGCTTGTTTTTTTTTTTTTATTTTTTTTCATTTTTTTCACTTTTTTCATTCTTGTTTTAACTAATTCAATCCATAAAAAAAAAAATTTTAAAATAAATAAAAAAAATTCTAACCCAAGTTAGTGAGTTATACATGTAAGGGTACGGTACGGTACGGGCTTCGCCCTTAAGGATATTAATAAGGGGTAGCTGGTAGGAGTGATAGGTCATAGAGGCTGATAGGTCATAGGGGGTGATTGGTGATGGGGTGATCTACTTAACGGGCTTCGCCCTTAGCTATCATGGGTCTGAGAGACTTCGTCTATAGCTTACGGGCTACGCCTTTTTGGAAAAAAAATATATTTTTTAAAAATTTTAAAATTTTTTATATGAAATTGGTTAATTAAAGAGGGAATGAAAAAAGTGAAAAAAGGAAAAAAAGTTAAAGCAATGTCATTTGATCTCTAAAAAAAATAAAAAGGAAAAAAAGTTAAAGCTAAAAAAAAATAAAAAACGAACTTTCTCTCTCTTCACTCTTTATGGTACCTTCTCATTTGATCTCTATCATATATATATATATATATAGTTAAAGCAATGTCATATGGAAAAATATAAATGTAAAAACACATTATAATCTCATTGTTGCTTGAAACTTATGATGTATTCAAATGAAGAGTAAAGGTTTGTAATTTTTATAGTGGAAATTATCAAATCCTTACCCATTTATAAAGATTCTATATTAATTAAGAATGTTTGAGTAAAGCACAATGAAAATTTTTTAGTTTCTTTTTCCGTATACTTTTGGTTGTCATTCTTGCCTCTCGGTGTTATGTATAATAGAATTTAAACCTTTCCATGTTTGGGTATTTAACTTTTAATTTTTAATATTGTATTTGTCATTCTATATTTAATGTTCAATCACGTAGATTAAACAGGAATGTGTATGCATATGTAGTAAAAGTTGTATATAATTTACCAAGTTTCTATATATATAAAACTATGACTTTGACTTTTTATTTCAATGGCTTAGATTAGTTTTCTTTAGATTTACAATGGTCAAGATCCACTCTTAAAATAATTTTTTCTCTTGGCTATGGTAGTCATATATATATAATTAAATGAAATTATGTATCTAAAACCAAAACTTTATACAATACTATAATCAAATGTAAAACTTCAGGGTGAGCATGTAAAATTATGAAGGGCTAAAATGAATATTAAAAAAACTGGAAGAAAACAAAAGCAAAACTATAAAGGGGTTGTGCCCAGTTTCAAACTAGGGATCTCTCCTTTAATAAATGGCATGCCTTCCACTAGACCAAATATAGAACTTTGTATATAATTTGTATATCTTTTATTTATACTAAAAATACATATGAAGACAAAAGAAACACTGTTCACATCCATTTGCTTTATTAAAGAAAGTAATAACAAAGAATAAAAAACATAATATGAAGCAGTAACTTTGGGGATATCATATACTTACAAATATCTATCTTAGAAAACCAAAAAAACTTAATTTTAAAAAGGAAAATGATCAACTAGCTTAATCAATGAACCTAATAATCAACCTAATAATATAAAGATGACATATGAGATAATCAGAGGAAAAGATTGAAAGAGAAAATGAGTAGATTACACTTGTCATATGATAAAGGCTTTCGGTTAATTATTAAGTTGATTTGTTAGGTTGATATATATTAAAAATTATCAATTTTATTCAAAAACAAATTATAGCAATTGTCATGACACATTTAGCAAATAAAGCATATAAAAACATCATCTCTATGGTAAACACCTATAACATTCATATTCAATGTATTTGACATTTTGACGAAAGTAAACACATTCATTATCCCAAAATCAACTATTATGATTTGTTAACAGGGTCACGATTCAGTTTTCATGCTTTATATTAATCCAATCTCAAACTCAAACCAATATGGTTCTGTATATCCAGGGTAAGGATTTAAGTTCGATTGACTATTCATGTTTTCTCTTGACCAAAATAAAATTTTCCCTTTTGTCTATAAATCTTGAGTAAACAAATTTTGAAATGATGAATGAAAATATATGCTTTTACCGTTCTTTTATTACATTATCTTCCTTTTTATTTGCTAACATTCTTGAAATTGAACATTTAGTTTTGGCGTAGATTTTCAACTTTATACTTAAAAGATTTTATGAGTTACATGGATCTAATATTAATAATGTTATAAAGTCCGTGTATATAAAATCTAGTTATTTTCTATAGTCGAATTCGGATTCCTTTAATTAAATCCCTTGAATTCAGTCATTTTCAATCTAATTCTTTTAAATTTCAATTTTTCTTTTAAAATTTTTTTTAAAATCTTTTAAAAACATTCTAGAACCAAACTGCCAATTATTTAAACCACATACGAGCAGTATATTTCCTCTAGTAAAACAGAAAAGACAGTAAAAAGGGAAACCCTCACCATCAAATCATGAGCTCCCTCCAAAACCCATAAAACTCCTCCGCCGTAATCGGTTTTTCGGCCACCCTTTTCCGCCGTATTCATACACACACACACACTCATATATATATATATATATATATATTCATAAACCATGAATGAAGGTTCATCCACCCATGATATTGCAGAAAAGATAATAGACCCACCTGCTGTAAATCCAAATGAAAGTGCAGAAAAATTAATAGAGCCAATTAGACTGCCGACAGCTGAAGAAGTAAAAGCCCAGGATGTTTGGAACAATTGTGCTGTTCGCAGCGTTGTGAGCGGCGTGATGGGTTTGTTTTTTTATTCAATTATATCATTCATTTTTGGCCCTTCAAGATTTTATTTTTAATAGTCTTTATGAGGTTTTAGGCAATGGGAATTTGTGGGTGTTGCTTGATTCTTGTATTTGTTGCATAATATTTATGTTTTTTTAAATAATTTGTGACCCAAATTTATATATGTGAGTCCTTTTAGTTTATATATGTTGGAATGGGTATTGTGTATTTTGTTGTTGTAGTAACCAAGCAGAAAAAAAGGTTACTTTTTTAGTAGTTTTGATGGGGAATAAGGCAATGGCAATTGGTAGGTGTAGTTTGATCCTATCATTTGTTGCATAATCTTTAAGTTATACTTAATTTTTGTACGAGTTTACAACCAACCAAACAAGATTCCTTTTTTCGTAGCTACTTGTAGTAGTTTTTATGAGGAATAAGGCAAATCATCTCTAAGGTGGCCTAGTGGTAAGGTGTCATGAGGCCTCAAAAGTGACCCGGGTTTGAATCTCACTGGATCATCTTGAGCTGGGTAGGGAAAAAGTCTTGAAAAGGGGAATACAGTTTAGGCCACATACATTAATTATCAATTTTGTATTTTAAAACCAAAGATTGGTTAGAGTGGTCTCAAACTGACAATTGAGTGGTAATCTTTCGTGGTATGGAATCCATGATTTTGTGTTCCCACCAAAGTTACAGCTAGCACTTTGATTTTTTTTCGTAGTAAGTGTGTAAAAAACCAGTCATTACAGACTATGAACCATGAGGACATAAGATTTACTGAAGCCAAAGCTACAACCTCGTACAAAAATAAAAACCAGCTCCAGCTTTCAAAGATGCTTCATGCACTGCACCTGCATTTCGATGTTTAAAATTCGTTTTATAAGCAATTTGGTTCATAATTTTTAGGTCTGGTTCCAAATCTTTGAACTGAATGCATATTGTATATAGGTTAATTAAGACAAACTAAGATCATCTGCTTTTATGTAACTTTGGTTTGTGATGAATGGTGCAGGAGGTGCACTTGGGGTGGCTATGGGGTTGTTTCTTGGTGCATTGGACAATCCGATAACGGATGATAAGATGACTAGTATGCAGCAGATTAAGTTTACTGCCAGGCAGATGGGTGCAAGGAGCTGGGGTTCCTGTAAAACGTTTGCTGTTATGGGATTTGTTTTCTCTGCTGCTGAATGCGTTGTTGAAAAGGCAAGATCCTTATTCTGTAATATGTTTCTCCTTTTTTACCTGTTATCCATTGGTTCTTTTTTTATTATGTAGTACAGCTATCACACTGACTGTATCAGTAAAAGATATAGCACCCCCATTGTCGGAATAGTAAATAGGTGTTCACTACCTGCATCTTGTTCGTGATTAAGATTTTACACTGTTTATTGCATGTCTTCTTTTGTAAGAATAGACAATAAAGGGCAGTAACTTAAGTTTCATTCCATTTGCGATAACACCGATTGAAACTCCTTCGAAAGGTTGACATTTAAAATTTTTGTATTGTTTCCAAGAGACACATTCTTAAGGAAAAGTTATACACTAAGTCTCGTCTTTTTTAATATCTAAATCATGTGATTTGTAAGGGTGATAGGCAAACCCGGGATTTTGTAATAAAATGATAATAAATCCCCCAGCTACTCATTTTTTGCATACTTGTCTTCTGTAGTTGTTACAAATGTTATATCATAAATTTAGTTTCTTGGTCTGACTAACCTTTAACGGATTGATTTACCAAGATGTAGCTATAAATGTGTATGAAAATGAGTTTGCCATATTCACGAAAGTGGTGGATATGGTATATCTTTTCCAAATATAATCGTTTTTTGAACTTTGAAGTCCTCTCTTTCAAATTCAGGCTTAATTAGTTTGGTCTTACTTGCCGATGGGTGCTGCTTTTCTTTTTTTTTTTCTCAATGCTTAGCATACAAATTTTTTCAAAGCATCTCATCAGAGGGTATTGCTACAAAGTTTCAGTTCAATAACTATCTCCCCTGATGTTTATTGGTTTATATGGCTTAAGCTCCTATGTTTTTCTTTATTGTTTTGTTTCCGTAAGAACTTTGATAGTTTTGGGTACTAATATTTAATTGTTCTCTTAAAGGCACGAGCAAAACATGACATCACCAACACAGTTGCAGGAGGATGTGTGACCGGGGGTGTGATGTCTGCAAGAGGTAACTGTTTTCTAACTGTGATTATCTGTAGCATATTGTTTCCTAGGATTTTAAGTTGGCTGATGCTGTACTGTTGTTTAATTTCATGTGACTTGGTTGAATAGAAGGATTGTTTCCTGGGATTTTAAGTTGGCTGGTAACTAAATATGTACTCCGTATATTGCATAGTAGAGATAACAATTGTACCGAACATACTGATGTATGAAGTCAAGCTTTGATTGTGTGTTACATTTTGTCAACCATTTCATTTGAAATAACTCATATCTAAGTTTTAGATACCAAATGTGTTTAAACGTCAAAACAAACAGTGATATTTCTCTGAACTTCAATTTATGATGTCTGAATTATTTTGTAAGGCAATATTCATGCATGTCCATACATATTTGAAATTTGTCCACCATGGGATTAGAACTCACAACATCTTGGTTGATGGTTCACCAAATACTGGTATGCTAAATATTTAGAGGTGTGGCCATGTGAGATAATTCATAGAAATGTTCATTGGCTGAAGTATTGACCTCTTTTCTGCTTATGTTTTGACGTTTCTTCCTTAAAGTTCATGGTACATGCGAGATTCAAACATGAACTAGGTGTCTAGAGAAACTTTTTAGGATAACAGGCTGCACTTGCTTGGTAGGTTTTAAGTGAACTTCCAAATTGCCCTCTAATATCTGTCATAGTTGGATCTTGAGTATCTTAAGCTTCTTGCATTTGTATGTCTCTGTTGGATACTGACTACTGAGAATAACTATTTTTTTTTCTTGTCTTTGCACCATGTTACACTTTTTATAGATAAACGTTAGAGATATATAATATGTAATAGTCTCTCAATCAAAGATGTCAAGCTTCCATTTTTTATATGAAGATTTTATGATTTCCATACTTTTTCACCAAAACATGTCGATCTCTCATGGGATCCCTTTTTTTGGGCTCATGGTTGTAAGATCCTGATTTGATCCAATCTTGCATTACTGTAGAACGGACCAACTTTGTTAGAATAAATAAAAAAGAAAATGGACTAACCGATTAAGTGGCCCATGAGAGTAAATATCACGATGTTCTCGACTTCAACACTGGCATTCTAAATCCCTAACAGCTTAATTCAGTAATCTAAATTCTCTATAGTCGTTTTGCACTATTACTATAATGTTTAACTTTGAACCTTTTACTGAATTTGTCATACATTTGGTCTTTGAATTTTTTAAAATGAATTACTTTACATATGAAAGGAACTTGACCATACGAGTAGGAACTTCTGATTCTGATTAGATTTTGGTGAGACTAAAACGGTCCCCAGTTAGATCTCGATTTGACAACCTTTCTTCTAACAATAATAAACATGATCTACAGAGAATATCCTATAATAATTTAGTCAAAACCAAATAAATCGACAACGAACCAGAAATTTTCCTAATCTTCTAATTCCATCACAAGGAGTGAGTTAACCTTTCAAATATATCTTGATGATACCTTTGCTCTATACTAATTGTTAATCAGATCACAAAATGTTAGTTGAGGTGCGTTTCTTAATGTTATAATCAATAAATAAAAAATACTTGGATTGAAGCAAAAAAATACATAATTATATTTCCTACCATAATGCCCTAAATAGTAAATAAAAACATTTTCAGTTATTAAAAGCTGCATGCTTTAATGTAAGCAGTATCCACTTGTTTTTTTCAAAGTCGGAAATTAAAATTGGACTTTGCTTTGGAGGGTTAAGACTTGCAGTACAAGTGCAATTCCGGTTTGTATGCTTTTGTAGCCTAATAATAGCTCTATACTGAAGTTCTGATTTGATGCATTGGTATATCTGTGATTTTTTTTTATTTTAGTTTCATTGAAAGCAGAACAATCGGTCTCATGAAAGCAATAGTATGTTCCATGTTTTTACCTAAAGACAACTTTGGTTTGGTGGTTTATAGGTGGTCCGAAGGCAGCTTGCATAGGCTGTGCAGGGTTTGCTGCTTTTTCTGTGGCAATAGAGAAGTTTTTGGACAGACACGACTGAGGAAACATCAGAAAGTTTGAATAAATTGGTTTTCTTGAAGACAAGCCTTTTGCATTTACCTCAATATATAGCATAGGTTGCAAAGAGGGATACTTACAGCTTGTTCCATTTCTCCAAATTTTTCTGATTTATTATAGCCATCAACCACTGTTCATGGGACTTGTTGGTTTTGTATCAGCAGGGATATTTCACATCCCTCTATTTATTTGCATCCATATGATTTAGAGATTGCGTAAGATGAGAAAAAGTAGGAAATTTTGGAAGTATTTACTTGTAACAACATTGACTGGCTTTCATCAAGTACATTTGACCATTGGTTAGCGTTGTTATGTGAGTTTTCCAGGTCATAAACATGACCTTTGGTGCCATTACAGTTGTTAAATGTATCAGATTTTCATTGCCATCTTATAAGGTCAACTTGGAGAGGTCAGTCATCTTTTTGCACTGCTTATACTATTGGTTACTGAAAGCAGCCAAGATCCTAGTTTAACTGTAATAAATGTTACTATTTGTGGTTGTTTACTTGCTTTTGTTGGATAGCGAGTGGGTATAAATGTATAGATAATCATGAACATGGAAATCTTATCATATTGAATTAATAATGCTACAAAATTACAAACAATATGAACCTCAGAAGCAATAGACAACAAACAAGGGTTCCTGTTAGTAAGGATGATCGAAGAACCGCTTCTCTTATCCTTGGGGTCAGTGAGAGACAACAGAGAGCCACCTCTAGGATAGATTCTCCATCAAGATAATACATCTGCACAAGAAATGTCAAAAAATAACTTATGGTTGGGCACATTGCAATTATAATAACTACACGACTACAAAATCTACAGATAAAAGCACATACTGGTAAGCTGTTGAGAAGAGCGAGCATCAACGATACATGAAAGCTGTTCACCAACAGCTTCTCCACTACAACTGGAATCAATGCACCAATATATGACCAGCGAGGTAGATATCCGGTTAACCAAATGGAACGCGCCATCGACATCATGTCACCTATGAAAACGAAAGTTCCACCACACCTATTTTCTTCAGAGCCAGAATCATTATAACTTGAGCAAGGTCTTGAAAATGTGATTTCAACCCATGCTACACCTGGCATATAGATTGGTGTTGAGCACGACTCATTCTGCGTCAATAAACAAGTGCACATTTCAGTTTTATGTTTGTTGCAGTTAAGAATTTACAAATAGAGGATGACCGTTACCTCTGTACATAGACAGGTGCTATTATCTTTCACAATATCATCCCATCTGTCACCACATTTTTTCTCCCCCAATACGCCTTTTGCAGGAAAACAGTAAACATGCTCCCTTGTCAGTTGATGATCAGATGCATTGCTGCTACTGTCATTCATTGTACTTGAACGATCACAGGGAATAGTAGTAAATAAAGTGAGCTCGTTTGGACATTTGAATTCGTTGTCTACAATTTCAGGATTCTTGGTCTCTGCAATCTCTAGATTAGGGACACAATACCCCTTATTGCTGACATAATGATTTGTGGTTTGAAATATTTGTTTGTCCAGCAAGTAAGCTGTGTCCATCCACTCTCTAGAATTGCGGACACGCTTGCCATCCAATTTAGTAATTAAGTCACCGGGAGCTAAGTAATTATACAAAGGTGACTCACGAGAAACATCCAAAACCTGTTTGTGGTTAAATAAAAAGATGTTCAATAGATAATAAGAGTAGATTATGAAATATGAATGCCCAGAAAAATACCATGAGGCTTTCACCATGCAGGTAGAGTGGATATAAGATGAATGGTAGGAGGAACAAAGTCAATGCGCAAACCACACACAGCTGCAAAAACAGAGTGCAATCAGCAAATACTCTAAATATATAGTTTTGCGGTTTTAGCAGCTGAAAACCTTAGTACAATGTAGTTTTTGTTATTGTTCACTTACTGCTGCATTATGCCAGATTCCGGCACAGTATATTCTAAGTGTAGCTACTCGCGGTACCATTTCCAGCAACTCGTGATTAAAAGCCACCAGAGCCCCTGGAAACAGAACTGCCAAAAACACGGCAGCGTACTCAATTTGTATGCCCTCACTGCTACCCAGAAAATGGATGCCGATATCATCAGTCATAAGATCCATTCTCTAGATAATTCATAAATTTACCATAAAAGAATCAAAACTTTATAATTAGCAAAAATGGCAACAGGAGACAAGGATTTATAACCAAAGCTAACTACGTAACAGAACTACAGTCCTCTTCCATGTAGGTATATAAAACTAACAAAAGAAAGAGATGGAAGTTACAACCTTGTGGCGGCGAGGGCATGTCCAAGTTCATGTACAGATACAGATATGATTGTAGATACACACATATATCCAACATCAGCCATTGATATACTATATTTGACAACCTGCATCATTATCAGAGACAAACAGCTATAACACCAGCCGGAAGATTTGACGGGAAATGTCATGAAATATGTTTTCTAGTATCTAACTATGTCATACCGGAGCGTAGAGTCCCAAAATAGATCCATTTAGAATATTGCTAAGCCACGGGATCTCATTGTACAAATTCAAAACTCTAGCTGATTCCATCAAGACAATCTGATGAATAATAAATCAAAGAAAAGGTTATATGTCAGGTACAGAATAAGTCAATACACATTTAATAAAAATGTGATTGTCTTTTTTCTTACCATTGTAACTCCAATCAAAGTGGTGAGGCTGAAACCCATCCCAATTGAAAACCAGATTTTCAACCACCTACATATTTGTTTAAGGAACAAATAAGCAACTAACTTTAATGACCAATTTCCAGAGGTAAACAAATCTGACTATAGGTTACTTGAACACCATATCGTCCTCAACTTCCTGTTTTAAAGTTCTAAATGTAAAAAAAAAAAAAAAAAATGGTTATATCCTCTTATAAATCTTCATGATGGGCATTTAGCAAAAATCACCGGTGTACGGATATTTGCCAACACTCCATCAGGAAAGACCTTTTAGAACATGTTTAGCAAAATTAAGAACATAACATTTCTCACTTCAAATTCTAAACTATATTGATATAGATGATAAATTACAAAAATTCAAATAATAATTTGTTACCATCTAGTTTTATTTGGTTTCCTGAATATGGAACACACATTATAAATCCTAGAAAAGAAAATAACCAAACTAACCAAAAACCATCTTCAATATACGAAAATACCCAACTTTTTTTGAATTCACTAAAATTACCCATAAAATCGCAAGACCGCAAGGAGGAGATGCGGATCAGTGCTTGCGATCCGCAAGACAGGCTTGCGATCCGCAAGGAGTGCTTGCGATTTTAACTTTTTTTGAGTTAAGTCAAGAGGTTAATAAATGACTGGGCATGTAAGATCTTATTTAGCCTTTGAGTATCGTTATTTTTAGAAAAGGAACAACAGATTTCAGACACATAGAATCAATATTTCTTGAACTTGAAACTGTGATTTTTGATGTCTCGTGACTTCTATTGCTCAACTACACATTGAAAACTTCAAGCTATTTTTACAAGTCAAGTATTAGTTATTGATTCAGTTTCTAGTTAAAATATTTTACAATTCCATAGTTATATAATGTGTGATCTGCACTTGGGTTGCTGGGCAGACTAGGAACTCCTATACTACACACTAGTATGTAAAATGTGGTGTCATATTAACTCTTAAATTACTTTCCACTAGGAAGCAATGACGATACAGATACAAATTAATTTCGTTCACGGTAATACCAATTTCGATCAATACATAATATTATCAATTTGGAGGGTGATAGATAAGAATAAAGAAAGAATAGAAACATACCGGTTACGACATGCAATGAGCGGGTCGGGTCATTCGCAAGAAAGTCTTGCGATCCGCAAGCAAATCTTGCGATCTGCAAGGAGTCCTTGCGATCCGCAAGGAGTGCTTGCGATCAGCATCTCCTCCTTAGGGTCTTGAGGTTTTATGGGTATTTTTGGTGAATTCAAAAAAAGTTGGGTATTTTGGTATATTTAAGAAGATTTTTGGGTATCTAGGCTATTTTCTCATCCTAGAATAGTACGTGCGTGATACTGCAACACATAAATTTAGGTAGTTACTCTAATCTTAAATCTAAAATTAAATAACATATAAAGATAAATAAACTCCAGCGGTGGTTGGTGTAACAAGGGGTGATGTGTCACTTTTTTAAGTGGATTAGAAAAACAGTGTTATGGTCCTTTGAAGGGAGTGAGATTACCAAAAGGTAGAGACACTGCGTCCAAAGAACCTCCAGCCATTTTGCAGGGAGTGAGCATCAAAGTATCAAACCCTAGACCACTATTAACAAACGCAAGGGTTTTCAAACTAATCCAACTCTACCTGTTAATGCTTTTGCATTATATAACACATATATAAATATGGGGAAAGGTTAGGTAAAGCATGTAGTACTTATCTTAGGTAAAGCAGAGGCCAGGGGGGATTATGTAAAATTCAGGGGAAGGTTATGTAAAATTCAGGGGGGGCTAAGTATGTTTATCAAATTCAAAGGTTTAATTTGTAACTTTTTTTAAAGTGGCAGTACCTAAGCTTAGGTAAAGTCTACAGTACGGATCATTTTCCCTATAAATATATACAAAAACTACAATATTGAAACATATAGGTAAGTCCGTGAATATTGTGTGTTACTAGGGTAAATAAAACAATGGCCGGATATGTTAATGAATTGTGGAATCCTTTTACACCCTATTTTTTTAATTTACACGGATCATCACTTTGTGATAATTCAAAGAGTTAGGATACTGTTTTAGGCACACACAAAAAAAAAGAACGCTGGTTTGAAAGAGTACTGATTTATGTTTGTATATGCTTCAAAATATAGAACACCCAAAATATGAAAATAACGATGAAAGTCATTTGAATCTACTGTCCGATAATGGTCTACCATATACTATACTGTATACAAGTGGTTACAAGACCTAGAGATCATGAACCACTAAACAACATTTAACACTGTCCATGAAAGTCCGCCAAAAATCAACGTAGTCACTAACTATGCAAATTTGTTCGAGGTTTCAAGGAATCGCCCCTTAAGCCCACTCGCTGACTAGCTAGTGAAACCGCCAAACGGGGAAGGCCACTAGCCTCCCTGTACATTCCCTAACTAATCAATTTCTAACAAAATCCATTTATCACACTAAATATATAGAACATATACTTATATGATTTGATTGCAAATACATTTAAAAAAAAAAGTGTGTAAGAAAGACCTGGAGTATTTGCGGCCAAAATGGAAGATGGGTTCATTGAAAAATGAAGTCTTGTAGTCACAGTACCTTCAAATACCAACCCAATCAAATATAGAAGAATATATACAAGTATATAGATATAGATATAGATATATAGTGATACCAGCAGGAAATGGAGTTGGCGAGAGGTGAAGGGACACGGCGGAGAGGAAGGAGAGTGGGTCGGGGAAGAAGGGTGGTGGGTCTTCTTATTATCCGTCTTCCCACCTGAATATGGCCGCCGCCGGCAGCTTCTGCCGCCATTCGTGGATTTGGATTTTGCCTCCTGAGCTCCCCAAATTCATTTTCTAGTTCCTGACATATTTAGTCAATTAGTCCTTCTAGTATACATACAGTTCCATTGTCACCCTCACTATCTTTAGAAATGGAAAAATGTTTCTCAAGTTGTTTGGTGAAAGTAAAGTTTTTTTTTTTTAAAAGAGAAAGAGAACCGTCCATATATTGTAAAACTTTGATGTAGATCTACTATATATTTTTGTTTACTGTATGTGTTTTAGAGGATAATTAGTTAAGATATACATATATCTACATCAAACTTTGCCAAAAATACATTACATTGTAAATACGACAGTCTTCAGTCTTCGTCTGTCAAAAATGACAAATCCAGGGACAAAGTCATGATTTCACTAAGTTAATTATAGATGGTTTTTGATACCATACCATACCGAAAGCTTTATTTCCGTGTGTGTGCTTGTGCACCATGGTTTCTAAACCAAAAACCGTATCATGATCAATTGATATAAATCCATGTTTATAATATACCTTAACAGCTTAACTTTTCCCATAAAACGTCAGAAATCAATTGTTACTAGATTAGTACCAACAAATATCTATGTAATTAATACAGGAGTTATTTGGAGTTAATACGTAAATGATGTGGAAAGGATTACGAAGAAAAATGTCTTAGTGTGCCTATTGGTAAGCTAGCAGCCAACTCTATTTTCATTTACATGACAAATTACCAAAAAAGAATTGAGCATACAAAATCCCTATTGATATTGGTAGTTCAGTACTAATATGATTTAAATACTTTGGCAATTTTGTTAACCTCTAAAGTGTTTTTTTTTTTAATGAAAATGTGAATTATATTAAAATTCAAATATGTACACATTTACAAATAAATGCATTGTCGGACAGCCCCAAGAATCATCAAACAAATTCGACAGCTACATTCTAAATTATACAAAGAAACAAACAGGAAAATACAAATTAAAATCCCATCAGTGATTCAAGACTGAAACCACATTGACCAATTCACAAAACAAACAACATCCTATATACAAGAAACAAACAACTCCCTCTTTTGCTCCAACAATAACTATCCTGCAAAGCAGACCCCGTATCTATACACAATATATCCAGTCAATTTCAGAAAACAGATCAGCATCAACTCAAACAATTCAAAAACCCAAATCACCCAGAAAGACTCAACCAGATTATTGTTAGAAAGGGACCAAGAAGTGTCATCTTTCACCACTCTCTATTCCTAATCGCACACACTAATCCAGCTAATATACACTTCACAAAACCACAATACAGAATGACCATACCACTAGATGGCAAACAAACTATTCTTTTTCCAACAAAGGTCCCATTTATCAGCCATAATCATCATATTTCTGGATTTCTTTACTTTTAAAGTCAGCATCTTTAACCTAACATTATACTTAATGCTCTTGCATAGTTCATCCCCATTTCTTTCTTTCTTCTTGAACAATCTATAATTCCTTTCTTGCCAAATATAGTAACAGATGCAGCAAGAACCAGCTTACACACAACCATTCCTATATTATTCTGCACTTTATTTTCTGCAATTTCCTGAACAGAATTATCCATTCTATAACTCACATTCTGCAGATTAGTCATTTTCCTCATGCAATCCCAAATTTCCATAGTGTAAGGACACTGAAAAAATAGATGCTCATGACTATCAGGACCTGCCTGACAAAAAGTGCAAAAAAGAGTACCATTAGTCTGCCATTTTTCCATTCTGTCTTGTGTCATCAATCTACCCTGCATAGCTAACCATAAAATGAAAGCATGCCTAGGCACCATCTGGTTAAACCACACCACCTTACACCATCCAACACTTGGATTATCAATCCTGAGATCCTCCCAGGCCTGCTTTGTACTAAAATCCATTAATAGATTCTTATTTGTAAACCATTGGACTTTATCCTTTTTATCATCCTGCCAACTTGGTATATCAATCTTGCCAATATTAAGGAAATTAATCATCCACTCACTTGGCCAGTTCCACTTTCCTTCATTAAACATATCAGCCACTTTCATACTATCCTCCAATCTAGCATCAAAAATTGTCCTTCTAGTTATATACTCACAAAGAGGACCCTGCTCACACCATTTGTCATACCATATAGAGATATGTTTCCCATTTCCAATCACATATCTAACATGGTTCTTAATCATATCTCTGACTTCAATCATGGTCTTCCAACCCCAACTTTCTCCCTTATCACATCAACACTCCATATACTTTTACCTTTTAATCTCACAATATTCACCCAATTAGCCCATAAAGAATCCTTATTCTCCAAAATTTTCCAAAACTGCCTAACTAGCAATACCTCATTCTATTTCTTCAAATCCTTTAAACCTAATCCACCCTGAATTTTAGGCTTACAAACATTTTTCTAAGCCACTTTTGCTTTTTCCTTTGATAGAATCACCAGCATTCCAAAGAAATCTCGTGAACAACTGCTCAATTTCTTTTATCACGGCTGCAGGAAGCATATAAACAGAGGCCCAATAATTTTGCATAGAAGCTAAGACTGAAACAATTAGCTGTAATCTCCCAGCATAGGATAGTGTTTTATTCCTCCAGCATTCAATCTTACTTCTGACCTTATCTACCAACACCTTACAATCCTTAACTCCTAGTTTCTTTGCTAAAAGAGGCACACCTAAATACTTGACAGGAAGTTACCACATTTAAAAGGTAAGATATTAATAAGCTCCTGCTTATCCTTTTCCTTTATACTTCCAAAGAAAATAGTACTCTTTCCTAAATTAGGGATTAATCCAGAAACTGTAGAGAACTCATCCAAGCTTTTCTTAACTACCCTCACAGACTCCATATTACCTTTACAAATCACTAACAAGTCATCTGCAAAACACATATGTGACAGCTTAAGCTCTTTGCATCTAAAATGATAACCATACTCTGTAGATTCCTCAATATTCTTGGCCATTATTAGATTAAAGACCTCCATTACCAAAGTGAACAAATAAGGAGATATAGGATCTCCTTGTCTTAGACCCCTTCCACCCTTGAAATAACCATGCATCTCCCTATTAATGCATATAGAAAACTTTGTAGAAGACACACATGTCATAATCCAGTGCACCATCCTCTTTTTAAACCCAAACTTCATCAAAATTTCCTCCAAAAAACTCCAACTCACAGTATCATATGCCTTTTGGATGTCAATTTGCATAGCACATCTTTTTGGGCTAGTCTTCCTATTGTAACCTCTCAATAGCTCTTGTGCAATTAAAATATTATCTTGAATATTCCTACCAGGCACAAAAGCACTTTGATTTACATAAACTATTTTACCCAATACATTCTCAATTCTCTTAGTCAGTATCTTACTTATACACTTATACACCACATTGCAACAAGCAATAGGTCTAAAATCTGAGACTTTATTAGGAGTAGCCATCTTGGGAATCAAAGTTATCAATGTTGCATTTATCTCTCCAAGCAATTTTCCATTGATAAAGAACTCTTTTACAGCATTACAAACATCTTTTCCAATCTCACCCCATGCCTTCTTAAAAAATCCAGAAGTATATCCATCTGGTCCAGCTGCCTTATTACTATCAATATCAAACATGACTTCCTTAACCTCCTCATCAGAAACATCTCTTATCATATCACTAGCATCTTCCTCATTTAACACTCTCATAAACAATCCCTCCATTAAAGGTGCTACACAATCAGATTTTCCAAGGAAATTCTGGAAATGCTTCACAAATTGTTTAGCCACTTCATCCCCTTCATATTTGTTCCCATACTCATCACAAATAGATTCAACTCTGCATTTATTCCTTCTAGATTTAAGCATGCTATGAAAAAAGGCAGTATTTCTATCACCCTCCTTAAGCTAACTTACCCTCACTTTCTGCTGTAATAACCTCATTTCATCACTAGCAGCTTCCACATACTCATTTAAAGTCTTAACAGCTTCCTGTTTTAACTTCTCATAATGGGGATCAATATCACAGGCTGCTTGATCTCTCATCACTTTTTCCTTTAAAGACTTAGTCTTATCAAAAACATTCCCTTATTCCAACTTATTCTTTTTAAAGGTTGTTTTAACCTCTTTAAATTCTTTACTAATCTATACATATGACATCCAACAGTCTTATCATCCCACTCATCCTTAACCACCTTCATAAACTCAGGTTTCTCAGTGATGAAATTAGAAAACCTAAAGGATCAACTCTTCCTAGAACAGTCATCTTTAATATTCATAATTGCAGGGCTGTGATCAGAAATAATGAAAGGAAGAAACATACCATGAGCCTTTTGATATTTCCTAACAAATTCCTCATTAACCATGATTCTGTCCAACTTCTTCAGCACATTGCACTTTTTACTCTTCAAAGACTTTGTCCAAGTATAGTAAAAACCACTACTCCCAATATCATCCACTTCTAACAAATTAACAGCATTCTGAAACTCACACATATCATTAGTAATACCAGAGCCACCAGCAGAGTGCTCATCAACACTTAAAGTAACATTGAAATCCCTCATTAAAACCCAAGGCCATTTACCCACAATCATCTTATGTTTACCAAGTTCCTTCCAAAGCTCCCTTCTCTCTACACCATTATTACTGGCATAAACAATACTATAATAGAACTCAATATTGCTATTCATAACCTCAATAACACACAACAATGATTGACTGGTCATGCCAATTACCATCACTTTCACACAGTTAGAATTCCAACCCAACATTATTCTGCAGGAATTTGGGCTATTTTGTACATTAGACATCCACTCCCAGTTCTTAAAGACTTTATTCCCAATCCTGTTCACATTACGGGTTTTTAAATGTGTTTCCAACAAAGAACAGACATGCACCTTTTCATCTCTGATTAACTTAACAACTTCATTCTGTTTCAATTCAGTGCTCATACCCCTTATATTCCAACTAACAATTTTAATATCCATTGAAGTAAGAAATCCAGTAACACTCAATTAAATAACTGAGTATCACCCCCTCTCATCTCATCAGCAACCAAGTTCTTGATGGCTTCATTCTCACTATCAATCATATCCTCTTCTTCAGTATTCTCCACTTCCTTATATACATTCTCCCATTTATCTTTAAAAAATTTAATCATCTTCCCAGACCAGTCTTTTGTTATCTCCATAGAAGGTTGTTCTTTCCTCCTAATATAGCTCTCCACAATCATTCTTTCTCCATAATCAATATCAGCATACTGCTCACTATCCTCACCTTCTTCAGATAAAACTGCATACTTGTTAATATTTTGTTCAACTGCAGTTTTATTCCTCTCATTTTGTTGGCTCCCAACATGTTTTTTCGCTCCTTTACTCTGCCAAATCTTCCTACTATGAGCACCTTGATTATTTTTATTTGCATTCATTTTATGATTGTATCTGTTATTCCTTATCTTAATATAGCCATCATCATTTATCTCATGTTTCTTATTATTATCTATATCATTCACCTTACCATTTCCTTTCTCCTGAATCTGCTCCTTACAAGCTCCATCAGTATGACCAAACACTTTGCAATGATTACATACCTCTGGTTTCCAATTATACTCCACTCCTACAATTTTGGTTCTTTTCGTATTCATTAATTCATCCTTATACACCACCTCTATTTTTTTTAACAACTTCTTACTGGCTTCAATTTCCACAAGAACTCTAGCATAACCTAAACTTCCAGCTCCACTATGACACATTTTGGCAGTCATATTATCCATTTTTAATGGTTTACCCATCCTGCTTGCCAAAGTACTAATTCCTCTCACAGTCCAAGCTTCCAAAGGAACATTCACCAATTTAATCTATATAGGAATTTTACTATGATCAGCCTTTTCTACATTCATCTCAGGACACCATTCCTGAACCACTAAAGGTTTTCCATTCACCATCCATGGGCTCTGCTCAATAACAGAGTTCATTCCTTCCATACCTCTAAACTTGAAGTAGCAGATGTCATTATTATCCTTCAGAATTTCCCCTAAACCATACTTACCCCACATTCTCCTCAAATTGTACCTTAATTCGTTCAAAGGCATTTTACAACCCACAAAATAACCACAAGCCCACTTCTTAGTTCCTTCCTTCACTAAATCCTCCTCAAAAATAACCACCTCATCTCCTAATTCATTAACACCAGTAGGTACATAGAACAAATTATGGATCAATTCTTTACTAGCATTATTTACTATCTCAGCATAAGAACTACTACTATTTTTGATATTTTCCATACTAGAATTAGCATCTATATTATTCACAGAAGAAATATTACCTTTATCAGCATTATCTACAACATCTCCCTTCTTCTTACCATCAAAACACTTGAATTCCTCATCTTGTTCATTATGTTCACCTAACCTCTAAAGTGTTAGGTTTTAATAAAATGCATGGCTTAGTCTGTAATTATTACTTTTTACTTAATATAACAACATTATTTATACATTTAGTTTAAATATATACACACATTATTTATAGATTCGGTAATTTCATGTTTTTTTTACTTAATATATAAAAATAACTGTCAAGTACCTATTTTTTATTTAATACATACATCTATTATTTATACATTTAGTCACTCTATACAGTCAATACTATATTAAGCGACATTACACGGATAACATACATCTATTATTTTCATTCGTTCTGTACCCCGATATATAGCGACATTACACGGATAACATGATATTATAGGATTGGGATCTTCTAAAACTATTCATAACTTAATTAACAAAGTTTAACCCTTAAATTAAAGTTAACACCTTTGATTTAAATCCAAAAAGATAAAGTTGAAAGCTTAAAAACTCATCTGAAATAGAAAATGATGAAGGGAGGAAGGGAGACCATCGCCATCCTGATCGAATAGTCTCAAGGCTGCTTCCTTGATTTCTGAAATCTAATTTTCTGTAAGTCGCTCCCTCATTCTCTTCTTCTTCTACTTTTTCTTGTTATTATAAATAAATTATTATTGTATTTTGTGATATCAACAACAATTTTTTTTTTTTACCCTTCCTCATATATGGAGAGTTGCAGTTAATTTCATCTGTTTAGACTGCTTTTAGAGGCACCTTTTTTCTTTTTTCTTTCCTATTCTGCACATTTGTGTACACCTGAGAGGTTATTTGATATTGAGGGCTATAATTTTAGTCATTTAGGGCCCTTTTTGAGTATAACATCGGCATAACACTAGTAGTAGTAAGAGCCTTTTCGTCGGTTATTGCTCCTAGTTTTTCTCGAAGATGCTCTAAACTTGAGTTTTGGCGTTTTCTAACATTTTTGATACGGTTTTTTGATTGATTGAAAAAATGGTATATCTTGAATCAAGGCAAAATATTTGAACAGACGTTGATGAGATGGCAGATGGCCACGGTCATTTTGCTTTTGCCTGCCATCACATCTCCCTCACATCGTGTGGTTTATACCGACCGTATCACTGTATGCCACTGTTAGCAATTCCGAATCTGGCCTCCCGTTCTTCCTCGTTGTGGTCTATTCAACTTCTAGTTTTGTACGATTCCAAGATGTTTGGTCTCTGAGAGGACCTTATATCAGAACTGGTCTATCAGTCCCCTTGTTAGTGTACTAAAATGTTAGTCTCCAAATTCTCCGATACCAGATTCTTTTTCAATTATGGTTCTTAGAAGGCAATTGGCTAGCTTGATTTTATAGCGGATTTTAGCAAAATTTATCCCTGGTTTCTTACAAACTAGCCCTGTAGTCGTGCAGTGTGGTGGATTCTGATGATAGTAGTAGTAGCAGTATAAATATGTTCATCTAATTAAGGCTCGAGTCATTATGAGTGCGTATAAGGAGTAGCATATGAGTCAAGTCCATTTATCAAGTTTATTCCACAATCTGTCCAAAGTTTATGTGTTCATTCATCTTATAATTAACCAATTCATTACGTCAGTACTTCATCAGTACAGTAATAACCTCGCTTGTTTCATAAGTCAACCAGCTGACCATTAGATTCATAATAACATATCGTAGGAAATCATGCTTTTCACATCACACATTACCATAGAAAGTAATAGAATATAGATTGAAAATACATAACACCCTCCTTCCAAAGTGATGTTCACTCGATATGTAGTAAAAGTTTTTGACCAATATTGGTATATGTATAGTACCTGTAAAAACACAATGTTACACAAAACTGTGAAAACCTATGGACCATAATCGAGATGGAAAATTTATTGCTAACTGCTAAGGAGAAAATAGGCACATTTGAAAGGAATCTCAGTTATTTTTCTTGTAAAGAAGTATTGTTTGGATGTGAAATTAATGTGAATGTTTTTTTCTAGGGCTGAGTAGCTAGGGCAATGGAGGGTAACATTGCTCAGCACTCTTTCCCAACACAAAGGAAATGGAGAAAAGTTGCTTATGGAGGCATGCAGCCTGGGTTTGATGATAATCATACGGATGAGACTTTCCTTCAAGAAATGGTCATGAATGCCAATGTCGTTAAAAGAGACATGCTAAAGGTGATGCTAGATTCCGTTTCCATTTCTCAATACCTTTGTATTGTCGCCCTTGTGGTTTTGGTTTGGACCCACACTCTCAATTCTACGATAACCGAAAAGTTTCTACTAATTCTTGATGTGTCCCTTCTTGGATCAGGCTTTTTTATTCTTCTATTAACTGCTAAAATGCTTTCATTTAATGTCCTCCTCAGTTACACTATTAAGATTTCGTTTTTCATAACTGGTCTTTATGTCTTGTCTCCAATATATCACACATTGACCAGGTCAATAAGCTCGGATACCATATGGGCATTAACTACATCACTTATAATTCTCCATCTTTTCCTTCATAATTATTCTGGATCAACCATAAAAGCTCCTGGAGCATTAGACAATCCAAATTTAACTAGTAATATATCCCTTAATGCTTCCATTGTAGCTTCACTTTTAATTGCTTCTCGACTTCCCTCGAGGCTTCTTGTGTTTGCTATAATATTGTTCTCTTTGCAAGTTTTCCTCTTTGCACCATTTGTGACCTATTGTCTTAAGAAGTACTCATTTCGATTGCACCTCTTTTTCTCGTTTGTGTTGATGTCAATGACATTGACTTGTGTTTATAGTCTGCACAAACTATTGTTTGTGTTCTTGTTGGGGTTGTTGGTTTTCGTTAACTTAGTGTGCCCTTACTGGTTGATCAGAATCCAAGAGTACAAGTTTGAGATCAATGGCCCATGGGATGAAGCAAAGCTGTGCTTCAACATAACAGACTGAAGGGCTTATTCGGTTACTTGTGAAATCTTGAACAGACAGCTTTTTTTTCCTTTTATCTTTGACATTTGTTCCTGATGTAGTCTTATTAGTTGTTCATTAGATTTACATGATGTCACTTATCGTTGTATAATCTTGGTATGTATCAATTTTGTAGTACGTTAGTTATTTTTCTGATGTCTTTTTCTTTGTAAAATTTCTCATTCTTATTTTATATATCCTGGTTCTGTATATAAAAAACATGAAGCTTAATCACACAGCTTGCCTACAGTATGCATCAGCTTTTAAAACAACTTACATAATAAACCGAGAGATCAGGGCTTCTCTGTCTCCAGAGAGAGTTTTCACTCTCTAGATATGAGATCAGAGATATCTCTTGGTTACCCCTCTGTCAACAAAGCCCTGGTCGGAGATCTTTCTAGAAGCAGTCTCTACCGTCGGGTAAAGAGTAAGGGTAAGACTATCTACATCATACCTTTCCCATAACCCGTTTTTGCCGAGATAGAGTTCCGTTGTCTTTGTCGACATCATTAAGCAAAAACGTTAGAGTTGGCAACTTTAACCCATTTACTTTAGTTTTTGCTATGTTTCCTCTTTTTCCCTTTTTTTTTCTTTGAAATGGTGAATAATTTGTTATATGTTTGGAAAGTGTGAATAATTTATGTTGATACATACAGTGACAGTATAAAACAACCCAAATTGCAAAATTGATATTATAAAAGTGATGGGTATGGAAAAAGGTTCCCTGTTTGAAAACCACCTTACCATGATACCATCACTTCTCTTCGTATGATAAAGCAAACCTGTTATCTTCTAATCCCTTAATTTAAATTATATAAACCGTTTCTAAAATCGCTGAACAAGTTACAATTTGATAATGCAAACCGAACGGTAGTAACATTCACATTCAAAATGTGTTGCAATGGGAAGCCACGTTAAGATATTTCATATAGTTTATTGCTACAAAAAGTCATTTCATAGTATTTATTAAACTTGTTAAAGTCACTCCGAAAAGGATTTCAAAGCCTAACTTCAGAATACTAAATTATGACTTCTTGCAAAGAAATCCACTGTACGCTTCTCCAAAACCAGGATAACATAAACAAAAGCCACACCAACGCAAAAGATCAGAGATAGCAAATAGAGAGTACACATAAAATACAAATAAATTTGTCATGGGGGCAAATCATCATCAAAATAAGAGGGTATAAAGACACGTCTCAGTCATAGAATAAGGATGAAATGCGACATCAATTATGTAAACTTCGATAACATAGCATAGCAGCAGGCAGAATCTTTTAAAGATTAGCAACCGCCTCGTAGTGCAAGAACAAGATGAAGAACAGACCCTCCTTCGATGTTGTAGTCCTTGGCTGTTTTGTCATCTGCAAGTTGTTTCCCGGCATAAATCAACCTGCACCATACAGATGCACCATTGAGTATCACTTCAACCATGAATTAAATCAAATGACAAAGATAATGTTCTAATGTTTATATTAGCAAAATCTGTAAACACTTGTTTATAAGAAAGACAGCAATGTAATCATACAGAATTACAAAAGCCTGAACATTACAACATCAACCATTACAACACCAACCACAGTTATAGATGCTTTTGTTAAAAAAGTTGAGTCTACTTTAAATGACACATCTGCTACATTTTTGAAAATTCTGTTTACTTCAAGCAGTTTTCACTTTCATATATGAATGAATTGCCATATCAACAGTAATATATCAGTTATAAAAAATAGATATTATCATTTTCAAGCATTTAAAAAGAGTTTGTGTAGTAAGTAGCAGTTAAAAGAAATCAGGGTTGAAACCATCTTTTTTGATGAATATCGTATGTTAACTATGATTACAAAAACAAAAACAAAACATATCCCACCAGGACCAGGAATCCCGGTTTAAAATATAAGGTTTAATTTCAGTGCAGGGGTCCCTGTCATATATTTTTTTTTTGTTATAACATGAGGTTGAAAGTTAAGCATTTCGAGGGATGCTAGCCAAAGAGAATATTGATTGGTATTTTAGAATTGTTAAATAAATTTGATTTAGATTTCCGGTAGAGTTTATAGTCATGTTTCAGTTCACCATGGTAAATTTTAACCACAGGGGTACCCGCACATTCAATTGTTAATCACAAATCGAGAACCCTCTTGCGATAAGATGGGCGTCGGGGTACACTAAACTATAAAATACTATAAATTATACAAATCAACAAGAAAAAAGCTAAAACTTTTTTAAAAGTTTTACGTTATCAGTCAACAATTAAAAAGCTTTTTTCCCGTTCTCATAAATTAGAAAAAAAACTCTAACCCAGTTGATAAAAGTAAGTAAAGATGCAAACCTTTGCTGCACAGGAGGGATCCCTTCTTTTTCTTCAACACGCTCCTTAATTCTGTCAATTGTATCAGTTGGTTCGATATCAATCTCAATTTCTTTTCCTGTAAGAGTCTTGACCTTGATCATGGTTCCACCTCTCAATCTCAAAACGAGATGAAGCGTCGATTCCTTTTGGATATTGTAATCAGCAAGTGTTCTTCCATCTTCTAATTGTTTCCCAGCAAATATCAATCTTTGTTGATCAGGCGGAATTCCCTCTTTGTCCTAAAAATTTTCACACAGTAAACATAATTCAACATATCGTCAAATTAAAGCGTCTTCTGTTCGTCTAGCTTATTTTCGTGCTTATTAGATTTATACTTTTGTTAAGGCCATTTATGCATAAGCCCAGTTTTGGTAGCTTATTTTTCAATTTTATGTTAAAATAATGCTTATATGCTTATATAACATAAAAGTGATAAATAAGCTACGGAAACCAGGCTTACGCGTGAAAATAAGCTAATAAACTCAAAAATAAGCTAGGCCATATACCCCATTAATTCACATAACAATATTTTATTATAATTTACTATTTAGGTGTTTGGCCTAGCTTATAAATCTTTGATTTTTATGAGTTATATATATATATATATATATATGATCAAAATAATAGCACAAAACATAAAATTAAGAAAGAAAAAACAAACATTAGTTATTACAAATAGTCATACAGAACTCATAAACCCTAATATGAATATATAATTAAAAAAAAAAAGATAGAAAATAAATAAACAAAACAGAAAAGAAAAGAAACCTGGATCTTGGCTTTGACATTATCAATGGTGTCGCTACTCTCGACTTCGAGAGTGATGGTTTTTCCGGTTAGGGTTTTCACAAATATTTGCATCTTTTTTTCTCTTTGTAATTTTCCTTTTTTTTACGAATATATGATGGTGTACAATAATGGATGGAGGGATGTGTATATATAATTGAGGGCTTTATATGTGTGTATTTATATAGGGGGAAAAAAAAAGGGGGATATATGGGTGGGTGAACCCAAAAGCTGCGTCTAAAGAACGCGGGCCGTTGACTTTATTATTCTCCATTCACTATTTTGACCCATATATAAATTTACAAAAGGAAATGATATTCCTACAACAAAATTTAAACATCTACGATAATATATGCATCATTCAGTTGTACTCTATGCATTAAAACTTGTACTTTTGTTGTAGATGACTAATTTTTGTTGTAAAAATATCACTTCCTATTAAGAAACCAACCATGATCACAACTCACAAGTCGTCTAGTGTCTAAAATCTTCTTTTAAAGTTAACTATTATTCGCAATTTCGCATTACTTGACCCTAAACAAATGGGGTAGAGGCAAATTACATACAAAACGTTACATCGAATTGGAATTATTACATATTGTTTATCATGAGTTATAACCTAGAATCAAAACAAAATAACGACGTATTTAACCACAGGTATTAAACTAGCCAAAAAAAAAACGTTAATTACAGAAGCTTCATGACTGAAAAGTGTCAAATAGATCATAGCGTCTACAATATATTAAAAAAATTTCACTATTATTTAACGCATGATAATGATAAAATATAAAGTGTCATGAATGAATAAAGTTAAACAATATACTTTGAACACCTAAGTGACCGATGACAATTGATAGTGTAAATAAACATTTTATCTAATTTTACAACCATCTAGGAATAAATATAATGTATACGGATGATAAAAATGATGTCTTTTTGTTGTTGTCGGATAATAAAGTCTAAAACTCTATTGACATAAGAACCCGAAATACACGCATATATATTGATACGTATGTTCCATCTAAAAAAAGGTTTTGTATTTTTAATTAACAGTTCTGTTTCAGAGTTGTATTCATGCAAAACCTACAAATTTGGTGAGATCTAAGGGCTAAATCTCAACCCTTGGATCAAAACAGATCGACGGTTCCATTAAAAAAAGAAAAAAAACACGCAGAGGGGTACTTTGGTAATTTTGCGCATTATCTCACACCCCATATATTTCTTTCCAGTTTCAAACACTAACACATACAGATCTCTCTCTCTCCCCCCGCCACCACCAATACCACCACCGTGCTCAAGTCACCATCGTTGCCTTTTTCGTTATCATCCCCATCATTCATCATCAATTAATCTTGAAGATGACTTTTATGTAAATTCTAAATACTCAAATGTAATTAGATAACATCTGATTAGATCTTTCATTAGATAACATCTAACATTTAAATTTGTTAAATTTTCACACTGTAAGAGTAAAATCAAATATGATTCTAGGCATAAGAACACAAGTAACTAAAACCTCAATACAAAATCAAATTTGATTGCACAAACAAAGTTACATAACACAAATTTAACAAATTCAAATTTTAGAATAGATCTATGTACAATCAAGTATGATTGGTTGTACAATCAGTAGCTACGTATATAATCAAATTTGATTTAGTACATACATTTTGGTTTAGATATTTCATCAAACACTTTGTGGGCAAAACTCATTATAATAATTTTAAACAACAACAACCAAAGATACAACTTCTTATCATATAAAAAATAAAAATAAGAGAAAAAAACTACAAATCATGGATAAAAATGATTTGTTTATCCAGTTTTATATAAAAAACATAAACTACATAAAATATCACTATAATAATATCTAAAATATCATCTTCCACTTGTTGTTGTTGTTGCTAGTTGTTTGAGATGAAGATCTAGATTGTAGTGGTGGTGGTGGTGGTAGCGGCGGTCAGATATGGTAGTGGTGGTGGTGGTCACCGTCCAAGGAGGAGAAGAGAGGGAGATAGTGTGTGTTTGTGTGTGTTTCCATCAGAAGGAGGAAAGGGAAAAGAAAGTTTTTTTTTTATTAAGCAAATTCCTCCGTGTTTTTTTTTTAATTAAGACATAAGTTTCAATCCTAGCAATTGATTGAGATGATCAAATGACTAGGATTTGGTCCTTGTGTTTCATAAAAAATTAAGGATTTAGATGAACATTTACCTACTAGTACATATATGATTATAACCGTAAGTCTAAGCATACATCTACAAATTGCAAAATTATCACAAATGACAAGATTGAAGGTCAAAATGAAAAAAAAAAAAAAAAAAGTTTGGATCTATTTATAACACAACTAGGTTTTTTTAACACACTAATTTTGAACAGGCAAAACCTCTCATGTCTCTTGGATTATTAAACACAGAATTTGATTGCGTAATTAACTAACAATAACTTTGTTTTTTAACAATCAAGTAAACTTCTCATTTTCCGATTTTAATTATTTCCTCTTGTTGTAATTTAGCTACTCGGTAGTTATTCATGATTAATAAAAAGCCTCATATTAAATGTTCTAAATATAAATAAACAAATACCTTTGTTGATTAAATATATTTAAATTATATAACCTTTAGACTTATGTATCTTTATTTAATTTATTTATTTTTATAAACTCATTTAATAACCTGTGACATCAACTCAAGGGTCCATTCATGTACAAATCAAAACCTAAAGAGCCCAAATTGTAAATGAACACAAATTGCCTTATCATCATCATCATCATCATCATCATTCACAGGATAATATTTGGATTTGGATAGAACACACAAAAACACAACCAAAACCCAAAAATAACAAAAACAACAACAATGGCAATGGCCAGTCCTTCTTCTACTTCAGCCACTCTAACTCTATCATCAATTCATCTTCACCAAGAACCTAAATCATCCCTAATCTCTTCTCTAACTTTCAAACAAAACCCCCCAAAACAAAATCTTTTTCATCTACAGTCCCACCAATTAGAATGCTTTCTTAGACCTAAGTCCAAGATTTCACCTTTTTTGGTTTCTGCTTATGCCGCTGAAGCTGACTTGGCTGAAGATGTTGATGAGGATGTTTCCGGTGGTGGTGTTGCCACCGTGGCTCCGCCGTCCCCTTCTAAACCCAAGAAAGGGAAAGCTGCCTTGCCTCTTAAAAGTGACAGGGTATGTTTCATTTTTTTCAAATTTAATTTTGACTGTTTTATATTATAAATTTTGTACTTTATAGTTTATAATGTGTAATATTTGGAGTTTTGATTAATTGTATACATTTGAAATGTGAAATGTGAGGCGTCATGATGTCGTCGAATGAGGTCTAAGGTTCGACCCTCACTAGGTTAACATCTTTTGGGTGACCTAGGAAAATGTTCGAAAAATGTTCACTTATACGTCGATTAGATCATGTACATTTGAGACAGTGAGTCACTGGTAACTTGAACAAGGAAAACCTTATCTGTTTATCTGAAATGCGAAATGTAATTTTGTTATATTAGGTGCTAGCTTATATATATATATATATATACATACTTCAAGTATAATACTTGTGTATATACATAGCTATTTAAAAAAATTTGTGTTATACAGGTGTAAAAGTAGCTACATTGACTGGATTAGAATGAAATGGGGTCAAACCCATAAGTCTTATCTGTAAACAAACTATACTCTTAGTAGGCTGCCGATATTCAAGAAACTTAGTTTTTCTGTTTGTTTATGCTGTTAAAACTCATAGTAAGAGGTAATTATAGCATATGGTCCTATGAGATTTGGCTGGTTGCCACTATGAGGTTAATGAGGGAAATATGTTTCTTGAAACGGGTTCCAACCGGAATGATATGTGGCAGTTGTTTTAAGTGTTGCATCTGAACTCTATATTCTGTAGGAAAGACATTTATTGCTCCCTTTTTCTGCAAGATGAAAGCATTGGTCCCATATTAAGGGTCCTTCAATATAATTATTTTTTTTGACAAAGATGCATTTTTCATAGAAAATTCGTCAAAAGCATACAGTTACAGGTAGCGAATTAGCCGTTTAGTCAATGATCCTTTGATAACACAAAGCCTTACAGACCATAGTATCGGTTGTCTAATATTGGCTATCTATACACTAACCAAATTGTGACCTAAGTAAATAATGAACATGTATGAGAGTTTGATATGTTCTCTTGGCAATAATTCGTGTATAGACTGTTTTTCCATATGCAACATAATAGTTAAAGGTTATATTTTGGCAAATCTTAAATGTCCATTTTATGCTTATGTGTCCTTTGACAAGTTATGAGTTCTTTTGAGAAATGGTTCATCCATTTGATTTGTTTCTCATTGTTATTTTGTCTATTGCCTTTTCTCCAATTTCGGGTTATCAGACTAGGTCGAAGAGATTCCTGGAAATTCAAAAGCTGAGGGAGAACAAGAAAGACTATGATGTGAAAACTGCAATATCATTGCTCAAGCAAATGGCAAGCACAAAGTTTGTAGAAAGCGCAGAAGCACATTTTCGTCTCAACATTGACCCAAAATATAATGATCAACAGCTAAGAGCAACAGTAAGTTATAAAAATGCATTACTTGGAGTTTGATGTATTATGCTTTATAAATATCTTCTGATATTCCATTTCCATACGTTATGTTGTAGGTGAATTTGCCCAAAGGTACCGGTCAAGTTGTCAGGGTGGCTGTTCTAACTCAAGGTATTTTTTCGTTTGCTTTAAACTATCATTTTTATTCCCTTTTATTTCTCACTTAAAAGCTCTGCTATAGTTCTGACGTGATAGAAATGGCTTAGAAGTCTCTAATCATGATCTTGTTGAATTCCTATATGAATTGTTGAAATCCACAGGTGAAAAGATCGATGAAGCGAAAAATGCTGGAGCAGATATTGTTGGTGGAGAGGACTTGATAGCACAAATTAAAGGAGGATTCATGGAATTTGACAAACTTATTGCCACCCCTGATATGATGCCTAAGGTTTTACTTTTAGATGAATTTACGACAACCTTATGTCCTTGAAATGAAAGTGAACAGAGAAATGTTGCCACATGTCTTTATTACTTCCATCTTCCTACTCTGTTTGTAACTTCTCTTTGTCCCCAAAAGATTCATTTTTAGAATAGTCTTTAGATAATTTTGATATTTCTGAATTGCTCTTTGTTCTTTTTTTTTTTTTTTTTTATAGAATTGTTACTTATAAGTGTTTCTGTTCCTTTATACAAGTCCTTTATTTTCAATTACGTAAAATTTCATTAATTCTGGGAACAAATTTTTTTTGGATCAGTGTGCCGCTCTAGGAAAGATATTGGGACCCCGAGGACTTATGCCAAACCCAAAGGCCGGAACTGTTACCACCACAATACCTCAGGTAAGATACAACCAACACATATTCACATGACATGTGTGTTTATACATGCTTACATCCATTGACTATATCGAACTTTGCAGACCATAGAGGAATTTAAAAAGGGGAAAGTGGAATTCAGAGCAGACAAGACAGGAATTGTTCACTTACCATTCGGGAAGGCAAATTTCTCAGAAGAAGATCTTATAGTAAACCTTATCGCTGCAGTGGTATAACTCCTTCCATTTCAAAAGCTTTAACGCATGGAGATTATTTTGTAAGCATAATTGCATTTCAACACACTTTCTTAATTTTTATATTTATTCTTTTGCAGAAATCAGTGGAAACAAACAAGCCAACTGGGGCTAAAGGAGTATACTGGAAAAGCGCCCATATATGTTCGTCAATGGGGCCTTCAATCCGGTTAGATATCAAGGACATGCTTGATTTCAAGCTTCAGTAGTGAATGCATGAATGTCTAAAGAAATGTAAACCATAGATGTAAATTATATCATACGCTGCTTTATTAGCTTCTCGAGGTGTGTTCTTAGAAGACGGAGTGATGCAGTATAGCATGGTTGACAAAAGGAAGAGCACCAAAGCTATTTCCTGGATCAACATTCTCATTAGTGTTCTTCCTTTTTTGCCAATTCAACAATACACTTGTATGACTGTTATATTGGTTCTAAGCTTTAATTTTGGTTTTGTGACGGATGGCTCAATTGACAACCAAAATTAAATAAATTAAGGTAAAATTACACTTTTGGTCCTTGAACTTGGCATGTTTTTCACTTTTAGTCATTAAACTTCAATAATTGCAAGTTATACACTAAACTTGCCATTTTTTTTTCACTTTTGGTCACCGCATCAACTTTGTTACCTTTATTCCTTAACTTGCCTAGATTTGTTGGTTTTTATTTCAGTTTTTATTATTTTCATTTATTCCATTATTAAAAGTGATAATCGATGAAAAATACATTCAAAACTCAATCCATTTACATGATTTATTACAAATTTTATAACATGAATAAAAATATTTATTGTTAAATTAAAAGGCGTTATCAATTATTCAGAGAAAAAAAAGTCTAGAACACTTTACTCCGGATAGACGTTACAATATCTTATTTTTATTATAGTTTAGCAATAGTTGATAAAATGAGTTAAGGAAAACTATATAAATTTATATAACACAAACAAAAATATTTACAATTTAAATAAACATAAGAAGACTAAAAATTTCAAAAAGAGACACTAAAAAAATCTAACTTTATAAATAAAAATTTCAACTAACAATTATTTAATCGTCGTTCAAAAAGAAAATCAAATATTTAATCTAATCAAACTATTTTATAATCAATAAAGTAGTAAAAAAAACTGTTTCAAAACCCTCACAAATGAATATGTATTTTCACTAATTGAACAAAACAAGATCTAAGACCTGAAATTAGGTCAATTATCACTTTTAATAATGGAATAAATAAAAAGGATGAAAAGCAAAAAAAAAAAAAAAACTAACGAATTAGGGCAAGTTAACGGAGGAAAGGTAACAAAGTTGACGCGGTGACCAAAATTGAAAAAAAGTGGCAAGTTTAGTCTATAATTTGCTATTTTAAAAGTTTAATGACTAAAGGTGAAAAACGTGTTAAGTTCAGGACCAAAAGTGTAATTTACCCGTAAATTAATGATTGAATTGAACACATTGTTACCGACCGAGATTGTTTGCAGTTGTAACTTAACACTGAAATAACTATGAGTAATATACATAGATGTTGGGTGTGTATTAACTAACCCCTTGGATTGCGAAGGCTGTAAGAATAATGGACTCGTGGATCTCCCTCATATAATGATTGTAGCATTGTTGATCAGTTTTAGAGGTCTACGAGGGTTGAAGCCTATGACACTAGTAAGTAAGTAAACACCTAATTAATGTCGTTTTTTTTTACATTTTTAGGTCTTAATACCTCAACGATTTATAGGAGAGGTTTAGATGTATACAATCTTATCCCTACCACGAGGATGCAGAGAGGTTGTTTTCAGGTTTCATCTAAGATAAAAAAAAAAATCTCCGACCTTGCAAGGCATGAAAATAGAACCATTAGACTCTGTTTCTATAGGCAAAAGTGTTAACCACTTATCCGACCTTGCTGGTTTTTGAAGCCAATGACACTATTTTATTATTATAGGGTGGTTTGATGTCAACTTTCTAAGGCCCTTCCCAGTAGGCTGTCGATGGGGTCGTCGCCCATTGACGGCAACGTTATTGCTAGCGACCCTTCCAGGTCCAAGTCGTCGACTCCCAATGTTGGGCAGAAGGGCGTGTACGAGTGATATATAATATTAAAAGTGAAAGTAGGGCAGATTTTTTGTTTTTTTATTTTGTTTGACATGGATGGATATATAATATTAAGAGTTCTGCTATAATATATGTGAAAGATTAAGTTTTCAAATTTATAAAACATGTAAATCTTGTTATGAAGAATGCTAGATATACATATATTTTCCTAACTTATCCATTGTTATGTAAAATTTCCATCTAAACAAATTTTCTAATACAACTTTTTAACCATATTCTTACTTTAACCATATCTATATTACTTATTAGATAGACATTAATATTTGATAAGCAACATAGTTTGATCAGTAGTAAATACTCTGGCTTTTAGAGACAGAAGTCATGAGTTCGATTCTCATCCCATGCAAAGATTGGAGGGTATTCTCTACCAATTAGGTAGAATATGAAACACCGTCGAGGTATTGGAGCTTAAAACCCGTAGAAGACAACATTTATTTTCTTTCTCTTTTGCATTAATACTTGATTGTTATTAGGTAAGTTAGAGTTAAGTATATAAAATCGACGCATGTCATTAATTTATAGAAATGAACCAAATGTTGATTAAAAATTATAATCATATTTTAGGTTATTGATAAATAAATATCCATTGGCTTATCAAATGAACATTATACTTTATTCTACGTAATTATTTAATATATAACCATAGCTTGAACAAGATATATAGTACATTGATATTAAAAAATTCATATTACATAAATCATCAAATTAATACAATAAGTAGATCTTACATATAGAAATGGAAATGACATTCTTATTTATCTCATATAGTAGTACGTAAGGTTGAAATCCAAATAGCATATATTGGTCATCATGACCAATGTCATTTGAGAGTTGCATCAAGTGTCAAACCGAAATCTTTGAACTTGTCTTGAGTAATTTGATCAATTTTGTCCCCCATCTCTTTGGTTAAATGATTTTGCCAATCTCCCACCTCACCTCGTCGGAAAAAAACATGATTACCACAAACAGGTTTGTTGTTAATATGCGTATATTTTCCGGATTTGTTTACCTCCAAGTTCTTCAAATGCTCAAAGCCACAAAGAGTAATAATCTTTTCCACCACTTGGTTTTTTTGTTCCTCAACCGAAATAGGCACCCCCATGAACTCTGCCAACCTCTTGACATGAACCTCTGGCTCTTTTTTCATCTCTTCATACCTTAAGAACAATACCTTATCTGGATGTTCAAGACTAGCTTTCCAAAATCCCAATACATGATCCCAATAAGGTCCATAATCCATAACACCCTCACAAAACAACTCGAAAGCTTTATCGAATGATAGGGCAGGTAGGTGTTTTGGTCTCATTTGTTTCACAAAGTGAAACATGGAGACAAAAACATCTTTTGGATCCCTACAAATGTAAACAAATTTACACTCATCTTGAAATGTGGAAGGAAACAAATTAAACGCAAAATGAGAGGAAATTAAACGAGGTGAAGGCAAGAGGTCCATGTTAGTAATAGCATGGTCTTGAGATATGTAAGGATCAAGGCTTGGAAAACAGCTTTGCGGTCCCTGACGAAGCAGAGGATGGTCAGAGAAATCAGGAAAGCGGGAGCGGTTCATGATGGCGAACATGAGGGCTTTCAGCCAGGTTGTCCCAGCCTTTATGAAGGAACACAAGAAGATATCAGTAGACCGATAGTTGAAGTGGTTTTGCATCAGAGTGGCACCCAACAAGATAAAGGAATGTAACCATTGGCCCTGATATAGCAACACATGTTGTTGAACCCACCCGTCTGCTTTTGGAAGCTCGTTGATGAGCTCGGCGTGTCGTTTGCGAGTCTTTTCTTGATCAGTTGACATGTTTGGATGGAATTAAGTGGAATGATGTATATGTATATATAATATGATGAACACACAAACTGCAAGCATCCACATACTTAAATCTTGAGCCCCTGTCCACATACTTAAATCTCATATCTGTAAAAGAATTGACATCTGTTGTTAGGCATTATCTACACCAATTAACTTCTGTTGGCCCACACATTCTTTTCACATCAATACCTTAGAAAGATTCTAACATATATAGTCCAAGAAGCCAACAGAACGATCAATTTCGTTGCAGTATTATTTTACCATCCCACATAAAAGTATATATATAGCAATAACCTCGGCGTGTCATTTGCGAGTCTTTTCTTGATCATCTTGATTAGTTGACATGTTTGGATGGAATTAATTGGAATGATGTATAATAATATGATGAACACACAAACTGCAAGCATTCTATGTTCAGTTGAAAATCTTGAGCCCTTGTCCACATACTTAAATCTCATATCTGTAAAAGAATTGACATCTGTTGGTCCTTTTTCTGAAAAAAAAAATGAAATCATTGGTCCTTTTTCTGCATATGCAACACATGTTGAAATGATGAATATATTTTTAAGGTTTAGTTTTAGATGGATATACGACAACCTTATGTCCTTGAAATGCAAGTGAATAGTGCACATGCCTTTATTTCTCCCATTGTCCTACTCCGTTTGTAACTTCTCTTTGTCCCTCAAAAGATTCGTTTTAGAAAATAAAGAAAGAAATTGTTCACTGCCGTCTTCTGTGAGTTTGAGACTCAATACCTCGACGGTGTATGCGGGAGGTTAAGATGTAGGTAGATCTTACCTCAACCAAGGTAGAAAGACTGCTTCCAGTTTCTACATAAATTGTAAAAAACAACCTCCGGCCTTTGCATAGGATGAGGATGAAACTCATAATCTCTGTTTTTCAGACAGAGTGTTTACCGTTGATCCAAACCACGCTGCTTTCGTTGTAGAAATAATCTTTACATAATTTTGATATTTCTAAATTGCTTTTTTTTTTTTTGAGAATTGTTATAGCTTATAACTACTTCTGTTCATTTATACAAGTCCCTTATTGTCAATTACGTAATATGTCATTAATTCTGGGAACAAATTTTTTTGTAGATCACTGACTAGTGATCCCGAGGACTTATGCCAAACTCAAAGGCCGGAACTGTTACGACCACAATACCTCAGGTAAGATATAGCCAACACATAGTTCGCATGACATGTGTGTTATACATGCCTACATCCATTGAGTATATCAAACTTTGCAGACCTTAGAGGAATTTAAAAAGGGGAAAGTGGAATTCATAGCAGATAAGACAGGAATTGTTCTTATAGTAAACCTTATTGCTGCAGTGGCATAAATCCTTCCATTTTGTAAGTTTTAATGCGTGGAGACCGTTATGTATATACAATTGCATTCCGACACACTCAATGTTTTTTTTGCAGAAATCAGTGGAAACAAACAAGCCATCTTGATAGAAACTAGAAACTAAGCATTTGTTAATGCTATTATATGGTTAGAGGTAAATATGGGACTACTTTATATATACAAGAAACAGAGAAAATTTGTCAAAACTATATAGTTCAAGACCAGTTTGAGGTAGAAAGCAATAAAGAGATATTGTTCAATATGGCCATGACGAATTTTATGAGACACAAAATAAAGCGGTTAACGCTGTACTTGTTGTTGTTCCTTTTCCACTTGAACCGATTAACCAATTTGCCTGCTCTGCCTTCTAGTTCATCTTCATACTGTATATTGGTATAACTCGAATCGGCCCTAGAAAGAAAATAAACTAAGTGATTTATTAAACACTATCGAACAAATAGTACACCGCAAGATTAACAGTATATGTGAGCTAGCTACAATACCTGTTCTTCCTGCTCAGCCTTGAGCACCTGCATTATCTACACCAATTAACTTCTGTTGGCCCACACATTCTTTTCACATCAATACCTTAGAAAGATTCTAACATATATAGTCCAAGAAGCCAACAGAACGATCAATTTCGTTGCACAATCAATAGTTACAGTATTATTTTACCATCCCACATAAAAGTATATATATAGCAATAACATATGTTATGCATCGCATATGTATATATATATACTTCATAACAAACAATTCTTATATGTATAGTAAGTAGTTACTATAATGTGGTCATAAGATAGTCTATAAAGTATAAACGCGCCAACTGATGTAATTAGTAATTACATCTTTTGCTCGCTCTTTAGTCGTTATTGTACTTCTCCTCTCTCGTTCGACACCAAATAGCAAAAAATTCATGAGCCTAATCTATATTAACTCATCCTTAGTAATTACATCTTTAGTCTTCAGGATTATATGGCGTCTCACATTTGTAGTACCTATACACAAAAAAAATAAAAATTGAGAAACAGGAACTGCTTCTAGAGAGGTAACCAACACTCAGGAATTCCGATTTGATAAACTTCATGAGCCTAATTAATATTAAGTCATCCTTATAAACTTATCAAGACTGCTTTTTAATTAAGAAAACCCTAGGGCGCGTTTAATTCACGAAAACACCACTTGTTTTCCTTTTTTATTTTCCAAGAAAACATGAAAAACAGGAAACACGTTCAAATCATAGTTTTCCACTTTTCTATGGGAAATTAGAATACACATTTTTATTGTTTTCCACTTTTTATTTTCTATTTACTAAATTTTGAAAACCTCAACTTATATTAACTCTTATCTACGCCCCAGTCCATGCCCCTCGTCATCCCTCGCCCCCACCCCGTCAGCTCACAGCGTCACCCCCTACCCCCACCCGACCCCAAACCTCTCACTTAACCAAGTAAATTATAACATCTTTTTTAAAAAGGAAAATGATGAAAATAACGTTTTCTAGTTTTGAAGGCGTTTTCAAAGTTCTCATTTGTTCTCTAGAGATGGAAAACTCTTTCAATTTTCTAGAGAATTAAAAATGGAAAATTTGAAAACATTTTCTACAACTAAACGCGCACTAAAAATCAGTGAAAATAAAAAAAAAAGGCATTCATACGTATGCATATAATGCCTAATATAAATGGAGTAATAAAGAAATCCAATTTGATAAATTCATGAGCCTAATCTATATTAGCTTCTCGAGGTTTTCTCTTAGAAGACGGAGTGATGCAGTATAGCATATATGGAGCATGGTTTAAAAAAGGATCGGAGGAGAGCACAAAAAGCTATTTCTTGGATCAGCATTCTCATTAATAGTGTTCTCCCTTTTTTGCCAATTCAACAATACACTTAACACTTGTATGACTGTTATATTGGTTCTAAGCTTTATTTTTGGTTTTCGACAGATGGCTCAATCGGCACCCATATATATATATATATATATGGGAAAAAAGAATATAAGGCTGTCCGACACCTAAACTTAGGTGTGGAACCACTCACATAATAATATTTTATTATTTCTTGTTTAATTAATAAATGCATGGGCCCCTGATTTTTATGGATTAAAAAAACAATATGTAAGTGTTCCCATCTATATATATATATATATATAGGGGTTGGGTACTGTAAAATAAATATTAAAGTAAAACAAATAAAACAAGATCTTGACTCTTAGATCGTGGTTATATTGATGCACAAAGATTCACGAAGTAATTGATGCATGGTGATTTTCATGATGCACGGTGATTTTCAATGAATAAAAACCTATTGTTTTATTTGTTTTACTTTAATACTTGTTTTATTTTACATATATATATATATTAGCTATGATATATATGGCATTTGATCTCCTGTTCATGGGGTTCATGCATTGGCACAATCACATCAAAGTCGATTCTTTCTTGTTTGCAAGTAAAATACGAAACTTAATAGTTGAATTGAACACATTGTTACCGAGATTGTTTGCAATTGTAACTAATACTTCTATGAGTAATACACATAGATCTTGGGTGTGGTTCTACTAACCCGTTGGATTGTGAAAAGTGATGTATCTCCCTCATATATAGATTTGTAGTGTTGTTGACGGGACAATCATGTATCATATACTCGATTCGTACCATAATAAATTTAATTTAGGAAATTGATATATAGTTTTAAAAAAGTCTCTTAACTAATAAGATGTTGCCTTTATTTTGTTGGAACCTTTTTTTACAACTTAAAAGTGACCATTTAGTTTGAAACGAACAAAAAATTGTAATGTGTAATCTATTTTAAGGCTGAAAAAATATATAATAAATTAATATATATATATTAAAAAGAAAGGTGTGTAAAGAATAGTAACGGGCTAATTTATTTTTTTGGGCCCGTTTTCATTTTCTTAATTGGTCACTTTATTTTCTTTTGGACCCATCTTATATTCTTAATTACAAATTATGTTTTTATCTTTTAAATTGCTTCCAATTTGTTTACAAAAGATCACTTCTTTTAATTACATATTATTATTTTTTAAGTTTGTAACATTTTTAAGATTATCTAATCTTATTAGAAGTGAAATATTACATAGTATATATACACATAAAAGTAGGGTGTATGTTTGGAATATATACACTTAACCATTTTCGAAAATTTTGTTTGCAATACTTATTAGTTTCAATGTCATTTTGGTTGATGTTTTATTATTATGAATTATTTTTGTTTCACTTTCTATTTTCAGTGATTTAGGAAATTAGCTTTAATTATGTTTGTATTATTAAATTTGTTTTTTTATTTTAAATACTCTACTTTCATACTTATTATCTTTTGAAATCTATATAATATATTAATCTGTTATAAAGTTATACTGTCGATTTTTTCTAATTTATAATTGCTTAATCATTAAAAAATCAATATCAACTTAGGTTTTGAGCTATATAATATTTTTAAAAACATGTAATAATTTACGGAACACAATAAATATAATGTCTCCCGGGAGCAACGTCCGGGTAACGTATCTCGTTAATAACTATTACTAAAGTGGTCTAATGTACCTTCTAATGTGTTCATACAAGGTCGCGTATTCCAAATTTTCAAGGTAACATATTCTGGACATGGTCAAAGAAAGAACTCAAAAGTGATCACGTTTGCACTCTAAATAGCCGCTTATATTAAAGTTAAAAGATTTATATTTTCAAGATAACCTGAAAGAACCTTTCTATTTACATGATTAATATCCAATGTGATGGTTTTGTGGCAGCATACGTTATGGAGTTTCTCGTGTAAGACGTTAATGGTCAAAGTAATATATTATAGATTATACGTCATCACTGTAAGTATATCGTGTCATGATGTCACTATTATATACGGGGTAATAACAATTAAGGTTTTAGATAAAATAAAACAAGTATTAAAGTAAAACAAATAAAACAATAGGTTTTCCTTCACTGAAAATCACCGTGCATCATGAAAATCATTGTGTATCAATTGTTTTGTGAATTTTCGTGTATCAATTTAACCATGATCCAAGGGTCAAGATCTTGTGCGTTTTACTTTAATATTTCTTTTACAATACTCAATCCCTAACAATTTAACCAAAGCCTGAAGCTAAAAAGAATATAATTTTAAGTTTCTTGTAAAATTGTTGAAATCAAACATGAAATAGAACAAGATAATAAAGAAATTATATTATCTAGGTTTATAGATACAAGGGTTTGTTTTTTCTAAATTGAAAGATTTTTTTTTTTTTCGAAATTTTTAGCTGGGGTATGACATTAAGAAAAACCGCACCGTATATTGGTGCGGTTTACAAATATTCTGAGAGAAAAACCTTAAGGTATGTCATTCTTTAAGATCGAACTCAAGATTTTGGGCTAAAACGAGAATGACTCTGACCCGCTGAATTCTTAATATATGCAATAATTACACAAACATTGTGTTTTTGAATAAAAGATTTCAAATAATACATTTGAATTGTGGATTTAGTATAATCATACTTTGCATTTAATACATAAAACTTAATGATAAATCCTCCTAATAATAAGATGAAGACACATGGAAAAATCAAAGGGGGGGGACCAGGGGTGATGTATGTAAGATAATAAATGAATTACACATGTCAAAATGTTGTGGTATTAAAAGGATTATTATGCTAAAGTTTTAGAAGTTATTAGTTAAAATTCTTTTTATAAAAAGAAAGTTTAAGTACAATATACTTAGCAAATCTTTTATTAAGGTTACATTGGCAAATCTTTATTTATAATGTCTTTCAAGATTCAATTTTTCCACTAGAATAAAAGTTAACCATCCAATATTAATGAGATACGGATGTCGATTTTTATAACACTCTTCTCTCTCTCTCTTTATATAACTAAGAGAGGATATATTTTTGCTTAGGATTTTTTATAAGTTGTCATTTTTTCATTAATTTCCTAATTTTAAGGTATCATCTGTTTATCCATATCATTTAAATTATTCATAATCATTAATCCTAATCATCATTATAATTATTAAAAATAACTTCTTCCGTTATTTGTTATTCACGTGAAGTCGGCTACATTATATCATAAACCTACACAATTAATATATAATAAGTTGCACAAATTTTGAATCAGTAAATTAGTATATAATAAGTCGGTTGCAAACCTATATCATCTTGAATCAAGTTAATGCTATCATATAAGTTCTCTTAAATCTGTCCTAATGATATATTAAATTTTAGTAATCATTTAAATTTAATTCTTTATATATAACTAAAAAAATTATGTATTTTTAGGTGTCATCTTTGCATATGATTTATAAATATTTACGTTTCATTAATCATGTTTTAACATATTTGATATATATCATATAATCATAAATTATAATCTTATTATTTGCATCAGTTGTAATCTAACTAATTATTTATATTATCATAAATCATGAATAAAAATGTATTTATCTGTTACCTTTAAATTACACTTTTAGTCAGCCTTACACAACGTGCGAGTTTAATCTAGTTTTTAGATATCTATTTAAAAGATTATATTTATTTAACTCTTAACCACTGGCTTAAACCCCGTGGCCAGGGGTATCTTCCAAATCCACTATGTGGGCCTCGAGGGTGAGTTTACCCAAGGTATCAAGTTCGAGTCTTAGGGTTCTCATCTCAAAGAAATTTTCCATGAGTAGGGGGTTGGAGATCCAGAAAATCTTTGATTAAAATTGTCTGCAACACGTCTGAATCGAAACTCACTTTATAAAAAAAAATAAAATTTATTTGACTCTTACTAGATAAAATCCAATAGAATAAAATCTAATGAATAAAAAAGAGCACATAATCTTTTTAATATGCTTAACCAAACTATATAGAACTTATATTATATTCGTTCCAGTTAATATTTTTTAAATTTTATAGGCAAAAATAGTGATTTTCATGACATGTTATAACAAGTATACACTCAAATAAATAACTAAGGAGACAATTGTAAGTTTGTAAAGCCTATGCCGATATTTCCATGACTTGTATAGTAATTTTCTCGATTTGATCAAATGGTATTTTCAAAAACTTTATAAAATCATGAAATATGATTCATATATTTTAATTTTCTCATGAGTCATATTTTTACATTCTTTAAAAGTGAAACAAAATTTTAATGTATCGTCAAATATCATATGTTTCCTGACGTGACATACAAATTTAATGTCGTGGTGTTATGATTAGCAATGCTGCACATTTCTATTTCTAAGCTCAAATATATTATTAACTATTTTTTTTTAACTTCCTTTAGTTTAAGGTCGTATGTTTCTTAAATGTAAACAAATTTTCCTTACCTACTCTCCTAAACTCTCTATGACATGATGATGATCTAAAAGTAATATAAAAAACCAATCATCCAAAGGAGACAAAATTCAAGGAATGACGATTCTTTATAAAACATTAAATCAAATATATATATATATATATATATATGGATAATGATAAATCAACCTAATTAATGTGCTTAAAGATAGACCTAATAGTGAGATGATGACATGTGGAAATCAGAGGGCAAGATTATGAAAGAGAATTAGTGGAGTCCACATGTCAAATTTTTTAGATTGATTTTTAAGCATATGAGGTAGGTTGATTAATCATTTTCCTATATATATAAATGAAATCTTTATGCCCTCACTTTATTTATTTAATTAATAATATATTCCCTCATTCATTCATCTAATTCATTTATTTATTATTTATTATACAAGTGATGTAACACCCTTTTTCTCTCTCTTTTTTCTTTACCTCTCTCAAGAGAAAAAACAAAACAAAAAATCAATCAAATCTTTTTTTCCTTGAGTGTTATTATAAGTAAACAAATAATAAATAAATTCACTTCGTTGAATATAGCAAACTCTCACTTTCTATTTTCTTGATTATTATTATTATTTTTTTTACTGTCACACTTCCTTTATCATTTTTTTACTTGAATAAATAACCTTCCTTTTATTATATAACTAACACAACAAAAGTCAAATCTTGATTTCCCTTTTTTCTCTTCTGTTAAATCATCTGAAAAAAAAAAAAACAAACACAAAAACAAACAACATAAAAAGTGTTTTGTGTTTCTGTGTGTGTGTGTGTGTCAGTCGGTGAGCTGATCATCATCATCATCATCAAAAACAACAACATAGTACAATAAATATGACTCTTGTTGAATCAAACAATAAAGATATTATTGATCAAACAAAAGATACTATGAATAATAATAATAATAATAATAATAATGATGACAAAAAAAATGGTGATCATAAAGAAGAAGAAGAAGAAGAAGAAGAAGAGGGGTTTAAAAAAGAAATGAGGGATTTGGCTGAAATGTTGTCAAAATTGAATCCAATGGCTGAAGAATTCATTCCACCTTCACTTTCCAATCATAATTATGTTAATAATAATAATCACTTGTTTCACGTGGCACCGCCGCCGTTGCTTTATCCGCCGCCGGCTGCCGGAGGTGGAGGTGGAGGTCCACCACCTTTTGGGTACTCCGATTTCATGCTTCAAAGTAATCAAACACAATTTTCTAATATTAATGGTGGTGGTGTTGGTCTCCCCTCTAGAAGGGTAACTTTTTTCTTTTCTTTTCTTGTGTTTTATATAATTCTATTTATGTTATATGTATATGTGTATCTATTGGTAGGGTGGACTTAGAATTTTCTTGTCGAATGCCGAATGGGTTCATAATCAAAATGATAGATAAAATATGGGGGTTCATATACAAAATTGTTAAAACCAACCGGGTTGGATCAAGTCGTCTGAGCCTTTGCCTCTGGAGACAGAGGTCAGTGGTTTGATCCTCATGCCCGGCAGGCCGGAGCTCCTATTTTTACCTTTAGTTGAAACTAGAAGCAGTATCTCTACGTTAGGTAGGGTAAGCCTCTCTAAATCCCAACCTCCCTATACACCGTCGAAGGAAGTATTGGGACCCATCATCCATGATAGACTGCATTGGGTGTCACTTATTTTATTTTTTTTGTATACAAGTTTATATTAAATTTAAGCTAAATTAGTTTAGGAGTTTAAATTTTATTTCTTTTTGTTAGTATTATCATTATTATGATATGTATATGTATATAGTGGTTCGATGTACGGATGTCCTCGTAAGAGTTATCAAGTTTGAACCTTTGTAAACATCTTGCGGGGTTTAGCATAAAGGGTTTGGAAACGGTCTTGGGATATCCCGATTAGGGCGTGTGTGTTTGAGTGAAAGACTTGACCTTCCTAGATAACCTTATTGGGGAAGACCTCCTATGTTTTGTATTATATGTCTATGTATGAGTATGTGTTTTTGGTGCTGATTTTTTGAGTATGTAAAATGATTATCGTTCGAAGAAGGGGAACTTTAATCAGGGGAAACGTAGGATGAATAACCGAACGAACATGGCTCAAAGAGAAGATGTCATTAGGAGAACTGTTCATGTGTCTGATATTGATCAGCAGGTCCGTTTTGTTTCACGTTTTTTAGTTTTTTCTTTTTCAAGTATGTGTGATCTTTTTTATTATAAATATATTGGATGGGGTGAATTTAGGTAACTGAAGAACAGCTGGCAGCACTCTTTATCAACTGTGGACAGGTGAATATGTTAATCAAATCATAATATTGTTCCATTTTGGTTTTTTGTTGGTTTACATTTTATTAACCCTTCATGATTATGATTGCTTTATTGATATTTTTAGGTTGTTGATTGTCGTATATGTGGTGACCCTAATTCTGTTCTTCGTTTTGCATTTATTGAGTTTACGGATGAGGGTATGTCGACATCACATTTGATGATTTATTAAGTTTTTGTAATTTGTTCTTGGTGTTACATTATGCTGGTTATATGATCTTGCAGAAGGTGCAAGGAATGCACTCAGCTTAGCTGGAACAATGCTTGGGTACTACCCTGTTAGGGTTCTTCCTTCAAAAACTGCAATCGCACCAGTAAATCCAACTTTTTTGCCACGCGTGAGTTTCTTTTATTTTTCTCAGTTTCTAAAATTGGAAACTTAATAAAAGTATGGCTGTGCTAACAAGATCATTTATTTGTGTTTAGTCTGAAGATGAAAGAGAAATGTGTGCAAGAACTATCTATTGTACTAATATTGATAAAAAGGTAGCCTAAACGCATTAATTAATGTTATTTAGTATGGGAGCATGTATGTGATTTTTGTTTTGTTTGATTCAGGTTACTCAGGCAGATGTAAAACTCTTCTTCGAGTCATTTTGTGGAGAGGTTTGTGGGTTATCCATATGTGATATCTGAAAGCAAAATTTGCTACTCTAGTTGTTAATGTTTATATGGTTGAACTTGTTATTTCATAGGTTTACCGCTTGAGGTTGCTAGGAGATTATCACCATTCAACTCGTATTGCATTTGTCGAGTTTGTGATGGTAATTTTTCTCTTATATTTTTGGCTGGTTTTGTTGCTTTAAATTATTGGTGCATTGCGTTATTATAACTAAAGTATCTTGCAACTTGAAAAGGAAACTTATCTTTATGTTCCAAAAGAGCTATGTAATCTATATAGTAAGATTTGTAGTGATAAATGCAAATTTTTGGTAGATTCATTATTCATATGTGCTATAATATATTAGTTAGATGGTTTGCTGAAGATATATAATTCATTTTTACCCTTAGGCTACCCATTGTAAAACACTTGTTTGAAGTGTCATCCGACACGTAATACTACATTCATATTCATCCATGTATGTTAATCGGACAACACTTGGGTAACTTGATGAAGTTTCATGACAAAATCTTATTTATGAAAATGAGAACTAGAATGGATAAGAAGTTGTAAATATGTAGCTTAACACAGTTGCCTGAAACATAATATGTTAATCTTGATGCATGTATGTTAATACATATAATACTCTGTAACACTTGGGTGACTTGCAGAAGTTTAATACCATGCTCTTATCTATGAAAATGGAAATTAGGATGGATAAGAAGTTGTAACATTTGACTTATCATGTAGTTTAGCACATGGCTTACTATTTTTATATGCTTGAACATTTACAATAGTAAGATATGCCTCATTTATGACCCAGATCCATCAAGTTATCCTGGAGGTGGGTCAATCCATCGTCAGCGTCCCACCTAGGTGTTTTTTGTCAACATCAAGTCTCTAGTTTCAAGGATTTTTCCATTTTTATGTTTTTAACGACGATAAACTGCAATACCCAGTTACACCTGGTGTTCCTGTACACATGTTTGTCCAAATCATTATTTATAACCGCCTTTACCCTTTTTATGACTGGTCACATTACGTGACACGGTGTTCAAGTCAACAAGTTTGTCCACGTCATTATTTGAGCCAGTTTCGACTATTTTTTTCACATAAATGGACCAATCAATGAAACTTGAGTAACTTAATGCATACATAAAATACTTTAGTGATCTAGGTGGAACATTGATGAAACTTGGTTGCTATATATTCGATGCCTCTTATTACATACAGTATATAGAATCGGGGTTTCCAAGTGGGGGCCATTTTATTCATTCAGGATTGCTTCAGAAGGATATTGTTGCATTTATTTTGGGATATAGGGAGTATGAGTAATATAATGACAGATGGCAGGCATTTACTATGTTTTACTCGTATATTGGAACCAGTAATAGTGAAGATACTGATACCGGTTCGTTAGTTTAGCCCCAGATGTATGAAGTTTCTAATGAAAAAGAATAATGTTTTGCTATTACTTGTCTTTCTAAGATTTTCTAAGCTGTGCCATAAATTATATGGTGCTGTCCATGTGTCAATTTGGAGCGCCACTCGTTAGAATGTATTAGTCGTCGGGGATATCGAATTAGGGCTAACAAAATTTGCTGAATTATTTAGATTTTCTAATTTGATGTTTGGGTAACCTACTTCCCTAATTATATTAGTAGTTTGGATCCCACTTAGCCACAGAGGATCACACACCTTCACTCTTCACTCTAATCCCATGATTATATGGCATGGTCACACACTCTTTACATCAAGTTTTGGATCCCACTTATCACACATTTCCACTCAAACCCACTATGTAATAAATAATTAAAAAATGAAGGGAACCCATCCTCACGCCCATCTTTGCCCACCACCGGACTTACATCATGTCTCGTGTCGTGACCTTCACGCTGTCTAAGGGGTGGTTTTCGCTGCTATTCTGCTTGTGGGGCTCACATCCTCTCTCAAGTTCCGTACTGGTGACGCTTAGATCCTTCATGTGGATATCTTTCTTTCTATATATAACCCATTACGTTAATTTCCTCTGACATGCCGTTGGGCGTTGGTAATAGATCAGGATCTTGTGACGGCTATACCACTACCTTTCTATTATATCTACACGTCACTTCGTACTTAAGTTAAATTCGAACTGCATTAATTTTCTTTCTACCACTTCAATTTTTTCTTTGTCTGAAACCAGCTAGTTTGCGACAAATATCTTTTATAAGCTGACTTCACCCCCTCTATCTACATTTTTTTATCCACATTATCATCTTCATTTTAATATCTTTTTCCTGCTATATGCATTTTAACAGTCACTAATTCTATAACTGTCATTCTACTTTTCATATAAGTTCTACCATGTCATCTAAATTGGCTTGTATTGAATATTGCAGGCAGAGAGTGCAATTTCAGCTTTGAACTGTAGTGGTGCGGTATTGGGATCATTGCCCATAAGGTGATTGTTGCTCTATTGTTTTCCCTTTGTCAAGGTCCGAGCTGTTTTTTGGACATAACTTGTGGATTATGATGTTGCAGGGTAAGCCCTTCTAAGACCCCAGTTCGTCCACGTGCACCCCGCCCTACCATGCACTAATCGAATACTAATCCATCTCCTCAGCAATATCTAAATATACACACAACCCTGTTATGTTTCTGGAGTTTGTTGAATGCATTCGAGGTCCTAGTACCTGTTTGAAATGTAGAGTTAGGATGGAAGTTTGAGGCTGAACTCTGAGTCTTCTTAGGTACTGGTTTGTCACTAAGAACTGAGACGGTTTCTATGTTTTCATTATGAAAAATTGTTATTTAACAAGTGAAATTTGCTACTGTTTGTGTTTCTTTGATCATGGTAATCTTAAAAGACATGAATCGCCAGTAACAAAGCTAAGATTAAAATTCATTAAATAGTAATTCCAACAGGTTTTATCAAGAAAATAGATACTCGAGTCAAAGGTGTAATCTGGTCAATATTTTGTTGCTCTGTGCTTGAAACATACAGAAATTCAATGATAACTATTTTTGAGCAAGCAAGTATTTTAGTTGACTAGATATATTAAGGAAGTATCAATATCTTGGGCTGGGTTTTGGTAGTTGGTACTGTTGTTTCAAAAAGCCTTTGTATAGTTGTACTTGCATCCTTTCACGAGTTTTTTCTTAACAATGTAAATTAGTATTTTACAAGTCTGACGATTGAATTTGAAATTAAATAAAACTTGAGATAAAAGTTGGAAGTAAAGAGTAAATTTTCATTAATTTATGCTTCTTTTTTATTTTTTTTATTTCTTGGATGAATGTATACTTACCAAATACGTACCAAATATCTAGATAAAAAAGTTGCTAAAAAACTATTATAGCGACAAAAGATCAAAATCATAAATTTCATTTTAAGTTCAATCATTAGAAGGAATCACATAATATGCATAGAAATAAAATAAAACAAAATTTTATTTTACTTTATAATTTACTTGTATCCTTAAATTTTCTTTCTCAAATTTAAATCTAACTTCTTTTTATATATTTTAATTTTAGTCACAAAAATAAAATAAAACTAGACTTCGTAATATGCAAATAATTAGGTTGAACTTACAGTGAAGATGATTTTTGATCTTTTGTTGTTATACTATATTCTTTTAACAAGGCATTTATTTAGATATTTGGCTTTAGTTTGAGAAAACAACCCGTCATTTATGTTTTATGTTACTCAAAAAGCATAATTTTGAAAATTAATTTTAAGAGTACAGAGGTTTATCCATGAAATGAAAAAGACGCATATTTTGGGAAACAGTAATAATAGTTATGTATAACAAATATGTCTAAAGTACCTATTCAATTTGTGACATACGGATTCACAATTTTTCTTTTTTCATCTTTATCATTAATTTTTCTTTCGACATACAAAATGCTTAAACAAATCGATTTAATGATCAAATACAGAAAAAGCCAACATAGATTTCCTACATGCCAATGAAACACATCCATGAGATTGATGAGAATCCAACAGGACATTGCAAAAAAATTACATATAACGGATCCATTGAGAATACAAAATGCTATCTAGTAGTAATAACCAACAACTAGAAACTACGGAGTAATAGACTAATAACCAAGAAACAGTTTAGATCCTAATGAAAAGAAGTAAAGAACCATCAAACTCAATTATTTACTGAAATCCATACAATTTGTAGTGTCACCATTTGTGAAAAACTAAATTGTTAGTTTACTGTCTTTTGAGCGGGTGAGACAAATATCTAGCATCAACATATTCAATCATCTTTGCAAGTGAACTCTTTTGATCAAATAATCTCATATCTCATGTATCGAAGTATATCTTTTGTTTTATCCAGCGATAGCTTGTTGATTCGGAGCCATTTAATGCTAACACATTTATAAAATGATGTAATATCGGGGATATGTAGTAGTATCATTAGTACTGATAAAATACATCAACAACCCATTTGCGGTTCGAAAAACCGATAATAGCTTAATGAATAAGCCTTGCCAATATTGAAGCTTTTTGACCTATAGTAAATATATTTTCATAAATGGACAATATTCTTATTCAATTTATGCTTGATTTTTCGAGATAATACAACACTAAGTTTGTGCTATATCCATCTTTTCATGAGATTCAATTATATTAATTTTGACATCCACTCATTAATTATTTATAAATTTCCCCCTTGGATGTCTAATTTGCAATTGATGATATTGCATGTAAATAATTGTGTCATACACATATTTTGTTTGGTCATTAAATGACACATAATAATCTCAATACCAATGTTGTTCATAAGAACCATTCATATATATATTGATCATCAGAAATATGATTCATGCTCCAAGCATTTTATATCTATGTGAAACTTTAAGCCATTTGCGGGCTCTAATGATAGCAAGAAGATACAAATAACTATTTGTATATCACAGTATATAAATCTACCAATAATATGATCAACCATGGGAGAAATATATTAATACTCCGCGAAAATTCATTGTAGCATCCATTGCGTCATATACATTAACATATCTGTGTCTCCGTTGGGGATATTTGTATTGGGATATATGCAATTCTCTCTAAATTGTATTTAGTTGGCTTTGTTATTGACTATGGAAGTGTACATGTCTGTTTCTTTTTCATACATTACACGTGTAAATCCACTATCAAATTTTAAGTGATTCTAAAATTAACTTTCAGTTATATCTCCCTTTTCTTCTTATCATCACCAACAACTAAACTACTTCATCTCTTCCAAAATATTACTTCTAGACAAAATTTAAGTAGGTCTTCAAAAAAACTATTTTATGAGGTATTATTAATCTGTCTTTTAATAATATCATTTTTTTTGTTTCAATATATTTGGTTATTAGCGAATCATACTAAAAGGATTAGTGACCAATCTTGTGGAAGATTTATACATATAGACATAGTCCAAATACGAATAAATCCTAATTTATATAATAGCAAAATAAATGGAAATTATAGCAAAATAACAGTATCAAGAAGTTGGTTACTTTTTTCATTTTTGATATCCTCACTAGTTGATCACGTACAGTATGACGTTTACGAAAAAAAAACAAATGACGTATGTGTTTGGTATCAAAAATGAAAAAAAATAATAACCAACTTCTTGATAATATTCTTAATTTCCTCACTTAAAGAGTATAAATGGAAATTTTGACAACTTCAAGCATTAGAAATGTAATTTTCTTTATTTTTTTTACTTATATTTTCATTTTCATTTTTGAATTTGAATGGCTGACCTACTAGACAAAAGAGTATACTTTAAATGAAAACGAGAGCAATCTTTTTATATGCTGGATTAATTACTAGTTTTAATTCATTATCAGAATATCAGATTTGTAAAACAAAAGCCGATATATCTACAAGATAGTGAGTACTGTTGTACTCTTTATATCTTTAAATATATAATTGTTGTTCATGTTGTTACTTCTGTTTATTACAAAATACTTGTTCTTTTGACAAAAACACATTAATATTTTATTTATTTATCTAGTAAACCTTTGATTAATTCCAATATTTTTAAACCCTTCTAAGTTAAGTGTGTGTTAAATATAAGTATAGAAATGAATTTTTTTTTTTAGGTAAAAGCTTCATTGATTATAGACTTATAGCTGGTAGTCAATTTATCCATTCATTTATTAATGGAACGCACGAAGTATCAAAAGATGTTCAACAAAAGAAACATTTTTAGGTTGCAAAACTTGTTGCAGCAACAAACAAATGCAATAGAACAATGCAATCAAAAAAATGTAGCTCAGATGGATCATATTTCACTGGTGTATAATTGCAATGATCGCAATGCGAAGTAGGTGACATATCGCCTGTGCAATCTTTGCAATCTGAGCAATCGAGTGTCTTTATAAGTAGATGACGATTATGCCTCTGATGTCGAAGAGTATGAGCCTTAACAAACTTGTTGCTATCCATCACAGGCTTCCATGCTTTTGACACCGATCGGCACCGAATCAACGATTTTGTATCTGGGATTCTTAGAATGATTTCCGTTTGGACTTCAAAAGGGATGTTTAAGTCTGACATTTTTTTGGTTCGGTGGTTTGGGGAGGAGCCGAGTTTGGGGTTCTTTTGTTGGATTATTTGTTCTTAAAAATAAGAAAATACATTGGATTGGGTTGGGGTGGGTGATTTTTTCTTTTTAACTAGTTATGTATCCGGCCGTTGTCCCGGGTTCCGGGAGACATGACATTGCTTTTAGAAATTTTACACAAGCGGGAGATACATTCGTTTGTTGCTTATTAAAACGTACGTCTGAAAAAAAATATGTCTTGTAAAAATCTTATCATTTACATGATTAGTTATTTGAATAGTTCGAGGGAATAAAATAAAAGAATATTAATCATATAGCAACTCTATAATTAATCGAAAAAAATGTGACAAAACAGAGAAAAAAAATAATGAAAACGCATTAGTATTATATTATTATATGTGAATTACAAAAAAAAATGAGAAGTACCATGTAAATCATTGTAGAAGTTAGGGACATCATACTAAATTTGTACAATAATTTGTAAGAAGGCAAAATATAGTTAAAAGTACAAGGTAAAAATAAAAAATGGAAAACAAACTCATTTTTTTTGTTAAACTAGGCGACCGATTGACAACATCAATTTGACACAAATACTATATACACTGACGCCCGATAGAGAAATGGACTTGATTTGCAGCAATTTTTGTAACTCTCGTTACATACTAAAATAACATCTACCGATCATCAACAACCGTTAGAGAAAAGGAACTAACTTTTTGTCAAAAAAAGGACCTGCTTTGTAGTCGTATTGTTACTCCTATTAAACATTCAAACAAAACTTAACGACTATTAGTGATTGTCAGAGTTTTCTAGAATTTAATAACGTTACGGACTATTATTGCAAAGAAAGTTAGCGACATTGATCATTTTTTTTCTGAAAAAGAAATAACGTTAAGGACTATTATGGAAAGAAAGTTAACGACAGGGACTATTTATGATGAAAAACATGTGCGCACAGAAATCGTGCGACTCTATTTATATTGTATAGAATATTTGAGTCATATTGTTTGAATCTGCCACTGGAAAAATGCGAGAAACTTTTTTTTTTAGAATTGAATCTACAATAAATGAAGAGGGTTCCTGATAAAACTGTTAATGGGTTCAGGTTAGCATGCCGAATATCTCTGACTCTAACCCACAAAAAATTTCAGGTCAAAAATTTAACCTTGAAGCACAACCGGTCAACACGAACCCAACCAACTAACCTGAAAAAAATCGGGTTGGCATGTTGATTTTAAGTCAAACAGGTCATATGGGTTGTGAGTTGGTGGGTTGGCGGGTAGATATCAGGTCAATTGGGGCATGGGTTCACGGTTTAGCGGTCAAATAGGTTGGTGTGTGGACCTATTAAATAAATTATATAAAACTTACAATATTTTCAGGTTAGCGGGTCAACCTGTTAACCCAAAAGGATCCGAATACAATCCAAATAAAATCAGGCTAGTGGGTTGGCGGATTAACAGATCAAGATTTCACAACCCAAACCTATTTTTTCGAGTTAGGTTAAAATTGAGTTTCGAGTTGGATTGATATTAACAACATTGGTTCTTAGTCACAGAGCTAAGAAAACTGTCAAAGATTTTTCCAAAACAAACTCAATTATACTATTTATCAATAAACTAAAACAGAATTAAAACATTTGTTAATCGATATGTGTCATATTATTTAGGTGACATGTGTAATTTTTAATCTAAATTAAATAATTAAATCCATATTTTTCATTACGATATCTATCCAATATGAATTAGAGTTATTATAGGATTGTTAGTTTATCATTAATCTATTTAAATTACCTTCGCATCATTGGGATTTTTAGTACTCCAACCCTGGGTTTTTTAGTCGGCCTTCCTTATAAATAATTGCATTCGAAACATTACAGGTGGTATGTTCCGTTTATTATTCAATTATGTGAAAATTTGATTTCTTATAAGTTATTATATTTATTCTTATTATGATTTTTATTCTGTAGGAACTAGCAATTTTTCAATTATGTGCATGTAGACTGTGGTTATATAATGGCATCAAACACTAAGCTATGTTCATATGTATTTGTTGTTTTTATGTATTCAAATCATATGTTATTTAGAAGAAATTTTATAGAGATTAGGTATTTTTTTAATCTAAATACACAATGCCAATTTCTAACTGTTTTGGGATAGAATATTAATACCAAAGCAATTAACCATATTATTTATGTTCACATAATCGGAATATGGAAATCACTTTCTTGCATATACCAAGCTTTAACTTTCCGATAAAAATATTAATTTTTTTTAAGGAAAATTACCTTATTAAGCATGAAATTTTATGTAAAAGGTATAGTTTTTATTCAATGTATTTTAGATTTTATACTCAATTCTTTAATATAAGAGAAATAGTAAAATAATATATATATATATATATATATAATCATGGACGGAGCTACTTTGGGGGCAGTGGGGTCAGCTACCCCCACTTCAATTTTGATACAATGTAATTTTTCAAAATTTAAATGACATGTTTATAATTTTTTTTTTCTAAAAATAAAAAAATTAAATAGTAGGATATACATACAAATGTTACATCCGTTGTTATAAGCCTATTCTTTGAAAGTCATAGGTCATTGAAGCATTAATGTTGAGATAAATCTCTCCATAGACAGAATAAAAAACTTGAATTGTTTTGATTTTTAATCGAAAGAATGAAAAAAGGTTAAAGAAAAAGTTTTCTTTGTTTGATTACGTAAATGTGTAGTACGTCGATTGTGAATAAAATATTTTCTTTCCAATTATTATATATATTTATTACGAACAACTAATTATAACAATGATACTATATAGTCATGTAGGAAAGATGTATACACAAACTAATTATTAAATATTAGATATATTTTTGACTTTTTGCATTATGATAGAATATGTTTAATTTCATTCAACAAGACCTCGTCCGACGCGTGCGGCCTTTTTTTCCAAAATAAACTTGCATTTTAAAATATGAGTGTTACACCCGGTGCGAGAACGAAATTCTTTTGAGAGTTTAATGTAACATTTGTGATTTTTGACTTAGCTGACTTGTAATTTAATGTAATCGAGAATGAACGAATTTGTTAACTTATATGGATTACCGAACGTTTTGTTGTATAGTAACGTAACGTGAAGTCAAATTGTGTTAACGGTCCCGTTTTAGCGTTTAAATGGTTAACGTTTAGCTATTTGTCGGAATTAGCGGAGCGGGAGCCCAATAATGGACTCCCTAGGCCAGCCCCCATCCTTTACACACACACACCCACCACATTCATTTCCCCCTTACCCTCTTTTCCTTCATCTCATTACTCTTCCTTTCTTTCTTTCAACCACCACCCAAATCCATCATAAATTCTCCATAAATTCCCTTAAATCTTGTGTTAGTAGTGGTAAATTAACACAATCAAGTAACCTTAATAGTAATAATAATCATCTTCCAAGAAAAATTAAGGATTTAAAGGTGTTCATCCAAGTCTTTGCCCTAAAACCGAATTTGGAAGATTTCGACTCTTTTGATAAGTTAAACTCATCTTAAATCTCCATTTTTATGTTTAGAACTTCATTACTAGTCATGTCTAAGAAACCCTTGGTCGAAATCGGGTTGAAACTTGAATTGGGTCAAATTAGGGTTTCATTAGGGTTGATTTGGGTCAAGAACGATTTGGACATGTAATTGTGTTATGGGTTTGGATTTGATTGATGAAACATGTTTAGTTATACTTAATGATGTTTATTTGAGCCTAAAAACAAGTCTTGAAACACCACAAGTCGATTTGGATGTCAAAAATTGGGTTTGGGTTCGTTCTTGTTGCTGTTCTGCTGCTGTTTGGCTTCAGATATTGGCCACTGCGACGCAGTGGAGTGGGATAGCCACCACTGCGGCGCAGTGGCATTCTCCTGATCATTTTTGGTGTTTTGGGTCTCACTGCGGCGCAGTGAAAACTTGCTGCCCGAACGATTTCTTTTGCCAACTTCAAACGCTTATAACTTTTGAACCGTAAGTCCGTTTTAGGCGTATGACCTATCGTTAGAATTGTATGAGAGTCTAGTTTCTTGTAGTAACATCCTTTTTATGAGAATCTATCACCATTATTCCCGAGTCCCTCGTTTCTCCAATCGTGTATTCATCGTCCGACCTTGGGGTGTCTTGGAATGGCCTAGGGTGACGTATATGGTAACGTAAGCTATAATGTGATGATGAAATGTTGTTATAATAGGGTTGTGACCGTTGTGCTCCCCGCTTAGTCACCTTCTACCAACGTTCAAGGTCAAGGTGAGTTTCGTAGCCCCTACGTTTACGTTATTTGGGGTGGAAAGTGTACTCGTTTGTTAAATGCTTGTTAGTGGATATGATTGATTATGATATTGAACGAGATGATGATTACTTACTTGTTTTGCTTGTTCACGTGATTGCATGTGTTATGATTACGCATTGTTCATCATGTAAGTCGTGCCGGTTTATTACGCATTATTTATTATGTAAGTCGTGCCAGGAACGTATTTTTAAGCATTGTTTATCATGTAAGTCGTGCCGGTTACTACGCATTATTCATTATGTAAGTCGTGTCAGGAAATGTATTTTATGCATTGTTTATCATGTAAGTCGTGCCGGTTATCAATATTATAAAACGTTGACTTGTGTTGATTTGTGTGGACATGATTAGGTATACTAATCCTCGTGTAACGTTAACAGTTGCTATCCCGACACATTTGATCTCTTTATCTAAACCTACGAACTCACCAACTTTATGTTGACACGTTTTAGTACACTTTTTAGGTGATTAGGTAATTGGAAGACGTGTCGGTTGATGATTGATGGTTTGCATGCTAGGATTGGACTTGGACTTACTCTGGATTTGTGATTCATTATCCCCCGCTTATGGGTTATGCTTAGGATCATATGCCATCTTTTGTACTCTCTTTTGTAAACGTTTGATGACCGTGCTCCTTATGCATTTTTGAATGGTCATGGACTTGTATTTGATTAAATTGTATGGATTACCAATCCTTTTAATGCATCTAGATTTGTCTCTACTTAATTTTCATGTCATGCTGTGCTTTTCTTGTGATATCCCATTATTCCGCCTTGTTGGGGTGCTACATTTAAGGTTTTTTACATTCTTAAATACGACTCTTATAAGTATGATAAATAACTTTTAAAATTGCCCCTTCACAAAAAATTTTCTGGCTCCGTCACTATATATAATATTCTAAATAATAATCTTCACCTATTACACACCGCTCATGAGTTTTTTTCTATTCGGAGTCGTAAAGCAAAATTGGCCGGAAATGAATTTTGAGAAGTTTGGTGGTGGTTTCGTGGTCTAATTCGAAGAAACGAGTGAGATATCGACATTCCAAGTTTTCTGGCGAATTTTCCGGCCACTCAGCCGGAGAAGATGAAGTTTTCCGATAACAGAAAAGTAATTTTCATTTTTCGTCCCTGAACTTGTAATTTTTTGCACTTTCAGTCCCTCACATGTTTTGCACGTGACCTACTTAATGGCTGAAACTTAACGACGTTTGGTGAGGGACGGTTATTGAAAAAATTGGCCAACTTTAGAGTCAAAATTGTAATTTTTAAACTTTAGGGATGAAAAGTGAAAAATGTGCCAACTTCAGGGACAAAAAGTGTAATTTACTCTAAAATTTATATTATATTTGAACTAAATTTGGAAAGAAATATTTTTTCTTTAGAATATATTACATTTACGAGATATGATTAATGTTCTGTTTTTTTTTTTTTACTTAATAAATAAAATTTAATTGATTTAGTCAAACTTTATGTTTTTTCTGAGTTAATAAATAAAAATAACCGTCAAATATCTAATTTTTAATAATAAATAAAACATTTAATTATAGAAACACTTAATACATTCAATATTTAATTAGTAAAAAAAACAAGCCCTAACTTATTTACTGTATTAAGTGAGTTGGATTTATAGTTTTATTTTTCGACACAATTATATTGTGTTTTTTAATCCATCCCCAACCTTTGTTAACCTTTTTTACCTTTAAAACACACACCCTAACAACCGTGTTTTTACAAACACAAAAATAAATACTCGTTTTTAGAATCACCTCGTTTTTACAAATATACATACGAGTAATTTGCATCCTTATTTCTTCGGTAAAACATTCCTTTTACAAATAATAATTACACCGACCTTATATTCACTAATCAGACCATATATATATTTACCGCCGAAAATTTACCGTCTGCGAAATACATTGATCATCTTGCTCAAGAATTATCAAGATCGCCACCACCATGGAGGATTTAACCCACATTGCAGATTCCAGTATTGTGATCAAGAAAAAGAAAACTAAAGGTCGTCAAAAAATCGACCCTACTAAGAAAATCGTAAACCCCAGCAGTCTTCAAGTCGCATTCTCTAAACGACGAACCGGGTTGTTCAAGAAAGCCGCCGAATTGTGTGTTTTGACCGGCGCCCAGATTGCGATTCTGACCCAATCTCCCGGTGGCAGAATCTTTTCATTCGGTCACCCCAATGTTGATGTTGTCATTGACCGTTTTCTTGATATTAAAGACAGCAACTTTAAATATGAAGAAGAAATCAAGAACCCTAAAGAGACGAGTAATTTAATGTGGTTCGATGAGCCGATTGATGGTATGAACCTTGAAGAGTTGGAAGAGTATCTGCATTCTTTGGTTGAGTTGAAGAACAACGTCGACAGAAGGGCTGATGAACTTATGATGATCAACACAAATCCAAGAATCTTGGGCCCGGATTTCGTTCATTTTGGGTTGAATAACGGTTTTCCAATGATGAGTGTTCACTGATTCTTTTGATGTCCCCAGAAATTCAGAAAATTTATCTTCTAGTTAGGTAAAATATTGAGTTGTTAGTATTGATGTTCATAAAAATTTTGTTAGTATGTAACAGGAATGCTATCTCATATATATGACTGACTGATTGGTGTTTATATCTTTTGAATATAATTGAATTTTGATTAATATGATTGATTGGTGTTTTTATGCTTTGAATATAATTGGATTAGATTAATATATTAATTGATTGGTATGTTATGAACTTGTAGTATCCAGTATGTGGTCCATTGTTGCCATAATTAGTTTTTTTCAGTACTGAAGTTTAAACACGCACAAAAGATTTGAACTACTAGTAAACCCAACGCAGCCCGACCCGTTTGACCTCTGCCAAAAGATATACTCGTATGTTTTTAACCGAATTTTATTTGATATCAAAGCCCGCTTTGTTTGAAGATTGAGATGATCTTTGTAACCATCTGCGTAAATATTTGTCTGAGATAATATATTCTAGGACTCGAGTCTTTTTAGGTTTGCTGAATGACATATGTTTGCAATATTGACCCAATTAGGTACTTACTATGAACAGATTAGTTGAGGTTGTGGTTTAGTTAAAACGGGCCAAATACCGAATAGGTATATGAGGAACGGGTCAATTGGTTCAAACTTCAAAGAGGTTGAAAGTCACTAAAATTTTTAATAAGACAACCACTTATGCTGATTTGTTTGATAATTAAGACTATTACCAAAGAAAGATGTTTTTGTATTCATAACCTATTTCTAAAGACAGAAAAAAAAAATCCACAAGATACTTGTAAGAAAATTGTCATAAGGAACCTGCGCCAAACCAACCTGAGCCTGTCCGGCTCAACTTTGACTCTAAAATATCAAACTTCATCACTAAATATGTTTGACCAGTTATCTGACTCACAGGCATTTGCAGGTTTACATATGATCAATACTCGATAGTTTACCTATTAAGAATAAACAGAACAACTTTATATGTAACCTGATTCTTCCAACAGGCGGGTTATCTGGGAACATCCTTGTTAAACAGGTCCTTAATTAAGATACAAAATGATAAATGGGATCTGTCGTATGAGTTCACATGAAACTTATTTAACTATATACCAAGAACAACCCATGCATATATATGTTAACAATTTTGACCCAATTACCAATGAACGGATCAAGTTAGGTGTAGTTTAACTGAAACGGGCCATATACAAAAAAGGTAAAGAGAGACAGGTCAATTGGTTTGATGCCAATAAAACCCTGCTTTTGTTTAATATCTATGAAGATTTTCTACTAAAAAGAAGTGTTCTTGTATGCAGTACCTATTTTCAAAGGCAATAAAAACTGTTTAAAAATCTACTTTTAAGAAAACTGTCATAGTGAACAAGAAGCTGTTAGTGGGACAACCCAACTTAAGCCTGCCAGGTTCAACTTGTATTCCAAAATAGCTGGCTTCAAACCGAACTCTTTTTGACCCACTATCTAACTCGCTCGCACTTTCATGTATAAGTAGTACTAACAGTCGTCGACATCAAAGAAAATTCCAAGTTACATGTAACCTAATTCTAAAATTTTAAAAAATGGCAAACCCTATGTGGGCGACAAAGCTTATCAGTGACAAGTTATGAGAACTAAGATGTTACCAAAAATCTTACAAATAAAATGTAGCTCAGATGGATCAGATTCAAATGATGTAGGATGGACATCTGCAATTTAAACCCAGACCAAAGCATAGAAGATCGAAGAGAAAAAAACATGATGGTGTAGCGTATCTTTGTCCAACGTCAAGTGCCGGGTTCGGTTAATTCCATACCGAACTAAGCTTTGATGCTAGTTTTGCACTTCTATAGTCGTCTCTGAGTTGAACGAACCTAAAATTTGGATATATAGATATGAGATTAAACTTTGACTGAACAGATTCGGATAAAACCAGCCCAACACATTTGCCCATTTGGATAAATATAAAGAAATAGTTGTTACCTTTGGGCATCTTTACGGATGCTTGGTGTGCCTTCAATCAGACTTGACAAGCTTTCAGGGGCAACAATGAAGATATTGGCCATACTGATTATGAAGATTTATTACATGTTATATTAGTGACTTAAGAAAACTGTGATATAGACCATATGCAAAAAAAAGTGTAACTTACATGCTTAATGATTCAAGTTTCTCGTCAACTGTAGGAGTGTTGAAGTTTCGTAGGAAATCCCCATATTCGGTGATGTCACGTTTTAGCTTCAGTCCTCCACTGCGTAAAAAGAAAGTAAAGATCGATGATCAGGACCATAGATGAGTGAGGAGAAGATGCAAGTTAAAATGATAAAAAGATAGCCGGATCTTCGTTATAAGCTATGATGCTACCTGGCATTATAAGAGAATTTCAACCAGTGATTAGTCAGAGCTTTGTGCAAGCGATTTCCCTGATATTGACACATATATCTACATTATTGGATAGCAAAGAATGTCCAAAGGAATTAACTGTGGTATTATCACATGTAAGAAATGACTTAAGCTGCATCAACAACACAATTTCAGAGAAGATAAGGAAAATGATATTCATACCAATTCAGTTAGGAAAGATTGTTTGTTTAGACCTTCGAGTGCGGTGAATGCTGACTCAAGCACGCGGGAGAGATATGCTACAACTCTGGCAAATATAAGAATAAAAACAGGCCTTCCTTTACAAGGATTTTATCCCATCAAAGTAAACAACTTTTGTAGAATTAACACACTGCACTAACCTTGTACATGCAACTGTAGGCCGAGGATCTGCAAGGAGACTATCATCTGGTGACTTATAGTCGGCCGCCTTTTGCTCAGCTGAAAGCAACCTCTCTACCTGCAGAATGCAAGGAAATCATTTCAGAGGCAGAGAATAGTAGAGATAAGAATCTAACTGCATACAAATTATCATACATAATCGAATATTCAGACCTCAGCAATAACTATCTCAATGCACTGGTGGAGTCCTCTACATGCAGAATTTTCTGAACTGGACATAGCTGTTGCCATTTCCTCGCAGGAAGCAGCATGCGCACCATCCACGGGTAACAGAAGCCTTGAAACAGTATTAACAAAGTACTGACACAGAAAATAACAATTGATTATATTTTCAATTATGAAGCTTATGAATTGTCACATTAGTAATAAGAAATCCAAGTGTATGAGCGGATGCAACTCGACATACTTGCTGAATTATAGCCACACTGCTTCCGCAGCCTTGTAGGGCAATCATGAAAGATCTAAAATTGCTTTCACCAGCAGCACCTGCAGCTTCTGCCTACATGTCGAATATGGTTTGTCATAACGATCTGATCCAAAACAGTGCTCGCCTTTATTTTAATGAAGCTAATTGTAAGATAGAGCGACATAGTGTGTATGACTAAGGTATGAATAGAGAAGAATTACAGCAGAAGCAGCACCGGAAGCCATTTTTCGACCTAGCACAAACCTCTCCCTCTGAGAAGCGGCTTCCCTTAGGCCATCTCTGGATTTTTCAAGCCCTTCTGTTGTATATTGCCTGACCTGAATCATGAAAATGATAAACAACCATCTAGTGACATGATACAATGATGCATAAAGTGGCTACTTATTCACAACTTACTTGGTCTAGAAGACAAGTAAACACAGCTTTGGCATTGGCTGCAAGAATAGCAGGCTGTATAAATACAAAGAAACAGTTAGATGTGCTAAAATCCGCAAATTGTGTCATCTTTATTCACATGTGTCTACTTCTCTCATTATGTCATGCCATGTAATTTAATAATTTCCGAGAAGTCCAAAAGAGATTGATGATAACTGTAACATGCATGGTCTGCATCGATCAATTATGAATTACCTGAGGTGAAAACAATTTGCATCTTGATATTGCTTCTTCATTCCAATTCACAAACTCTGTTACCACTGTAACAGATATTAAAGCCCCTTTGGATGATAGCTGGCCCTCGGCATGCAGTTCCTCTATCTGTACGGCAAAATTCCATGATGTAATGGTGTAAAGAGACAAAGAAAGATCAATAAAAATATAGACAGACTGAGATAATCATTGTTAAAAACCTTTGCTTTGTAGAGTTGTCTCAAAGAGGCTCGTTCACACTCGAGGTATATATCTTTGTGCTCAAGAAACAGGGCTTCTGTTAGGCCTGTACCAACAGTAGCAGATATTTCAGGACAAGATACCCGGACTACCAGTTGCAAGTTATTAAAATAATGTCTTATTTAATGAATTCACATTATTGTCTGCTTTGATATGTACAGCTACTGATACTCACTCCTTTTGTAAGATCACTAAAAGTAAGGTTTACATTAGATTCTGTAATTTATAAGCATTGAAGGCACTTTTCTTGAACAATGATTATTATGTAATTTAGAGAATGCGGCATGAATCTAAGGACTGGCACACAACAAATAGACTGCTCATTGCTAAACCACATGTCAGAAACCATTGATATCGGAGACTGATCATTGTGCAACTCAATTCAGATAATGGATCATTGGGCTTGTTTAAGTTTGAGCTAAGAGTCTATTTTATAAAACTAAAGATAATTGATCAAGCCACAAGATTTCCATCCAGATTTGATTGACAGCACCGCCTCAATGGTTCACAAGGTAAATCTGATTCTATTATCGAACAGTGCTTATTTTTCATCTAACACAAATTGTTTATCATGTAAAGCCTGATATTAGGTGATGAGTGTGTTTAAGCAAAGGTTGTACCTTCAACATCCAAGTCCCCACATCCCACACTGCGGAGATCTCTGGCAAGTTCCTGCGTTCTTTCATATCCCACAGCTAGCTTTCTAAGATACTGAAAACAGATAAAAAAAAAGTTGTAGAAGCAAATTTGATCATTTGGGCCTGAGTATTAATCCACTCTAGAAAGGTGAACATGACCGGACACTGTACTTACTAGCAATAAGCCACCTTGTTTCATCATTGGTGGATTTACTATGGATGGTTTTACTAATAGCTTCTCTAGAAGATTAGGAACTCGGTCCTCCATTACTCTCTGTCACGGCAACAACATGAGGTAAACTGCATATATAATACCCTTCACAGACATCTACAAGGAGAATTTATGGGTTTACTTTAAACATACCTGAACCAATATTGACATGACATCGTTGGGACAAGGGAATACAACCCTGATGGTGGCAGATTCTTTTCGAACAGTGTCTGTAAGGTATTCATAAAACATTTAGTTTCTATATATCAGGCATGCATCCCATTTTATCTTAAGCAATTGCCTTTCCATAAATTTGAAAACTTTCATACCTGTTATTTGTTTGTACAGTTCTGATAGTGCAAGATTGACATTAACTGGATCAGGTGTAGAATCCTGGTCGCCAAGAACCAACCTAGAGTCTTCGTTCATGACCTCTAAATCAAACATCGGCCGTAAACCCACATAATGTTGCATGGCACTGGTACCTCTGTTAAACTGGGCACACACACATATGTTAAGCCAAACTATTCTATTGGATACAAGTACCCGAGTTCTCTTTAAAGTTGTGTGTGATGATCACATCATATATATACTACCTGAGGGTCTGTGACGGATACATCGAATTAAGAATATATAAGATCGTTATCAAGTAAAAGTAACTGCAAACTGGACAAACATACAAAGTGCAGAATATATATGTACCTGTGAAAGGATTTTTGCACACTCTGCCATATTATTCAATTCTCTTCTCTGAGATGCAGAATCAAATCTAGACAACAACTTGTTCTCCAATTCTACATAGATGTTAGCCACAAACATTTCTCTTGTTAGTAATGCAAATAAATAAACTAATTCAATTCACGACCTCCGCTTTACCAAAATAAGTGCACTTATTTTCCCGGACATTTTTCTTTTTAAAAAAAAAATGTGACCTTCTAGATTATGTTCCTAAGATTTCACCATTTAGTATTCATGTAGATAGATTGATACAGTAGAATTGGTCTGGAAACTTTTGAGTGCAGCGGACGTTGAAACTTCAGTTGATCTTTTTTTCTACAGAACAGCAAAGCAGTCTGGAGCAAAACATATGGCCTCAACACGCCACCAATTCTTTTTATCCTTGCCGACAGAGAAAACAAAGAAGAGAAGTTTGGAACTTATTAACAACATACCATTGCAGTAGTCTTGCAGGTTGGTAACCGCAACCTCCAATCCTTTACTAGCACTTACATTTCCTGGAACAGAATGCATTGTTGCACCATGTCTTCCAATATCTTCCTCTATAAGGGAACCTAAAATGGGCAGAAATTATAACATTCAACTTCCCAAAGACTTTACTCGATAAACGATTAAAGGTTTAAAAAATAAAATAAAGGGTTCTTAAGACATATGTGAAGGACATTATCATACGCAATTTTTGTGCAATTGATGCAGCCTCGGCTACACGCTTGTCATCTGAAAACAGCGAGGAAAGTTGCATCAGGTCGCCTGGATTACTGTTGAATTCCATGAGGTACTGCAGGAACAAAACAAATATGTGAATTAGAACTTTGCAATGAAAGGACAATCAATATCAGTTGCTTCAACTAAAAATACCTTTATGAGCTCCATGGTCTGGCTAGCAGTCTCCCGCTGTGAATCTGCACTCTGGTCATAAACAACACAGAGTTTAAGTACATTTAGGAAGTCAAAAAGTTATTGACCAAAAGTATTAATCGCAGGCACTTGTGAAACTCCACCTGCAAATGATCCCCGATCTTAGCAGCTGTCTGTCCAACGCTGGAGATACGTGTATCCAATCTTGCAAAACTTTTAAATATTCCGTCTACACCCTTTTCTATCTGATAGTTGAGATATAATTCACATCTTAATATATAAATAAGATCAGAAAACGGCAGAAAATTCTATGAGTATGTTGAAACCCATATCAGACAACTACTGAATGTGTCGATAGTACATTGAAAAACTCGAGGAGTTACAGTGATCGGATCTCTAAAGTCTAAAACCTCCAAATTCCACAGAGTTATTGGATACTAGTAAATATGTTAACCTTTATTAGTATTACAATAATTCTAGGATATAAAATGAATGATTTACCTCAACAAGTGTCTTCTTATGTTTTGAGTCTTGTGAAATAACATCCTTTTTAAGTGTTTGTAGTCTTCCGTCAATCTTTTATAGATAATTGCATATCGGCGCGTAGATAAAAATCATCAGTAAAGAAGAAAAAGGTAATTAACATAGATTCAAGTCAGTAGTTATAATCTGAGATATCTACCTGTTTCCGCAGTTGAAGTAACTGGGTACAAGAATCCTTAAAGATTAAGACTAAAGTGTCTACTTGAGGAAATAAGGGACTTGATAGCCCGTGTGCAGACTTCCCGCTAGGCAAATCATTAGTTGTATTATTATTAACAACCCCGTCGGTATCTTCTTCTTCTATAAAAGATGGCAACAGCCCATTTACAGTATTTGCAAATAAAGCATCGTATGAGAAGTCCCCCTTAATCAATCAAAATACAACATTAATTAACTAGAATTAGAATCATCGTTATCATATATTTTTAGTGAAAAATATATATGCAGAACGTACACCAAAGGCGGGCAACCTATGAAATTATAATATCTGTACCTTGAAGTTTTCGATATCTAAATCAAGTAATTCAGAGCTTGATTTCGGCCCCCCATCACTGTTGCTTTCATCTTGAGCACTCTCTGTCATCTAAACACCAGAAATCAAGTTATATTTGCCATTAATTTGATCATCGGCCCTTTTGTAACTAACTTAATTGCAAGAAACCATACAAGTTACTAAAAGGTGATGTCATCTCAAATTACTTGATATTCAACACCGATCGAAAGTACAACACCGGCCGGGTTGTAATATAAATGAAGCATATATATTATTTTGATTTGCATATATTCGAAACTAAAATGTCCAATATTTATCACACTAAATGTAACTATTATAAATGTAACTACTATGTACATTTTGTTCTTCCCGGCCCGCATTCATCATCAAATTTGTCCTATATATATATAATCTGCCAAATCTCATTACCTATAAAAAATGCTGATACTGATACCGTTGTGTTTAAATATATAGTTGCTTGATGATCAGTTTTATTTATTAATTAGAGTTATTGGTACAAAGATATATAAAAAAAATATGTAAATCTAACGGATGGCAAATTAAGTAATATAGATATAGATTGATGTATGATTATAACCTGGATCGATCAATCTCAGGGCATGCACCAGATATATATGATGATGGTACTGTTCTTACAAAAGTCCTTGTAATTTTCATGCATTGTTTCCTAACATTGTATGTATTTTTTAGTATTTTACAAAAAGACGAGGGTCAAATAGAAATTAAATAAAACTTGAGATAAAAATTGCAAGCAAAATGAGTGTATGATTTACTAAAGTAGATGATAAAAATACCTGATGAGAAATCAATGCTTAAATTTAATTTGATCGGGGAACTCCCAAGTTGACAGGGTATGGGAACGGATATGGGAATGTCACTTTATTCTCCCACAGGATGAGAAATCATAAATCTTCAATCCCCATACTCGAATCTGAAAACACTTATATATGTTCATTAGTATCACTTAAGGTTTTTTCTATATACTAGAATCATTTAAGTTTTATTTAATACTTTTTATGTGCTATCTTTACTTATCACTATTAGTTTATACATAAAAAGAGAAGACCGAACTACACTTTCGCCTAGTTATTTTCTACTATGATGAATTTATGTTTATTCAAAAAAATTTCCCTGATACCCAATGGGGACGGACTTGAGAATGTAATTTAATTCCCTGATTGGGATGGAGATTATAATTGGAAAATGGATATGGAGATAGAAGATTGAGATCACGACAATACCATTAGCTTGCATTTAACACGTGGCATTAAAGTGAATACTTTATACAATCAAATACCAATTTGGAAAGACATTTTCATTACATGTATATATTGTTTTTTGTTTTTCTTGTTGTAAAAATAAGAATTATATTTCTACGTAAGATAACTAGCAAATGTGTTATGTTGATGCAAATGTAGTGAGGTTGATCCTAGACTTGTGGTGTTTTAAAACTGCAACTGGTGTAGCTATAAACTATTATGTCTTGACCATGAAGATTTGCTGACCTTAATTAAGATTTAGGATATGCTAGCAGCCTATAACCTGTTTCAAACCAACTAAATGACTTGAAACCAACATGTCAATGGGTAAACATACTACATACGAGGTTTTTCTTGCTCAGGCTACCTAGCTTTGTATCCCATTAGGGTTTCCAAATGGTTTCCCCAGCCATTCCAATATGTTTACCTAATAAGTTTGAACCTGCGACCATTTGTAAGAACATCATGACACCTTACCACTAGCCACCTTGGTGATAGTTTGTCGGCATACCAATCTAACCTGTATGACACACTTGTTAACAGTTGAATTTGAGTTTATAGAATGAAGTTCTCCACCATGTTTGGTAGAGCTTGAATCGATAATGCTTTAATGAGCATAGCTTTTATACATACACACACACACACACACACATAATTACATAATGTGTGTCTCACATATATATCTTTGAGCTATTTGAGCTTCTAAATCTAACTAGAGAATAGAATTGATGAATACAGAAGATGATATATTATCTGTCTCACAAGACAGATGATGGTGCAAGATGTGTTTGATCATGAAAGAAAGCAGACCGTCGCATTTGTTGTATTGCTCTTTCATGTTACGCATAACAAAGTAAAACGAGTAGCTAGAAATCAAATCAAATAATTATATAAAATCGGGTTAACTGTCTAACAAGTTAACAATGAGGTCAGGTAAACCTTACAACAAAATTTAAGCGAATTTCATCACATTACCCTTAATACATAAGTATAAAGCAGTGATCAACTCTTGTATCTGATACTTCGGCTAATGGTACTGATTCCAGTACTTTCCCCACCATAGGGACCGGCAGGCAGTGTATGTTTACGTACCTGTCCATTCCTAGAAACTTCTTTTTTCTTGTGTTTCAACTGCACAATAAGTAATGCAGGTTCAGAAGACATTATCACCACTAGAAGAATACTTTACAAAAACCAAGTTTTGAAGCAGGCATAATGCTTTCCTTGTCAACAACTTAAGGAAAGAGAAACCAGAAGACCACAAAAATAAGAGGGCTCAATTAGGCCCGTTTCCATATACTGGGTGGATTCAGGTTATGGTTTATGTATAATGGGTAAACTATTATGAGTAAAAGTAAACAAAAAATATAAAAACAAATAGACCAAACATGCTGACACCCAATGCATATTTTTACAGATTAAACTAAATTATTTTTTACATGTAGTTAGACCATTGCTAGAATACTCTAATGGTTGTAATCGTTTTCAACAAACTAGTTATTTATAGACAGAAAGTGTTTCCTGTCAGCCCAACCCAAGCAAAAAAAAAACCTATTTTTACAATTTAAACGGCTGGCCTGTTTTAGACACCCCTTTATAAGAGTTTGTCACCAATGCAATGTACCTTGTAGTTCTTTCTTGGATTCTTTTTATCCTTGTTGCGCTGGCGGGTCAATCCACGATTCTTATCCATCTGTCGGAGGTCCAAAAGCAATTAAGTAGTTAGAAGATTTAGAATAATTATAAGCACAGTTATGCACACAACCGAGTAAATACCGTATGCAAACCAATAAAAATCACGAAAGCCATTACCTCATAATTTATGTGACGTTTCCCATCAACAGTTTCTGGTGCAGCAACAACGGAAGGAGCAGTTCTACAAAACCAAAAACCCTATTATACCTGGGTACTTTGACAATTCCACAAAAAAGTGACTTTCATTATATTTGACTCTCCAAAAGGCTGATATATTAACAATCTGCACCAGGCCATGCCACACAGCCTTGTGCCCATCAGTAAAATTTGGCTCTCTAAGTCATGAAGATAATAAGAATATAAGTTACCTAGAGTATTTCCGTGCTTTAGCAGCTAACTTGGCGTCACGTTTTATTTTTGTCTCTTTCAAAAGGTCATTATCTGAGGCTATTTCACTATCTTCATTCGTGTCACTAGTTCCATCACCCCCAATGGTGCCAGTCTCATTCTCTTGAAAATCATCATCAGACTGGATTCCAGCAGTTGCCAGAACACGCATTTCATGTTTTCTTCGCCTTTCTCCAATGTCATCTCGCTTGGGTAAATCATCATCTCCAGATATAACCTTCAATGCAATCAATTAACTTAGGCATAATGAAATAGCAATAACAGTTAAACTAGAAAGCAGTTTGTATTCCTTACCCTCGGTTTCTTCTTCTGCGTTACAAGCTGAGATAATTTATTTGAAGATTTATTTTGGCTTCCTTCGACATCGAAAGCATCATCATCGAAATCATCCCGTGCCTCTAGCTTTCTGCTCAATTAACAATACCACCAAGAATTAAATTGATAGCTTAAAGAGATATGTTGAAACAAAAAAAGTCAGATATAGATACCCGTTGAATAGTTTTGCAGTCCTCTTAACCCCATTGGTTTTTGAGGCTTCCAAGTTAAAGACACCTTTCTGCTTCAGTTTCTCCTCGAGGGCAGCTCTTAGTTTCAACATTTCCACACTTTGCACACCTAGTTGCTCATTTTGACGCTTACGTTTACCTCTATTATCTTGTTCCATAGTTAAATTCGCTTTTGAGATCTTCGGTTCCACGTGAGGCTAGGTAGGGAAAATTTCAAAATCTTTAGAAAACAAACTAATAACATGTTTAAGCCGTATTGAAACTTGCAGATGGTATCAAGAAACTAACTTCTTTTTGTGTATCTGCATCCTCGATATTTTTAATTACAGAAACAGATTCAATAGCTGCTATCTCCTTGGGAGATACCACCATTGATGTAGGAGATTCTTTTTTAAGAAATTCGTCAACTTCAGACCATAGATTCTCATCAAGCGGTTTCATCTATCAATAGATAACACTTCAGATGTTCAGGCTAGCAACTTTACTATAATTGTAAATAGAGCTTCTGAGAGCATTAAGTTAACTAAGAAAATGGTGATTAGGTACACTAACCTTGTCTAACAAGTTTTTAATCTCAACAAGGCGACCAAGAACCGGGTGATCATGAACTGCATGACCTTCTGACTTGAGAAGAAGGTGAAAGGTAATAGCTTGACAATATGCCAGTAAAAGTTGTTTCTTCAGCTCCATATATTGTATGCCACTTTTATTTAAGTTCTTCTCTTCTTTAAGCTACACAAGATATTTACAATTCAATTTCTTCAAACATGGAAAACCATATCATCGCAAGCTAAGTTGAAGAAAGAGACAAACTAAGAGTCTAAATATCAATTAAAAAAATCTTAACAGAGAATGTTTAACATTTAAATTTACATACAGAATAGAAATAGGTTTTCGTTTCTTAATTCTGGCTTTTGAGCTACAGTACTAAGTGCCCTAAGGTTTATAAGTCCTACCATAGTAGACTCTTATTCCTATACAATCTCCATTAATATAGTCCCACTTTCACGGCAAAATACATGGTTCGGGATTTGGAACACTACTTTCTGGTCTTAGCAAGTTCTGTATAAGAGTGCATGCACTGTTTGATAATCCCAAATTAATACAACCGACGGTTATTATAAATTAAGCCGATTTCACTCGCTTTTCTATGATGATAGTCAGTAATAGCCGATGATCTGCACAGGGCTATGCCAGTGATCAAAGGCCAAAAAGGAAGTCAACTAACTCAATGATAATGAACACCAAATTTGATAAATATATAATTTTAATCAATTTTTGGGATAGCATAGACCCAGGCAGTGGTATAAGGCTAAACAAGGCCTAGTCCAGAAACTCTAAATTATCTGGGAAGTGGAAACTGGTAACTATTTGGACCTATAGAAGCCTTGAGCGTATAAACTTTCAGGCACCTCTAGTTCTCCAAAATCTGATTCCGATCTATTCTCTCACTATAAAATAAATAACTGGAACGCCTCATAAAACTCCAATCAATCCAACAGTTGGATTCCAACTATGATCATATAACGGCTACTGAAATAAAAATGAGAATAGAGTAGAACACAAATCACCTTAAGCGCCAAACCGCTAAGATGATACATTTCCTTTCCATTTGAGAGTAGTTGACATAAACTTTAGTTTCAATTTATTGTATTTAAGTAATACTTGATCATGTGACATGTAATATTATCAACAAAGTTATGGATGCACTCATGTTATTTTGTATTTCTGTTGCATTCATTGGCTGGAGGTGATATACCCACAATTTAGTTAACTTAATTAAAAGTTTAAAATTCCTTTTGTTAATAACGGTTAATATTTATAAATCATACACTAAATTTATCAAATCATGGTATGGTGTTATTGAAAAAGTCATAGAACAAAGAATTCATAGTAGTTCTACATTTTCGATTGTTTTCTTGTAACCAGTCTTAAGTACACTTCTTACTACAGAAGTGACTTTCACATGTACTGAACCAAAAGCTTGTGATCGCTAAGGGATTTAATACTAAGATGCATGCACAACAACAGGGTTAACCTGCTAACTGCTGTCATGGCAGTGTAGTTGGTGGGAATTAAATCATTCACCTAAAAAAAACGAATTTTCAATTTAGACGCGACCTCATTCCCAAAAGGCAATATGATTATGGAGCTTTTTACATTGTCAAAAGTCAAAACACAATAAACCTAAACAAAAAACTTTTACAAAGAGTGCTTATTAGCTTTTTAAAGGGTAAAAACTAGGTTTTTCCAAACACACCTTGAACGTGTCTTTCTGCAAAAGCTAACAAGCCTATAAGCTACCTTTGAATAAGCTACCCCAACACCCCTTTAGTAATAACATTGATGGTAAGGCCTAAATAACCATGGTTATTATTAAGAACAATACCTTAATTGCCTATAAAGTTTTCATTAGAGTTAAAGCATTGACACTGATCTTATTAGCTTATCACCATCATGAAACTTTATACTAGCACTAAATTGTTTTTGAAATAATATATGGCTAAGCTAATCATTGAGCATCTTATTTTTACTTTGAATTTTTTTTATCTTTTCATTAATTTGATGTTCCCTAACTCTCTCGATCTGAATTATGATCTAACTATATCTATATAGTTGTGATCCCCATTAATTAGTGAGTATTTCCATAGACAAATTTTGCGTCGAGGAGTAATAAAAATGTCCATACCAACTATCTAATATCATTGTTCCAAAGACAACAAGCTACAAGAACCACTTAAAGTTTAAACATACCTTGCTTAATACTGGATCAACTTTAGTCTCAAGCTGTTCAACTGATTCATTTAGCTCTGACAACAAACCAACTAATTCTGGAGCTGAACTGTATTATAACCAACAAAATTTCAGAACAACATTCATTAAATAAAAATATGAAAAACCATTGATACTAAACTGACTTTAATCAAAAGTACTCACTTGTATACAATGTCCATTTGCTCTTCTTTTGACAAAGCGCTTGGATCCTTCCTAACTACCTCGTAACCAGTGTCAGGTTCATCTTGGACATCATTTCCCTCATTAGCTTTTGATCGGGGCTTTCTCTTCTTACTCAAATTCTGATTACATGACCATTCGTTACAACTTTTTAGAGATAAGATAAGACGAGTTATTAATAGATACCTCCAGAGTAGGTTCATCATCAGTATCACTATCATCATCATCAAGACCATGGTCGGCATTTGAATACTTCTTCATTTTTTCATTTTGGAGTCTCAAAACCTCCTCCTCTTCCTCGTCCTCACTTGATTCCCCCTTTTCAAAATGTAAAGATAACATAACTTTAAGTGGTTAATATACTTGCTGTAACACTATCTGACATTATCAATGATGTTTACCGAAACTCTTCAAAGCATTTCAAAAGCATTTTTGTAGTACCTTATTGTTATCATAATAATTGCTTTTGGCCCTCCCCCACGCAACTGTTTTCTCTTCTTCTTCGGCATCATCTTGTGTTTCATCCGCAGCTCCACCAATCTTGGCCTTTAGACTTTTTTGCTGCTTCGCGACTATGGAAGTGAGCAACAACATGCTAGTTAAGTATATGATAAAAAGAAACACAGTTACTTGAATCAATTAAGAGCCACTATAACGTTTCATATTAGCTAACCAAAAATGTTTGCATAAATACAAAACATAAACAGCATGATTTACCAAAATATAGATACATTTATTGCATGATACCACTGGGTTAAGTATACGAAAAGCCAGATACGTGTACAACACACTAAACAGGATGCAAACTGACTGAATACAAAATAGAGAAACCTATACACCAAAACTACATTAATACTCGAGAAGCTCTTTGAAGTCTCAAGTCTCAAGTCTCACATATTCATAGAACTGATTGGGGCGAAGCTCTTAGGAACAAAATATGTACAGCAGTCACTCCTAGCAAAGACTTTCTTAAATTCCTTATATTGCCGTTTGTTTAAGTGATTGGCAAAATAGAAAGTCTAAAAAAGCATATGGTTTAAGAATGGAGCTAGTAAAAGTATCATGAAAAGTAACAAATAAACGATGATTGTGCAGCTAGAAATTAAATCATTTTTCTTAACCAACTGGGTTGAATCAAGTGGTTGGATCCTTTGCCTCAGGTTCGATCCTCATGCCCAGTAAGGCTGGAGGTCCCTTTCGAACCTGAAAACAGTTTCTCTACCTTAGGTAGGGAAAGATTGTCTACATGTCAACCTCCCCCATACACCGTCAAAGACGGTATTGGGACCCAAAACCCATAGAAGATGGCATTGGGTGTTACTTACTCTTTTTCTAGGGGGAAATAAAATCATTCTTATCATTCATGTATTTCATGATATTCTCTTCCTTTTGTTCAATATACCATATAATTATCACTCGCTAGTCCAATTCTATTCGACACAAACAAAGAAACTAGAAGAACCACAGAACAATGAAATCTGAAATCAAGAAACAGATCTTACTTTTCGCAGCAAATCCGGTATCGTCCTCAAAGTCATCTTCATCCTCGTCACTATCACTACCATTCTACAAGCAGCAACATCATAAAATTAAATTAAATTCAGTCCTAACTCCACACAACTATATAACAGCGTTCTCTTATAAGAACAATAGCTATACATATAAACCTAAAAAAAATCTTCACTGCAGAGCTGTTTCAACCTCAACCCGGCAAAACCATTTTCCTATGCAGTCTGTTTCAGTCCGAACCCATTTCAACGTGTGATCCAACATGACCCAACTCGCCCATTTTACAGTCTCTAACCTTAACATTCCTTAACATTATAAAAAAAAGACACATTTCAACCCATTACCCACCCAGACCCAGCTCACCCATTTTACAGCCAAAAAAGCACCAATTTAAACAAGTTACCCAGCCCGACCCAACTCTTCCATTTTACTGCCTATCACCTACACTGTATTCTCGAGTTTTTTTTTAAAGGATAAGAAAGGAAAAGATTGGATAAGGAAAGAAAAGAAAAAACTTATATATCAAAAAATTCATTCTCGAGTCACATGAAAAACTAAGGAAAATAAAAGAAAATACAAAGTTAATAGTGTTCTTGAGTTAGAAAGAAAAGACAAGAAAGAGAAAAAAGTTATAACTTTACAATTATGTCCCTTTTCTCATAAAGTTGTTATTAGTTAATAAAGGGTAAACTGATAATTATGCACATAACTTAAAAGTTTTCCATCCAAATCCTCCCAAAAATGGGAGGAAAGTTTTTACATCAAAATCACCTTTGTTTTCTTTTCTTCCTCTTTCTTTTCTTTAAAAAAAAACTCAAGAATGCAAAATAGAGAAACTTTCTAATCCTTTCTTTTCTTATCCTTTAAAAAAAAAATAACCCGTTTCAACCCGTTACCCAAACTCGACCCAAGTATCCTAATTTACCACTTCTAACCTAAACTTTATTTAAATATAAGAAAAACCTCGATATCGAAAACGTGTTGATCATTATCTTGATCAGAATCAGCAGCATCATTATCTAAGTCCAATGGCACTATATCTCTCTGCTTATGAACTGAAAATAAACAAAATCATCAATATATACTTCAATATATATATACTATATATATAAAGATGGAAATACTTACAGACATCAATTTCGTCATCCATATCAGAATCATCAAAAACATATTCTGGTTTTTGTGGGGTTTTCTTGTTGCTCTTTCGAGGCATAATTTTATTATTATTATTATAATTATTACACAATAGAATTAGAAAGATTGATTGTTATTAAAAAGAGATAATTTGGTGAAGGAAGGGCGGCCGAGCAGAAAGATTGTGTTTTGAGGGTTTTACTTCACAGACAGACAAAAGGGTTCAACTCAAAAACCCAGGCCAACAGGGTTTATTACTTGTCTTTGACTTGTACATAAATTGCCCCTTAGCAATTTGTTGTTTTCTTTTTTGTCCTTGTAGTTTTTAATTATAGTAAATAAAATATATTTTCACATACACATCCACGTATTTTGGAAGCATAATTGTAGTCTCGTAGTTTATTAGGATTTAGGGCTCTCCTAATAGTGGTGTTTTTACCATGTTCTCATCAAACGTTGGGGGCGGTATTCTCATCAAGTTCTGAAAGTGGTGTTTTCATGAGAACTTGAAAAACAATAGGAAAAGTGGGTAGTGTGCAAGGTAAAAAAAATTTTTATGTTTAAAATAGATGGTAAATGAAAATGCGGTGAGAACTTATATAGGCTGTTTGGTTCACAGAATATTTTTGAAGTAATTGGAACCTGTTAAAGCAGTTGGAATTTGAAGAAAATTAGAATCTGAAAGTTTTAAAATATATCATGTGTTTGGTTGATGGAATTCATCAGAATCTAGTTAAAGGAACTTGATTGTAAACTATAAGAAATGACAAAATTACCCACTATTAATCTTTTATACAGAGTAATTCATTTTCATTTTCATAACAACAAATATCATGCATCATCTTCTATTTTAATGACAGGGTCATCGCCCTTGACACAGACGGGTTTGGTTGACTTTTTGTCTGGCCGTGTGGTGATTGAGGTTGCACAATATAAACATGTCAAATATGAGGCTAAGTGTACGGATATTGAATATGGGTTTCTCCCCTTCAATTCTCATTCTCTTCCTTTGGGGAACTCGAGAAGGATGTGGTGACCTTACTAAAGCGAATCCGAAGGTTCTCTGTAACTCAAGACATTGGTGCACGTGCTGCTACTCATATATTTAATAGGATTAGTTTTGTTATTGCTAGAGGGGTGGGGGTCAGATAGTATCTCGGCTTCCCATTAGTTTCTTGTAAATCCTACAATTTCTAATGAAAATGATTTTTATAAAATAATAATAACAATTTTTATTGATGTTTTAGAGGTTCTCAATATAACCTTTCATATAGAAGTATAAAAGTATAAATATCGATGATTAAAATTGTATTTGAAAATTTCTATAGGAGGTTTTGACATTTTAGAGGTTCTCAATATAACTTTTCACTATAATAGAATTTTTTAGTGTTGCAATATGAGTATAAACGGATTGGCTAAAGACTAAATGAGAGCAAAAAACATGTCACTTGATTCATGAATGAGATCCATCATTATTTAGTGATGCTTGTTAATAAAAGGAAATGTCATTGTGAATTGAAGGCATAGCGTATCATTTTAGCTCTAGAACAACCCATGTGGGTGGATGGTATGTAAATGTCATAGTAAAAATATACATTCCAATTTTCTATACAATGTACGTTTTTTTTCCATTCTCAGATGACAAGTTGTACAAGAGGTTGTTCTTTCGACAACTGATCCAATGCTAGACATCATCTATGCTTATTCCGTTTTTTAGCGAGAAGTCTTAGTATGGTTGTTCGTTATCTTTTCTTATCTTTAATTTAATTTGTTTTGGTAAAAGCGCAAGTGTTACCCGGATAAATATGTACGTTGTTTGTTTTTTTAAATACTATTAGAAATCAAATAACATTCTAAAGTTTGATATGTATATATCATTGAAATGAAAAAGAAAATACATTGTGTTTGTAATTTATATTTATGTACATTCATGAAAGTGCGATTACATCTTTTTTTTCGAACAGTTAGTCGATATTCGACATCAGGAAACACCTCACCATATAATGGTAAAGCCCTGCACGTACTCTAGATTACGAGATGCAGACATAAGCCGTTATAGGTGATTCAGGAAAAAAACCCACAAACTTGTCACTCTTAAGAGTCGAACCCAAGACCTGTGGGAAAAACCAGGGATACATCTGCCAGTTGAGCTAGCTTCATTTGCGCGATTACATCTTTTGGTCCAACTCCTTTTATAATATCCAGTTGAGTCAGCTTAGAAAGTTTTTATTTCCCTTAAAGTGTCATGGTGAAAGTCTCTTAGAAATTTAATTTTCAGAACTTAAGGGACTGTTTTTTTCAATTTTGAAAACCTTGGTTTAATTGCCGTCTAGGCCGTTAATGTGCTTGACTTTATATGCTTGTGATTATCATTCTGGTTGCCACATTCGTTCAGTTTCAAACGTTCTCAAACAACAATACACAGAAGATTCTAAATCTCTAGATAGCATCCGGTTGAATAATTTGGGTATACCGTTAAATTTATTCAATCTAAAAGTGATGTCTTTCAGAGATTATGAGCATCCGGTTATTGTTTGTTCAGAAAACATGGTTAGAGTGAAATTTATTCCGATAGTTTTGGATTAGCATCATGTTGCTTCTATATGTTAGTTTATTTAGATTCTCATGTTCATTTACGTTCTTAAATAATACCTTACTTGATATAATTAAGAGAATAAAAAGTAAAGAATTCAAATTTTCTGGATGTTCATAATATTCATATGTATATAACAAAAAAGTAAATGAACAAGCAAAAACAAACCAGCACTCGTCGATGATCGATGAAATACTAGCTTAGGATAAGTATTTATTTTCGATTATCTTGATTTCCTAATTGATTCCAATATTTTCACTACAAAATTTTGATGTAAAGGTCCTGTACTCTTGATTCAAAATTTCCAAGGTCGGTTTGAAAACAAATGAATTGCTGGTCGTAGAATATTATTCTCATTATTAGTAGAGAAGCTTCAAACTTATGATCATCTATGTATTCTCATTGGATCATTATAATTATCTTTTTGGTTTTGTTTGGCGCTATATACAGTATTTAATTATATATATTTTTGTCTCTTTCAAACCTATTTATTTCTTTCTATTGACCAACTGTACCCTTTAAATTTATGTTAGAAAAACTTGTTTTGTAACTTTATTTGCTAAAAAAATATGAGACAACGTGTTAACGTGATTCCTATATGTCTCTATTTACCCTTTTTTATATATATGAAAGTATGAAACCCCCAAGCTAATAAATACATGACCCATAACCTAACATCCCTCTTTTTCTTACATTTACTATTAAACGCGTTAAAAATTTACTTTCTGTAACATTTTGAACATATATACTAAATCTCATACTTCCCTTTTGTTCATTTGCCAAGCAGAACTAAAAAAAACTTGTCACAATGAAATCATCAAAATTTCTTCATCTCTTACTTATGTTGTTGTTGTTGATCGAGTTACGTGCAGACGACGACGACCTTCCCGGCACGTGGGAACTACTAGTAGCCAATGCCGGGATAGCCTCCATGCACACGGTGGTCACACGTTTCAACACCGTAGTCCTTCTTGATCGGACCGATCTTGGTCCAAACGAGGAGAGGTACCAAAAATACCATTGCCTAAAAAACGCACAAAATGTGCTACATAATGATAGAAGACCCGACTGCTATGCCTACTCCGCTATTTACAACTATAGTAACAATGTTTTACAACCTTTGACGATCTTAACCGACACTTGGTGCTCGTCGGGACAAGTTCTACCCGACGGCACGCTTCTCCAAACGGGCGGTGACAATGACGGGATAAAAAAAATACGTATGTTCACTCCATGTGAAAGTACAAGGTTTTGTGATTGGCAACAGCTTGAAAATATTGAGTTAGTAGAAGGTAGATGGTATTCTACCAATCAAATATTACCCAATGGGTCAGTGATCATTGTTGGTGGTCGCGGCGCTTTTAGCGTCGAGCTTTTTCCTCCTAAACAAGGTGGCGGTGTCGTAAATTTCCTCTTTCTTGCAGAAACAAAAGACGCCCAAATGGACAATCTTTATCCGTACGTTCATCTTCTCCCAAACGGTCACTTATTCGTGTTTGCAAACAAGAAGTCTGTGTTATATGACTATACAAATAACATGGTATTGAGAAATTACCCGGATTTGGAAGGCGGGCCACGTAACTACCCTTCTGCAGGGTCGTCTGTGATGCTCGCCTTAGAAGGGGATTATGACTCCGCCACAGTGCTAATATGTGGCGGAGCACAATATGGAGCGTTCAACGAGCTGAACATATCTGCTCCAGCTCAAAGTAGTTGTGGCCGCATTGAGGCCACAACCACAGACCCGGTTTGGGAAATGGAGTACATGCCTTTTGGTCGGATTATGGGCGATATGGTGATGTTACCAACAGGTGATGTGTTGATTATAAATGGTGCACAAGCCGGTAGTCAAGGGTTTGGACAGGCGTCCAAACCCTGTTTGAATCCGGTTTTGTACAAACCAGATGAGCTAAGGGGTTTGCGTTTTAGAACGCAAACCCCTGCATCAACTCCTAGAATGTATCATTCCACGGCTAATTTGCTTCCCGACGGAAGAGTTTTGGTCGCGGGAAGCAACTCACATAATTACTACACCTTTAGTGGTGAGTTTCCAACAGAACTAAAAATAGAAGCTTTTTCTCCAGACTATCTGTCTACATGGAATGAGATTACAAGGCCAAATATAATTGAAATAGCAGAAAAGGTAAATTATGGAGGTGGTGTTGATATAGTAGTGGCAACGGGGGAGATTCCGTTGGTTGAGTTTCTCGAGGTGAATATTGCGAGTGCACCTTTTGCTACACATTCGTTCTCTCAGGGACAGAGGCTGGTAAAGCTGGAGGTGTTAGGTGTTGCGCCAGTCAGATTAGGTGTGGTCAGAGTGGCGTGTTTGGCACCTCCAGACGGACGGGTTGCACCACCGGGGTATTATATGGTGTTTGTCGTAAAGATGGGTGTACCAAGTGTCGCGAAATGGGTGCAGTTGCTTTGACAGTAGTAGTACTATAACTTACTCGTATAAATTTAAAGGTCGAAAACAAATTCACTTATTGTTTATTTATTTCAGTTAAAACATTGGATTGCTTTCAAATTAAAAGCTTTCTTTTATAGTAATTGACATAATTACATTGTTTGTAGATCAAGTGACCGATATATATCAGTATTTTTCAGTTTTATGTTTGTTAGAGTTGAAAATTCAATCAAGGTTAACAATTGTATAAATTAATTAATTCAATCAGTTTTATGTTTTTATTGTAATTGACATAATTACATTCTTTTTCTTTCTATTTGTAGGCAATAAAAAATTATTATGATGATATGAGTAATGGTAAATTACAAGTATCCAAATGATATTTACAGATTATATATGGGTTCTTTTTTTCACTTGGTGATATACATAGGCTGAGATAATATGTAGGTAAGAAAATATATACATATAATGAACTAGGGATGAGCATGTATACCGAAATCTCAAAACCGAACCGATACCGTACCGGTACCGGTACCGGTACCAAATAACCGTTCCGATAGGTATTCGGTACGGTACTCGGTATTGAGTATTTAGCTTAATCGGGTTCAGGATTAATCGGTACGGTACCGGTACGAAACCGAGAAACCGAATTCCTGTACCGAATAAGAGTTTTATAATAAAAGGGGAATATGGATCGACCATGCAAACTTGCAAAGAGATCTGTATCTCATCATATCAATAAAAAAAATGTCATTTTTTTGCTACGTAGTTTGTTGCAACCATTTTCTCCAACATCGTTTGTTCTTTTGTTCACCATCTCATGATTTATCATGTTTCATTTGTTGCATAAAACCTCCTTTTATTTTGTATAATCTTTTAATATATTATAAAATATATATGTACAAGCTTTGTAGTACAGCTTATCTCTTGCTGTTAAACTATTTATGCATTCTTAAAGTGTTGAAGGTAAAAGGACCCATTACTTCTACTGAAACTTCGGTACTTAATCGGTCCCTTCCCAAAATACCGATCCCGGTCCCGGTACCGGTATCCATATAATCGGTACGGTATTCGGTTCTCGCTTTGAGTCTTTTTCGGTATCGGGATTAATCGGGACGGTACCAGTTCGGTACGGTTCCTGTACCGAGCTCATCCCTATAATGAACATTAAAGATAAATGCTAGCAAATTGGGTATGAGATGAAAAGCTGGAATCTTGATAACCCAAATGAGAATTGACTCATATTATAGTACTATGGCCAACAGAGGAAATTTTTTTTGAAACGGGTATATTTTGAGGGTGTTTTGTCAAACGAGTTTTCGAAAAAAAAATCATAAAACCAGTTAATCCGGTATTTGAAATACCGGATTCAAAAAGCAACGTTGAATCCGGTATTTCAAATACCGGATTCGGACCATGTGTCAGTGTGATGTGACAGGAGCTACAGTGGTGAAATACCGGATCCTTTTTTGGAGCTGACTTTTATCATCTTTTTGGACCATGCTATTTATTGTCACATCAAGTCTGTACCATGGTTCTGTACCAGGACCCTATGGACCTATCTCTACTAATTTCCTAAGGTAAATGCTAGGTTCTCAAAAATGAATAGAATAATGTATGTGATTTTCATATACTAAATCAAGCTATATATGGTTTCAGGCACGTAGGTAGGCTCCTGTCACATCACACTGACACATGGTCTGAATCCGGATTCAAAGTTGCTTTTTTGAATCCAGTATTTCAGATACCGGATTCGAGGTCGAAAAGTGAATCCGGTATTTCCAAAACCAGATTCACTGGTTTTGTAATTTTTTTTTTTTAAAAACTTGTTTGACAAAACACCCTTGAAATATGCCCGTTTTAAAAAAAATTTCCAACATGAGAGAATGCATGTATCCTGTAACTAGACTATTGGAACCAAGAAATGAATTTGGATTATATTATATAGGCCTTACATGGCAAAATGATGGAATGAGACCCTTGATTAAAATTTAAAGGCTAAGATTCAATAATTATCATTGAATCTTGGCCCTTGATTTTTATCCAAGAGTCAAGATCCTCCCAACTTAACTAGTCAAGTTGGAGGAACTTGAGGGAATCTTATCGGTCATGAAGTGCATACATGAAGTACGAAGAGGTGGCAAAATGGGTGGGTAAGGTAAGGTAATAGGTCAGAACGGATCACTTTTAAAACCGGGTGAAAATGATATGAAATGGGTATGTATGAGTACTATCTCCAGAGTTTGAGAAATTGACAAGTCAGGACTCAGGATGGGTAATGGGTTAGATACTTGTCAAATCTTATTTGGTTTAAAATGAGCAAACATTTGAAAAGGGTTGCAAAGTTTAAAAAAAAGCATTGTAAGTTCAATTGAATTTAGATCATTTAACGGAATATATTAAAACGGATTTTTAACATTAAAGGTAAAACAATTAGTAACATACTCATTGTGTTAATTAGGCCACAAACTATACGCTAAATATGCCGCCTATGGTTACAGTTATCCAGTGTTGTCGATGAGATATAAACAGTGTTTTGTTTACCTAAAGAAAAAATAACCACTTCTATAGAGGACCAAGGTTGCATCGAGACGGGTATGGCGAAGGGGTACGGGGACGATACGGGTACGGGAAATGGCAAAAAAAAAAGATACGGAGACGGCAAGGATACGACAATAAAAAAAATATATTAAAGAAAACTCAAAATAGATAGATATTGATGTAAAGTGTATGATATTAATTGAGATTTTTTAGTTGTCTATATACATATATACGTCCCAATCCACAGGTCGGTTAGAGGTTTTTTATGAGCCGGTTCTAATTTGAAGGGTATAGAAACACTAAACCCTAAATAGGCTAGGAAACGTCCCCAAATTCCCCCGAAACGTCCGCAAAACCCTTCCCCAGCCGTCCCCCAAATCTGAAACGTCCCCATGCCGAATCCTAGCCGTCCCCGTCCCCCAAACGTCCCCGGGACGGGTACCCTGACCAATCAGGCATCCCCGTGCATCATAGAAGAGGACCCCCGCCCAATAAAAGTTATCAGCTCTACATTTTAATGTATGATTGTTAACCATTAAGTATTGAACACTTAGAAGCTGAGGAGGACTAGTCCTAATCAGCGCCACATCAGCAAAAAGTCATCCAATGACTAATCCCCCTTAATACAACCATTTGGGCCAACCTTTTATTTAATTCTACACTTTATTCAACTTTACACTTTCTATCCCCCAATATTTAACAAAAACTAAATAAAACACACAATTCATTAAAATTAAAACATAAAAACAAACATTCCTAAATAAAATCGAAAATAAAATAAAATAATTTTTTTTCCTAAATACTTAAAAATAAAAACAACATTAAGAAATACTAAAAAACATGAATTTCAACTGCAAAGCTCATGGGAGACGCCATATATGCTCCGTAAGATCATTATGAAAAGCGTGATGCAAATGTTGGTACGTTGGTTAACCGTCATCCTCTCCTGGAAAGTACGTTGAGTTATAGAAGGTGGTTGGAACATACCGTCCTTCTCAAGTGAGCTTATGGCGTATCCCGAGTCATCAACTATCATGTTATGCAATATAACACATGCATACATGGTTCGACAAATCCGGTTAAGGCTTCTAGCTCCAGCCGGTTGGCTTAGAATATGCCATTGATTTTGAAGACATCCAAATGTACGCTCAACATTCTTTCTTGCACTTTCTTGATACTTTTTAAGCGAGGTTTAAAGTCAAAATGGGTCATTCGAGTAAAAGACAAACACATATGACCCATATGGCCCATCTATACAATTAATGAACCTAGTTTGGCCCAATAAGGCCAAATGATTAGACATATATACAACTTGCCCTGTTAGGCCGAAACGAATGAGTGAGAAAACATATTGGGCTTATTAGGCCCACATGAGATGAGAAGTGAGGTTTAAACCCCAATTGGTGCATTCGAGTGAAAGACAAACACATACGACCCATATGGCCCATTTATACAATTAATGAACCTATTTTTGCCAATAGCCCAAATGATTAGACATACATACTTGCCTATTATGTCCAAACGAATAATTGAGAAACATATTAGGCTTGTTAGGCCCCCATAAGATAAGAAGTGAAGTATAAAGCCCAATTGGGCCACTAGAGTGAAAGACAAACACATGTGACCCATATGGCCCGTTTATACAACTATTGAACCTATTTTGGCCCAAATGATTAGACATGTATATTGCCCTGTTAGGCTCAAACGAATGATTGAGAAACATATTGGGCTTATTAGGCCCACATGAGATAAGAAATGAGGTTTAAGCCCAATCGGGCCATTTGAGTAAAAGACAAACACATACGACCCATATGGCACATTTTATACAATTGATGAACCTATTTTGGCCCAAATAGGACGAAATGATTAGACATATATACATACTTGACTGTTAGGCCAAAACGAATGATTGAGAAACATATTGGGCTTGTTAGGCTCACATGAGATAACAAGCGATAGATTATTTATATAGTATATACACTAAACAAAATGATATATTATTTGAATTTCTCACAAATTAACATAGATTACTCTTGAAATATAATAATCCATGGGAAATCTGTAGAAAACCTTCCCATGGATTTCTCACGTATAAACCAAAACATTTTTTTCAAAAAACTTCATGGATTTCCCATGGATTTCCTTCAAGTTTATGAATCTGTGGGTAATATATGGTAAATATTTCTCACAATTTACCCACGAATAACACATCACCATTTTTCAAGGTATTTATTACGGATTATCCACGAAATTGATTAATCTGTATGTAATCCGTGGGAAGTGTTTCCCACGGTTAAGATTTGTCTGTGCCCACGAAATATACAGAATATTTCCTATGGATTTCCCACATATTCCCGCGGGTACATGTTTTGTAGGAAATCCATGGGAAATTGTTATTTATTTTTTTTAGATTTCTCACGGTTTTTCCACAAAAATAATTTCGTAGGTATTCCGTGGGAAATCTATGCTAAAAATATGAAGATTTTTTACTCTTTAATTTTAACCTCAAATGGTGGTAATTTGTGGGAAATTTTCCCACGGATTTTTCGTCATTGGAAAATCCGTGGGTATATCCAGATTTTCCAGTAGTGTACGACTTTACAAACGTTGATTACTCCGGATAAATGTCACCGACGAGGTAGTAGCCTTTTCTGTAGTGTGTTCCGTTAACCGTAAACGAAGTATCCGGAGCACGATCCTCGATGATTTCCCTAAATATAACAAAGTTAGAACACACGCAATGTTTTTAGAGGCAACACAAAATGGATGTGAAATTTAAAATACCTAAACAAAGGCGAATTATTTAGCACATTTATGTCTTTATTCAATCCTGTTTGTGCCAAAATACGCATGCTAAAATCCATAAATCGTATGAGGCAACCGCTTCAAGCATGATTGTTGGATGGTCGTAATCACCACACGTGTATTGCCCTTGCCATGCCTTAGGACAATTTTTCCAAGGCCAATACATACAATCGATGCTCCCAAGCATCCTCGGGAAACCATGAAGCTCTTCGTGCTTAGCACACAATTGTTGTATATCTTCTGGTGTTGGTTTGCGCAAGTATTCATCTTTGTAGAGCTGAAACACACATTTGCAATAGTGGTATAGGAATACTCTACTTGTTTCCTCTCCAATCTGAAGATACTCGTCAAGCGAGTCAGGGTTGTATCCATACGCCAATTGACGTATGGCGATCGTACTAAAACCAACCCGGTTTCGCCCATCAACAAGCTTGTCTTGCATTCTTCTAAAATAGTAGTATATAAAAGATTTCGGAACATAAATAGCCGTTTAGGGACCAAAAGTGTCAAAAGTTGAAACTTGAATTTAAATATACTAGCCATTTGGGGACCAAAGGTGTCAAAAACACAAACTTGTAATATATCCGTTGGATTTTAAAAAAAAAAACTACGAACATTCGTGCGTGGAGGGACGAAAGACCACAGGAGGAGTGGGGGACGAGTCCAACACCGTGGTGTTGACTCGTTCCCAAGCGAGGGACGAACACATGGACGAGTACGTAAGACAACCTCTTACTATCTATTTGATTGATAAATACAAAGACATTTGTTGGAATTACATATACGAAACCCCCTTATAATTAATAGAGATCCATCAATTATTATCTTTTTGCATATATGCATTTATTTCAAAAACTAATCGGATCAAAAGTCGATGGGTTAACCCGTTTTTCCCGGCCAGTGGAGTTCATATCATCGAAAAATAAAGGGAACAAAAAAACTTCTTGTTTCAAGGATTTGAACCAATGCACGCAAGAAGGAAAATTCGCGTCGAAACATTATCATTTTTAACAAGCTTTTATCAATTTAGATAATTATGAAATATAATTATTAATTTTTAATTAAGAAACATAATAATAAACTTTTTAATTTATTGGAACACTTTTAATGTATTAACTATATATATATATATATATATATATATATATTTACACAACTGTTTGGTTTGAAATTGACATTTTTAAGAACCATGTAACGCTGTGTATTATAGGCGTTCTATCTTAATTTTCTTTTATTTATATAAGAGATTATATTTTAGATGTGAGAAATGATATATCTTTTTAAAACTTAGCCTAATAATCCTCCTAACAATCTTAAAACATGATAAGTGTTATCTTTTAATTTTATCACTTGTCACTACTTTATAATTAGGAAAATTATCAAGCTATTTAGTTGGGAATGATATTACTACAACATTAATTAGTCATCTACAACAAAATGTATAAATTTTATTGTACAGTATACAACTGTATAATGCAGGTATTGTTGTAGATAATTAAATATTATCTTAGTTAAGAGGATCAAATATTTTTCATTTTTGACATACTAGTATCAAATTTTGATCGGTACCCCCAAAGTAATCCGACTACTATTTTCAAACTCGAACATATTGACCCGAACCCGACCCATTATTTTTGCCACCTCTCTGAATGGAAAATAGAGAAGAAAGAAAAAGGCAAAAGGAGAGACAATAAACCCTAAAACGGATCAATCTTCCCCCATTTCACATTTCCAATCAATTTTCCTTCTGTTTTCAAGCAAATCAAAATCATGACGACAATTTGTAGGCGCCTTCTTCTTGTTAACAACGGATCATCATCATCATCATCAGCAGCATCTTCTCTGATTATATCAAAGTTTCAGACCAGATCCAAGCACACTATCCCCCGTAAGTCTATTGTCTTCTTAACAATATATATATATATATATAAAATGCTGTTAATTATTATCATTTTGTGTAAATATATTCTATCCCCTGCCACATTGAATTTATAAAGATATATATATATATATATGTATATATTGTTACAATATCATTGTGTTTTACTCCAGTGATAGATAAAAAATTAGTTATGTTGGCTGGACAGGTGCTCCTAAAACTGTTATCAGTTCGGAGAGGCCACTTAGACAATTTGTCTCTGGGAAGAGGAGGTGTGCTGGAAGAAATTCGGCAGGTCGTATAACGATTTTCCACCGAGGGGGTGGAGCGAAACGATCACAACGAACAGTTGACCTCAAACGCAACACTTCGTCTGTCGGTGTTGTTGAAAGGATAGAGTATGACCCGAATCGTACTGCCAGAATTGCTGTTGTTCGATGGGATGAGGTTGACCGCCATAAAAGAGTCAATATCGTGGGTGAGACTTCTCTGCCCCGGAAGGTGTTGCCTGCTATGGATATTAAAGGTCAAGGTCGGTTTGCGTTCAGTTCTTTACCTGGGATGCCGGAAGATAGAAAGACGGTTTCTTCTGTGCCTAAAAGGGATTATGTAGTGGTTGGTCTTCCTAAAGGTGTAATGCACGGGTCAAAAAGCCCGTTTAGTAGTGAAGCGGTAACCCAAATGGCGAATGTGAAGGACGTTTTCTTGTCTGCGTTTTCGTCTTCAAAAGGTAAGGGAAATAATGTACCCTATTCTTTTGTTAGCTCTTTGGGTTTGCCGAGAATGGCTATAGCGGGTGCAAAGCCTGATTTTTTCGTTCCAAGGATGAAAAACGTTGCTGAAGAAAATGAAAGTTTGTCTTCTGATGAGATTAAGAAATGGGACAAAGATAGCATCGTTTGGGACCATAAGATGAAACGAAAAGCGGCAGTTACTTGGCAGAGTTTAAGGCACCAAGAGATGTTGGGACTTGCTGGAGTAGCTGGTCAAACCGAGTCAAAGTTGAAGATGAAAGCAAAGGAAAAAGAAAAAAGAGATGGGAAGTTTAATGTAGACCGTGCTCGTGTAACTTATATATTAGCCACACAACAAATGGAACCGGGCAGATTGGTGATGAATTGTGATTCATCTAGCAATGAGTTATTGCGTAGACGCTGATAGTGAAGATGGCCGGCCGGCTTCTTAGATTCAAGCTGGTGACTCTTGCTTTTATTGTTTTGTAGCTCTTTTTTTAGTACTGTATTTTTCTTTAGTTTCTGAAAAACTCCTGGGTGTTCTGTTCTCGGGTATAATGCACAACATGATGTAATCTGTTGACAAAAACTTTGTTGAATTATAAACTTCAGCGCTTTTACTTACATAATGCTCAACAGTGATGATCCATTTATAGTTAAATGTGTTGAAACCCGTTAAATTACTGATGGTCTATCACACTGTTATGTTTCTATCATATTGTTTTTAATTCGTCCCAAGTTGTATGGTATTTCATCCAGATAAGTAGATTCGTTTATGATGGTTTTGTATCCTTAATTCCTATATACATACAACGGGTCTGAATCTCCTGATGAAGATATAATGGCAAATACCGCAATGGCAAAGATAGTAACAGCCAAGCTAATGAAGGTGATTCTCTTGACAAGGTAATATACTGCTCTTAACTAACTCTCATTCCGTCATTCAGGTAATATACCCATCTACATGATATATATTTTCTGTATGTTAACTTGCTTCTTTGTGATAGTGTGTGTTTGTATATGTGTACTTAAGGCTCGTCATTCTTGTCACTGATGTTATTTCAAAAATTACTCTACATAAAGTCGTTGTGCTCCATTGATTACATGATGTTTTGTTTGACTTGTAGTTTAGTTTATTCATGTGAGGTATTTGATATGATCCCACATCAGCCAAGTATGGGATTGGTTGGTGGTTTATAAGCCTAGGTGTCCCCTCCTCTTTTGAGCTAGCTTTTGGTAGTGAGCTCTACACCTAGCTTATGACATGATACGAGCCTATTATGGGATGGGTTTGTATCAATTGGTATCAGAGCTAGCCCTACCTTTCGAGGTTCTAACGCTCGGAGTGGTGGCCTATGGAGTGGTGGCTTGGACCCAAGGAGAAGGGTGCCAACCGTGACCAACGAGGACGTTGGCTCTTCAAAGGGTGGGGTATTGATATGATCCCACATGGGCCAAGTATGGGATTGGTTGGTGGTTTATAAGCCTAGGTGTCCCCTCCTCCTTTGAGCTAGCTTTTGGGAGTGAGTTCTACACCTAGCTTATAACATGATACGAGCCTATTATGGGATGGGTTCGTATTAGTATTTTACAAATATCTTGTAGATATCGCACTACAAATAGTATAAGACCGCCCGGAACTTGCTACAAATAGAAATGCACTTGGGGATTTGGCTAGGAAGCCCGATGTCTTTGTTTATATAATTGACATTACATTGTTTGTAGAGATCAAGTGATATATCAGTATCTTCAGTTTTATGTTTGAGTTGAAAAGCATTCAATCAAGTTGAACAATTATATAAATTAAAGCTTTTCTTTTTCTTTCTGTAACATTGTGATGATACTAGTCATGGTAAATTATAAGTATTCAAGTGATATTTACAGATTATTATATGTGCTTATGTGGATTACTTTTTTCACTTATGTGGATTACTTCTTTCACTTGTTGCTATATATGACTTCCAGGCTGAGAAATTATATATGTAAGAAATATATATACATATAATGGACATAGAAGATAAATGTAGCAACTTGGGTCTGAGATGAGATGCTGGAATCTGGATAACAATTGAGAATTGGGCTAGTGAGAACGGATTAGATACTTGTGAAATCTGATTTGGTTAAAATTGGGCAACATTTGAAAAGGGCTGAACTAATAAAAAAAAAAGCATTGTAGGTTCCATATAGTTTAGATCATTTAACGGACTTTTAACATGAAAGGTAAAAAAATTAGTAAAGTGTCTCGATTGTGTTGATTAGACCACATAGTTACCTAATCTTGTCTTCCACGAGATATGGAGGAAGAAATGTGAAATGTACATGGTCTTATTCTTACCCAAAGGTAGAAATTTTGTTTCCAAAGAACCTCCGGCCATTATGCTGTCGTAAGTATTGGACAATTACAAAACGAAACTGTACCATTATGTATGAGTGAAAACAACCCGCGTGCTAACTTTTCAAACACTCCATATTCAGGCCTTCTGTTTTGTCTAAATGAATGCCCATAACTAGACAATGTTCCTTACAAAAAGATGGTAAGTTGTACACTCTATCTTCGACTTCATTCAATATTGTCTCTTGATACAACTATGAAACCATCAAGCTACTACTGGAAAACGCCGGTATTGCTTCCATGCACACAGCTGTTACACGTTTCAACACCGTCATCCTTCTTGGCCAACACTATTCTAGCCTATTCGACCTTGATACCAAAAAAGTACGAACCTTGACAGTTGTTCACGACACATGGTGTTCATCTGCACAATTTCTCCCCAACGGGACACTTCTTCATACTGGTGGCAGCTTTGATGGTTACAAGAAAATACGCATGTTTACCCCGTGTGAAACCACCTTGTCTTGTGATTGGGAAGAGCTTGAATACATTGAATTAGCACAAGGTAGATGGTATGCAACTAATCAAATACTACCCAACGGATCGGTGATCATGGTTGGTGGTAACGCCACTTTTAGCGTTGAATTATTTCCTCCAACAAAGGGTATTCGGGCTGTGAACTTTCCATTTCTTGCTGAAACAAATGATGTGCAGATGGACAATCTTTATCCATACGTTCATCTTCTCCCAAACGGTCACTTATTTGTGTTTGCAAACAATAATTGTGTATTATATGACTATACGAAAAACATTGTATTGAAAAGATACCCGGAATTAGAAGGCGGCCCACGTAACTATCCTTCTGCAGGTTCGTCTGTGATGCTGACGTTAACAAGAGATTATTCCTCTGCCACAATTGTTGTTTGTGGTGGAGCACAATATGGGGCATTTAGTGAGCGGAACACAAGTGCCCCTGCTCGTAGTAGTTGTGGTCGGATTGTTGCAACTAAAAAAAACCCGGTCTGGGAAATGGAAAATATGCCATTTGGTCGGATTATGGGTGATATGGTGATGCTTCCCACTGGTGATGTTTTGATTATAAGTGGAGCACAAGTTGGCACCCAAGGGTTTGATATGGCATCCAAACCCTGTTTAAATCCGGTTTTGTACAAACCAAATGAACCAGTAGGTTCACGTTTTATAACGCAAACCCCTGGTTCAGTGCCTAGAATGTATCATTCACGTTTTAGTTGCAGGAAGTAACCCACATTATTACTATAACTTTAGTGGTGAATTCCCAACACAACTAAAGATTGAAGCTTTTTCACCCGAATATTTGTCACCTGATAAAGAGATCATGAGACCGAAAATCATTGAGCTGCCTGTAAAGATTCACTATGGAGGTGGTTTCAACATAGTAGTAGCAGGGGAGATTCCCGTAAGGGGTTTTCCAGAGGTAAATATTATGAGTGCACCATTTGCTACACATTCTTTCTCACAGGGACAGAGGCTGGTCAAGCTTGCAGTTCTAAGTGTAGCAGCAAATAGGCCCGGGACAATCAGATTCGCGTGTATGGCACCACTGGACAGTAACGTAGCACCCCCGGGTTATTATATGGCGTTTGTGTTAGAGAAGGGCGTAATGGATGCAGCTGCTATAACATATGGCAACTTCTTTTCTGTAAATGTGAAAGTTGAATAGAGTTTCAGACTTATGTTTATTGCAGTTATTAATAATGGTATTCAAGTTGGCTAATTGAATTCAAGCAGTGTAATTGCTTTTGCAATTAGCATTCCGTTGTATGTAGAAAGCAACAGAATTAAGAAACGTTTAATGCTAAGTTTCGGTTGTATTTATATCCAGTTACAGTGTTTATACCAATTTGATGCCAGTCAGGATTGGTACTTACCAAGATAGTCGCAATGTATATGGTTCGTTTTTTAACAAGAAAACGATGCCTCTTGGTGTCACAAGTTCAGTTGGGAAAGTTAAGCACAGGTCAGTTTTGTTTGGGTTTTGGTTTCTTAGTTCCACTCTGTTTGAGCTCATAATGGGTTTATTCTTCAGTAAAGGCTTCTAAAGTTCCAGGTTTGGGGTGTCTTTAACTTCCACATATGTTTCTGCGGGTTTTGTTTCCATGTTCCTATATTCAATTTGAGTATTCCCACATTCAGATCATGAAGATAAACGTGCCCCAAGAAAGGATAACATAAAATGTGAGAAGATGAGGAGGTGGAAGACTTTGACTCACACAAGGTTTCGGGTTCAAAACTTCAAATCCGTGCGTTGTTCTTGAATCACTAATTCGGGGAAAACTAACTACTAACAAGCAGGTAAAAAAAGAATAACATAAACCAATCACATATGGACTATGTCTTTCAAAAGTCAACACACAAAAAAACACAGTAGATCACACATGAACTATTGATTTCAAAAGTCAACGCACAGGAAACACAAATGATCACCAAATTTAGACATCTAGATCTGCAAATCCAAAACAGAACATGCATGCATAATACATATGTTAAACAACATTAATCAAGATACAAAACAATCTACCACTTAAACTTGCCAAAATGATCACTATTATAACTCTTTGGAGCAGAATTCATTTGATACTCATCCTCATCATCTTCATAACTATTACCAACTTTTCTGACATCTCCTTCTGTTGGAGTCTTGACATATTCATATTCAGTTACATCATTGTATTCAGACTTTCCTCTTTCACCAGCAAAATCTCCAACCGAAAGCGGTCTATGATCATTGTCTTGACTCGTATCACGGATACTGTTTTCATAATACGAATGGCCTTTGTTTGGGGCCACATCTGTGAGGCCTGGTGCTGTTGTTATATCGACCGGAGGTTCAATAGTTTTCGGATCATGGGGTTGGGTTTCAGACCTTGAAACGAATCGGTCTCCAATGACAGCTGAGAATGAGTGTGCGTCGGATTCTTGGTGATAGTAATCAGCATCGTCTGTGATGAAAGAATCGGCTTTTGGGCGTGTTGGTGAAGGGGGTGAATATGAATCCATTGGTTCAAAAGTGTGGAAAACTCAAGGAGAGAGGTCTATTTATATGAAAGGGAATATATCCTCCTAATGGTCTTTAAAGTCTTTGCCCATCACTTACTCATCAGTCATCACCAATGATGTCTTTGGCACACCATCTCATGGGTGATCGTGATGAAGATATATGGATTTTTTTTATATACTTTATGTATGTGTGTGTATATACATGTATATTAATTAAAAAAATTGAAGTAATGAAGAAAGTGACGAGGTCCATTGGGAGTGTGCCCGTTATGTGTCGATAGAGATAGTGAGTGAAGTGATGCGGTAACTTATGAGCCCCGTTCGGAGTGCTTAAAATAGTATGTTGTGCACAAAATTTAAAATAGTACCTTGTGGCATGAATATGAAAGATGAAGTTTGAACCCTTTTCTAAAATTTTAAAAATGCCTCTCTGTACAACAATTTATAGAAATTTAATTACACTTATTCGAAAAAAAAAGAAACTTCATTACAAAGAGAAAATATATGGTAAAAACTTACATAATATATAACTCCATTGTATGTTACGTGCTATTTTCGTAAAATGAATGAATGACCCGATTAACGAGCCTTCGACAAAATCATATATACAAAAAGAGGATATATCTCGTATGTAAAGAAACAAAAGACTAGGAAAGCAAATACAGCAACCGATATTGGTGCACCTAGTGACTTGTTCTGGTATAACATAAAGAAGCTAATAACAAAAGTTAACATCATGGCCACCAAAGCATAGGAAAGTGTTTCGAGGCATCCCATCAACTTGGTAGGCAACTTCACCACCAAGTCGCGTTCAGCAAACGAGTAGTAAGGATGGATATGACGTAAAGAAGTGATGTTGAAGCGAACATCAAAGATAGTGCATCTGATGTGATAAAAGTTGTAAAAAGACTTCTGTTAATAAAGATAGGAGTACCGGTATCCTGATGGAATCCGCCAGGAACTGTGAAAGGTACTGCAAATGCTACAGTGGCTATAAGTGTTGAGACCACCATTAATTGGGCGGCTACTTCTTTCATCCATTTCTCACCTTTGGTTACTAGATCTTTGTGATTCTTTGTGAATACTTCACGGGGTGTTAGACCCGATGCATTCTTCTTTACTCGTAAAGAATAAGGGAGAATTGTCTCTACTTCCTAAGCAGGAACGAACACGCAGATTACATGATTATCATCAAGTTAAAATATAAAAAACTAGATCTACCATTTCAAAATCAACAAGGCAACTGATTTATATTAGTTACAACCTAGGTTTAGACGAGCCACCATCATTACCTGTTAGTTTATATTAGGATTGTCATCGTTGACATTTAATGACCTAAAAGATCACACACTAAGATTCATGAGTCGTAAACTTCATTCTCGAGACATATAATTACCTTGAACCACAATAGCTCTTGTTGCATTTGCATAACTACTCCACGCACGTCCTGAAGTTGGTTACTCTTTGCTCTCTCCCCGGCTAAATGCAAAGTGTTATTCCCATTTTCATCTTCAAGATGTATTACTGAATCCTTAATTGAGCCTATTTCATTTAACAAATCAAAGATACCCTTGCGACGATCTGAAACAGCTACATGAAATATACTTTGGTTATTATCATTAACCTTCCTTATTAGATCTGGATATCGACGAATGAGCTCAACTATAAATGTCTTGTTGCCATTCTTTGCAGCAACAAATAGCATTTGAGAAGAGTATTTTGGCTTTTGATCTTTCATAGTTGTTGATTTTTCATCTTCTTTCGTTTGGGTTGTACTAGCTGTTGGGTTTGTAGGGTCAGCAGGTCCTCTAAGTATGTCACTTATCTCATCCTTGTGCAATTTTAAAATACTGCTCGATAAGATTTTTAACAGCTTCAGCGCCGAATGAGCTACAGTATGTGGCTCTGTCGCATAAATAACTGCAAGAATAACATATAGCAAACAGGCAATGATTTTGGAAACTTCAAGATGCCATAATGATAACATATATTAGATAGAGTGTGTTAACAACTGAAAAAGGGAGAAGAGATATTTACCTAAATTGAGTATACTCCTGACCCGGTCTAGTAGTGTGACGTCTGCAAAATACTTGAACATCACTTGATAAAAGGATAGTTATGCAAAAAACAATAATAAATAAATCGATGAAGCATGATTATTTCATGAGGAACCAATGCAGGGGGGAAACTCCAGAGAAAAGACTGACTAAGCAAAATAAGGAATACAAGGAGTGAATTTAGTGCAGGTCAGAAAGCTTAAAAGAAGTCAAACACTGCCAGAGGTGGAAAAAATGTACATGTTGGGTAACGGGTCAAAACGAGTGAATTTAGTTAATGTCAGAAAGAGGCAGCTGAAGTCAAGCTGGGCCGACTGACGAACACTTTCGACCTGTATTTGTGAATTTCAAGAAATTTTAGAGAGTCTATGCTCTAACTTTCGTATAAAAGGAGTTAAGAGATTTTTTTCATCTAGAACCCTTAGCCGGCATTTGGGTAGTCCTTTGGAAATACTATGGTTATGGGTTTATCAGAGAGAGAAGAAAATGGGTTTATAAACCCCTATTTGGGTTTTATCAAGCATAGTCAAGGGTAACACTCAACCCAAACACACCCTTAATTAGAACGACTTCACCCTGTTTCCGTTTTAGTTACATCAGTTAAATTCAGCTCATTTGAGTTAGTAGTAGATATAAAATATAACCCATATCCAACCATTTTTATGTAATTGGGTAGAAACTGTCACCTCTAAGCCCCATCATTTATCATATCTAAAGATACCTGCCCTATGTTACAATCTCAATGCTCAAAAAAAAGAATGTGATTGGATTGTTTCTTCTAACCATAATTTTAAAGGCTTCACAATGCACCTTTCAAACTCCAAAGATAAAAAAAATATGTGCAAGACATGCATAGTAGACAAGTAAGGATCATTACTTGGGTGTGTGATTCTCCAGATACTGCTATATTGTTCTCTTCCAAAGGCATCAGGCTTTCTAGCCAAAACCCCGGGTGCATTTCCATTTGTAGCAAGTTCTGGGTAGTCTTCTACTATTCGTAGTGCGATATCTACAAGATTTTTTTAAATCACTTCACGTGGGTAAATTTTACTACAAGTACAACAACAAAGTAATATATTACTATAAACCACTAGCCAAGTAATGACAAACAATAAAAGTCAGGACTTTTGGGCAGATTCCAGTATCCGACCCATCTCTTTCTGCCGATTCCCCGGGTTGTCGGAATCTCTGGTTCAATCAAGACCAGGAGTCCCATTCATTCGTTTATGGGAGCGACTCTCTGTTCCCATTCTCCACCGGGTCATCAAGTGATTAGCCAACTCAATCCATTTTTCCATCCGATGATCTTCACCCTAGGACTGACTCTATTCGACCTGCCTTGATTGCCTAGCTAATGCTACCGTCGCAAGCAACCTTTACTAACGCTATAGTTGCAGCAAAGCAAGCTCTAGAGGGGTTTTAATGGTCCCATTTCATTTTCATGTATGGAACTTCTGATACCTGCAACAGAGTAAAAGCTGCGGTAATGCTTGCTCTCCTGGTCAATAGGCTATTCAAACCAATCCCCTAAGCTGTTACTACAAGAGCTACAAATCTGATCCTAGAATAGAAGCTCAACCAGTTTCCGGTACTCTTTCATCAGCTGTGGGATGCTTAGACGGTACTAGTGCTTGAGTAAGCGGTGCTCCCTTTCTGTTTGCAATTACCGCTGCAAAATAGTCATCCCTAAAGTTGTTTTCAAATTCAAATAGGTTGTAGAATAGGTTGTTCTCGAATAAGCTCTTTGAAAGATAACTGAATGCATTTAGTCCTTTGGGGATGGGTCTGCGCGCAGGTAGCATTTTTGAGGAAGTGAAGACGAATAGTCGAGTTGCCTGCTTGACTGCTTTCATCTCCTGATGTCAGAAAAGGTGTTCTATCGCATTCGTTTAGCTGCAAGGGCAAGGGAACCGTCAGGTTGTAGTGGTTGAAGTAGAGCCAAACAGCGATGGACTAAGCGAGTCAAATAACGCTGGTGCGAACCATGTTGGATGACGGGTGAGGGTGATAAAATAAATAAGTCCTGCTTTGCTGCCCTGCGTTAAGCAAAGTGAGTTGACTTCGTTTCAGGCCATGTTATTCAGTCTCATGGAACTAAACTCTTAGATGCAGCATGCAACCGCCTCCATCCATCGGCACACCCGCGCCAGATACACGCTTAGCCGCATTGTTCATCTTGAAAGGGAGTCGCGAGGTGCTGTCATGTCAAGCCCTATATATACTGGAAAAGAAATAAAATGAAAGCGGGAGGAATGAATCTTGGATCAAGTGGGCAACCCTTCCTTCTACTTCGGACCCCTTATTCCAGTTTCGAAAGATCCGGAAGAGAACCCGCAAGGGGGCTCACACCCACTTTCGAGAGCTAGACCAGACTTCCTTATCTGGCTTCCATTCTACTAAGGACAGCTGGCTCAGACACTGGCTTTGAGTTCGGACTTCCTTCTTTCTATGACCAGATCAGGAGCTGCATGATCCGATGAGCTATCAGCTGAGAGACTGGCTTCTTGGTTGTTAGTAACGACTCATACAGAGCAGCTTACCTTGCTATGGTGAGTTATAGAATCAATTGAGCGAAGCTACCTACTTAGCTGATCTAGTTAGAGGACTTCTTTAAAGAAGGGCTTTAATCCACAGAATTTAGTTTCCATTATAATGGTGAAAATACTAATGGTGAGATTGATTACAGGAGCTAGTTTTAAAAGAATCAATCAATCAAGCTTGGACCCGTGCAATTTATAGGCCTCCCTCAAAAGAACCAGTCCAGCAACCCGACCGGTAGGACAAGAAGAGCATCCCTGGGAGAAAGACAGCTTATTAGAGCATTGGCAGTCGATGAATTCGTCTATCAGACAATCTATCCTTAGCCTAAAGGCCCGTTAAATTAAGGGTGGTGCAGTGTGACCGGAGCAGTTGTAGAGTTTATAAATGGGATTTGAGGCGACATCCGAGTATGAGGAGATCGCACTGGATATGGCTACTCTTTACGGCAAAGGGAGCATTGCCCATAAGATAAGGCAGCCTTGGACTTCCTATTATTACTTCTAAGTGAAAGGTAGCCAGCAACAATAAAGGCATTCAGACTCATTACCTTTCTTAGCTCTCATTGAGACTCCCTTTTAGAAAGAGAAATGAACAAGAACTTCACTCATCCGGAAACGTGATTCTATGTCCTGTAAGCATCAGACTAGATCAAAAACCTGCCCTTTCTCCTCTCGACGAGTGTCATCTCCTTTCCATGTACGCTGGTTGGCTAGTGTTATGAAATAGAGAAGTCAAAGTAGAGCAAGTCCCACCTACCAGGTTAGCGGAGAGTGACTCACCTACCAGGTTACCTGATCTTATGAAGGAAGGTGCGCATGAAAGTCTTTACGGAAGACCATCAAATTACTGATTAGGAAGGTATTTAAGGAATGAACTTCTATTACAGGGATTCTTTTTATTAAGACCTTTCGGATAGATAGCCCTATTGAATGAAGGTTGAACACCAACCCGCCTGGAAAGCTAAGAGTCGGCAAAGACCTAGCTGTTGAGGAACGAAAGAAGTTGCTTTCTAGGAGAAAGAGTACGAGGAAGTCAAGTCACAGGCAAGCAACCAACAGGCTAAGAGCTATCTCCCAACCTCTCCCTTATTGACAAAATGAGAGGGATTTCTGGCAATTAGCATATAAGAATTCCTGCCGTAGAAGATCGCATTTCTGACTTGAGCACCGTCTTTAGGCATTTCAGTTCTCAGGATCTTACGAAGAAAGGCTAAAGATCGTACTGAACACAACCCTATGATATGAGTTCAGGCGAGCCAGGAAAGCACCCTGAACTCATAGGGTGAAGGCGAGGAAGCTTGAAAAAGGGGCTCCTAAACAAGAGTTTTGACTAGGTAGATTTACCCTTCTACGCCGTTTTAGGTGAGTTCGGACTCAATCATTGACCGGAGATTGGGACAGAGCGGATGGCAACTAGCTGACTTCTTCCTGCCTCTCTTTCTTTGCTGCAATAGATGAGATTGACATTGGCCTAGTTCCAATCCTTTTAGAAAAGCCCTGTTTTTGTCCATTCGGTCTTTCCATTCCTGAATCCATTCTCAATCCCGACATTTGACCTCGGCCTACTAAAGTAAAAGGCTCTTTCTATTCCGAGTTGGCCTGCACCTTTACTCTGACAAATCTCCTTAAGAATAACCAACCATGGCATTGGACGAGAGAACGTCAAGAGGCCTTTGAGGACTTAAAGGGAGCCGGATCTGGTGCCGGCCTTGCCGTCATGTTCACTGCTACTGACATATGAGAAATCGCTAGTCATCCGTTTTATCTCATTCAAGCCTTGTATGTATGTCCTGGATTTCCCTACCAGGATGAAATGACTGGACAAAAAAGGGTTATTCACTGATTATTCACCGAAGAAAGGAGAGATTGGCTTCATGCCTATTCCCAAGAAGGCCATCAATGAAACTCTTCTTTCATAGCTTGGCGAATTGCTTTCCTTTCCATGCTACTTCTTTCTTTTCCACTTCATGACTAGGAATTATAGGTCGGCATTTTTTTCATTCCATCAAGAAAGGCACCTCTGGACGTCTGCTTCAGCTTCAAGCCCTTCTAGGGTAGGGATAGGGACCATGGATCAAGGTTTCTGGTTCCCCTTCGATTTTCAACTTCGCAGTCTGGTTGAACAGCCTCCCAACGAGAGTGAGTCCAGTCCATCTTCCTTCCCTGGATATGTTGTGTCCTCTACATTCGCTTCGTCCTCCGCTTTTGACTCCTCTACTGCGCAAAGATTTTGATCCCCGTTTAGTGAGTCGTGAAAGCGCCTACCTTATGTTTAGACGTATTGGTTTCAGTGAAAAGCCAAATAGAGAGTTTTGCATGTGCCTGCTTTAGTAAGAGTAAGGAAAAAGCTTGAAAAGCGTACTTGCTTTAACAACGGAAAGAGGTTCCTTCAGTGGTTCAACTTTAGGTCTCGTTTCAGCTGCTTTTCATGATTGTGGTCTTTGATTGGGCACGGGCGTTCCTGTCCTTACTTAGAGGTCAAGTTGCCACCTGTCTATCGAAGGGGAATTTCCCAGCCTATCTCGTGTTACCGAAAGAAGGAAGAAGAATCTAATGATTTCCTTAATTCTGTGAGAAAGAAAAACCAGTTTGTTAAGAGCTGGCGCAGAGAAGCAATCAACAGAATGGGTCCCTGTTGTTCACAAGTGAAGGCACTAAACGGATCAAGATCTCGTAAATTCATTGTCTTGATTCAAATCAGAAAGAACTTCTTTCGCTATTGAAACCATGCCTGAGCTGTCAGCTTATTAGCATCCCCCTTCTGCGTTAGGAATTGTCCGAAAAGGTTCGATTGAATCCCATGCTTTCATGGTCCCTATCTCTGCCCCGGCACTGGCCGACACGCAGGTCTATTCCGCGCTTTCCTAGGTGCGCATCTCCATCTTCTAAAAGTAGGGGTGGTTGCCATAGATAGATTGGGTCATTCGTAACCAGAGCAATAACCGATGCTACAGCATAAACTAAAGCTATACGTGGCGGCCCCTAAAGGCGTAACTGACAGCAACTGTTTTATCTGCCCATCCGAGTCATCCCGGACTCCAAAAAAGCAGAGGTGAGGTCCGGAGAGTGGGACGGATCTACCTAGCCAAGGTGCCAATGTCAAGTGGTTATCCGAAGTGTTGGAATATGCTCTACCTACGGTACCTAACTAGTCTTTCTTTTCGGTAAGTAAGAATACATTGACGGATGGGAGGAACCCCTGAAGTAAACATAAATGAAGGGGCATACCCCAACCCAGGCAACCAAACAAAGAACTCAAGACACTCCCCGAGCTCTAAAATAAAGAAACTAACCTATGGAAAAAATTATTGAAATTAGATTACGATTACAAAGGCTAAAAAGAATCCAAGTTTCTACATAATCAAAAAGAGCCTAAAGATTAACCGAAACTAAGCACATACTAAGCCCAATAAGACACATTGGCCTAGATATACATGAGGCCAACTGAAAAACAGGTATACACATCAAATAAACTAGGATGAAACATAGGATTCGGTGGATGATTCGGCATCCTTTATTAATTGCGTATATAATAGTAGCCCTTCCTAAATAGTTTTTGAGTAGGCTAGGAAAGAAAGAAGAAATGATAGAGCGAAATGGGTTGGTTGCCCAAATATCTGATCTGATCATGGGGGATAGCACAAGGGCTTAAGGCATTGGTTTGCTAAATCGACATACAAGAAGATTGATTGCATCATGCATGGGTTCGAATCCCATTTCTTCCGGTCTTTTCCTACTGAACACTTTCCTGCTCAAGATAGGGTACTAGAAAGGGATCATACGAAGGCTATGTTCTTTTTTTAGATCTAGCCTGAATGACTCCTAAACTAAAGGTTTTCATTATATCTAAAGTGTGCAGTGAGGGATCTTTATATTATAGGTAGCCAGTCTTTACTCACTCGACCCAAGAAATGCCCAAAAAGTCCCATGCCTTTCTTGGTCGGACCAAGCCAACTGGCGATTTCCGACAAGTCTTTCCTAATTTTTAGAGCAAGAAGCGGAACTACAAGAAAGCTTTCTTTATCTTTATGGATAACCAATTCATTTTCAAATATAGTTGGGAGACTTTACCCAAGAAATGGGTAAAAAAATGGAAAGATCGGAACATGGGAATAGCTCTGATACCAATACGGACTGCCCATTTCAATTGTTGTGCTTTCTTAAATTGCATACCTATACAAGGGTTCAAGTTTCGATGGATATTTGCGGAGTTGATCATCCCTCTCGAAAACGAAGATTTGAAGTGGTCTATAATTTACTGAGTACTCGGTATAACTCACACATTCGTGTACAAACCAGTGCAGACGAAGTAACACGAATATCCCCGGTAGTCAGTCCATTTCCATCAGCCGGCCGGTGGGAGCGAGAAGTTTGGGATATGTTTGGTGTTTCTTTCATCAATCATCCAGATCTACGCCGTATATCAACAGATTATGGTTTCGAGGGTCATCCATTACGAAAAGACCTTCCTCTGAGTGGATATGTGGAAGTACGCTATGATGATCCAGAGAAACGTGTGGTTTCTGAACCCATTGAGATGACCCAAGAATTTCGCTATTTCGATTCTGCTAGTCCTTGGGAACAGCGTAGCGATGGATAATTCAGAATCAGAATAGGTCCAGGGGACAAATCAATAGGAAATGTAATTTGCTTCGTAAGAATAAGAATTCACTTCTATGAAAGACTTTCACGGGAATTGTCTTGGTCGTCGGATATCATTGAGAAATAAATAGAAAGAAGTGTTATCGCCTGCAATTATTCCCAGTATGGAATGAGTAAAGAATCAAGCTACAAGTCTCGATCTATACGAAAGGCACTGGTTTTTTCTTTCTTTCGATTTCATTGATAGCAGAATATCCTGACTCTATAGGGGCGTTAGCGCTTTACTAATAGAAAGAATAAAAAAGGGGCCTGAAAAACGTAATAGGCTGTGCTGCTACTCTAGGCTCGCTTCTTCAAGCTCCGCCCCTTATTGAAAACGAAACTAACGAGCAATCAAACAAACTAAAGCGCTAACGTTATATTACTTAGTAAAGCAACCTTTCGCGTTAGGCGCTCACTTTTTTTTGTCTGGGTGGAAGCTGGCGACGGGGCTTGCTTAACCGGATACACAGAATTGGGATCTCTGTCACATTCAAATCTTTTTATCAGGAAAGCCTCGCTTATTCAATTCAAAGGGCTGATTATTTAGAACCCTTTTTGCTCATAAGATAAGTAAGAAAGCGTTGGTGGGATCGGCGGGATGATGATGAGTATATAAATCAATAAAGAAGAAATGGCAAGATAAATTGAATATCGATGGAGGTGCATTGCCGATGTGGAAAACAAGGATTCTCTACAATGACACTGTAGACCAATTGAAAGGGATGTAGCGCAGCTTGGTAGTGCCTTTGTTTTGGGTCAAAAATATCACGGGTTCCAATCCTGTCATCCCTACCTATTCTTCTTCTCTGGGCAGTCACAAGGGATCCATTGAGATCGATTCGGACATACATCATTTTCATTCTATGAGACTATATGCATGTTTAGTATTGGGGGTACAAAAAGAATCCTTTTCTTTTTAGTCGTATCTACTGTGATAAGAAAGCGTTCTTAGTTCAGTTCGGTAGAACGTGGGTCTCCAAAACCTGATGTCGTAGGTTCAAATCCTACAGAGCGTGATTTTGTTCTTGTTAGGTCTAATTAGAATTCAATAACTTCACTCACTTGAACAGCAACCTGAATTGAACCTCCTGCGGATAAAAAAAAGGAGGAAGTCAATAAAAAAAAGATGTTAATGAATCAAAGGTCCAACTGATCGCCGCGTCTGTATTGTAAATATGCAGTTACAAACAATCCAGCCAAAAAGTAATAGGAATTAGACCTAACACGATTCCAAATAGAAAAACTTCAAGCATTTCGATTTATTTGAAAGGGGAAAAATATAGGGTTCCAAACCTAAAGAAACATCCGAATCGCCCAAGAATCCAATGGAACTAGATGCCAGAAGTGTCTCGACAGGTAAGGTATGAAAACTTCCCTTGGTGAAAGAACTTTCTATACATATCTAAATGGGCATATCACACTGGATGACTAGGAACGAAGGAAGGATAAAAGAGTGGTGTAAGGAAAGCGAAAGACACACGACAGAAAGGTACATAGTTGCTTTACCGATAGCGAGAGAATTAAGAAAAGCTACAGCGCTGGAAGAGCGTAGGGAGAGGATGAAGGCTTAGTTAGAACTTCTGAGGTACGATAGCTAGAAAACTCCTGCGCTTGCTATTCCAATAGGAATGGAGAATGACATCGGGACGAGCCGCATCCAATTAAGATTTAGATGTTTGAATATTAGCTCTGTAACTCAATTCTCTTATGCCTGCTTTACCTCAAATTCCCTTTCTTTAGAATGATACCTTTGTCTATTGAATCCTCTGTCCTATCTTTCCTGTTTCAGATCCAAAGCTTGTACTTGTGAACTGTTGCTGAGTCTGGTTTAGGTATAATCATGAGGGTTGCTAAACTGTGTTTTTTAAGGCCTGGTCATAGAATTAGTTTGATAGACTGTGTTCATGGATGCTATGTAAAAACAAAGGTTTGGAATAACAACCTGCGCTCAATTGGTTAAGTTCTTTCGTTAGGTTCATGAGGAGTTAGAGGCGGACATGTTCCCATGCAGTATGTAAATCACAAATAAGTTGTTGGGGCTCTTTGAATAAAAGTTGTTGCTCTTGTTGGTATACAGGCCGGCTAATAGAATAGTATGGGAAATCTGGAAAAGAGGAGTAGACAATCTGGGATGTACAGGCCCGGCCCGACGCACGAAGCAGGAGGAAATCGGTACCCCGCGAGTCTGTCAAAGAGCTTGGGTAAGCATTCAAAGCAAAAGCAGTCTCCTTTCACTCCCACTTTCAGACAATGAATTCACTACCCTCCTCCCCATGGGTCGCTCACTCCTATGAATAGATATTCGTTGTGTATGTATTTATATAGAATAAAATTGAAAAGAAAGGAGAAGCTACTGGCGAAAAACACGCTGAAGCCTTATGTGTCAGTAACACTATCTCACGCGGGATCTTTCTTAGGAGGAAGTTTGTAAAAGATTGGTAGCTACTTTCAGGTGTAAAACCGTAGTGGTTTCAAGGGAAATGCATGAGAACGGCAAAATTAATATATTACTATAAACCACTAGCAAGACACCAGAGGTCAAGATACAACATCTAGAAATACAACAAAGTACAAATAGGTTTACTTGACTATGCTATGCTATGCTATGAAACCGTAAACCAAAAACTAAGCATCAACATTTGGCGTCGCATTTTCTCGAAAGAGAAGTAGACAAAGATCGCCACATAGAAACGTACATAAAAGAAAATTCTAAATAATATGGGAATGTAAACATGCAGAAACATAAGTCTGTTAACAGAATAAACCAAATGAAGGTAGAGATTAGACAAATAACCGAGGACTATAAATCTTGGTTTTCTTTCTTCATCTTTCAGCAGGGTAAAGGTTACAACATATTTTCAACATAAATAGAAGGCAAAACAACATGTGGCAACTTGAACAACTTAACTATAGGCTCGCCATCCGTAAGTGCACAAAATGTTGCTACTAAAAACATCCCAAAAAATATCACTTTACACTAAAAATCCCATATAATCCTGTCAATAAAATTTAAGATTGTACTAACATTTAAACAACAATTGTAATAAACAACAATTGTAATGATGCTACTATTACCATCTAGCCAGAACTAACTGGAGATGGGTGAAAAATTATCAAGCCTGAGTGCCGGCCATGGCCTTCATCTGAATGTGATTCGTATCAGTAGTGACACCAGTTGATGTTGGTAAAGCTTCATAAGAACCAAATCTCCTTATCCCAACAACTTTACCAGTCACAGCATAGACCACGATTAGGATAAGGAGCACAAAAAAGACATAAACCACAAACATGAGATCTAAAATGGCGATAGCCCTCAACTTAGAATCTTCAAGATCACACTTAGTTGATCCCTCAACACCACGCACAACATCTAGCAGCTTATGGCAACCATCGGGTACAAAAGCATCAACATAAAGAGACAAACCCGTCTGAAGAGACCAGAGTCCCTGAAGACAGATTGAGGCCCCAAGACCAACATCAGCTACAAACAGCCTCGGATTGCAGGCTAGTATAATACATAATACAGCAGATAAAGCTGAAACTGTGGCAGAGACGGAATCACATTTTGCCTCGAGGTCAGACGTTTGTAAGGAAGCTGCAGAAGAAGAAATCATGTATTGAAGAAAGAATATAGCGGATGCCGTCCCAAAGAAGAGATCAGGTGGGAACGGGAGGAGATTGGTGGTTTCAGAGATAAGGTGGGACACTGCAAGGATAAGAAAAAGGATAACGACACCTGCAGATTGAAGGGATGTGAAGTAGTGGACAGGGGTTCGGCCTTTTACTAGGGGGTCAGAGTCGAAAGAGATTGCGGTTTGGTGGATGAAGGCAATAAGTAGACATGTGATGATAAGGTAGAGTTGAAGGTGTTTGGTGAATTGTTGATTATTAAATGTGAATGGATGGTAGGGTTTCGCAATGTAATCTCGAGGGGACCTAAGGTGGTTCCTGGTTGTGCAGATGAGGTGGTATAGCCCTAATGATACCAATGCTGAGGAAGTGAATAAATGATACAGCAAACCCGACATTTTTTATGAACTATTAATCACCCTTTTTTCTTTAAAACTAGAATATGTAACAGAGGCACAAACTGAAATAACATCCACCTTTCAATAAGTCGAGCCTGCAAGTAAGAAAGTTTAATTAGTTCATTAATTCTACACTGAAGACCCCAAAATCAACTCTACAGCGTTGCTATGTAAAACATATATAAGTCTTATATCGGTATTATAACCATCACAATCATGGCTTAATCCTACAAAGAAATCAAGTATGGCCCTAAATGAATTATAATAATGATTAATGACAAGGTAATGACTACATTATCACAATCAAAAGAGACGTTTCTATCATCCAAAATCGACCAAGCTTAAGATTTTTTGTTTTAAGATGGAAAAATAACAAATGTAAGTTGGTGCAGAAATCAGATATAATCATAAAAAGTCTTTCAAAATTCGAATAACCAACAAGCAGCATGATGTAAACTATAATTGACAGCATCTAAACTATAGCGTACATCGGTACTTCTTGCATACAACAACTGACATTAAACTAACTTCACAACGCCTAATGTCACGGATACACGACTTGGATACACGATCTCAATACTACTACTAGTACTATCACTACATATTAACAAAAAACAATATGTACAATTTTTCATGAATCGGATAATCAACGAGCATCGATAGGCCTAAAATTGCGTCTAAAGTGTTGACAACATCATGAGGGACCAAGTCAAAGTGATCAAAACAGATGATCAAATATAACATAGGCACCAGATCGTTGGGCGATATCAATTATTAACAAATATGGTCACAGACAAACAAAGGAACATTATACATAGATCCGATGTTACAATAATAATCACATAAATAAATTATTACAAATTACAATAATTATAATAACAATATTAATAAGCATATGATTTTAAAAAATGGAAATAACAAAAAAGAATGGGGGTAAGATTTGGTACCTGATCGAGAATCTGGTTGGGTTGAATTGGTACGCAGCAGCTGGTGTGAATACTGAATATGTATTTTTTTTGTGATATAAACAAGGAAGGAAATGATGGGGTTTTTTTATTATTTATTATTTCTTTTAGGTTTTCGGGAAACCAAAAAAATTTGAATTTAGGGAGCGAGTGAAGTGGGTGGACTGGTGGAGTGGTTGGGTAGGGTATTCTTGGTTCCGAGTTCGGACCAAGGTTCAGGGCAGGTTGTTGTCTGAACTGGGTCTCTAGCTTCTTCTTTTTTTTACCGTAAATTTGGGTTCAGTAACATGTTTTTTTATATACTCGACTCCAATTTCATAGGAAACTCATTATGATAAAATCATTGTCTTTATTCCTAAGAACATTTTCCACACGTCAGGATTTGAACCCAAGATTTTTAATCTTAGACTCCAACTTATACTAATCGATCCATTAATGATTGGCAACTGGGTCAATATCTAGCTAACAAAGTCATGGACTACCGGTTCTAAATGCCAACATGTTGTATACTCGAGAGTTGATCAATTAATATTTATACATCTTCACTACCTTATAAAATTTATAGTCGTGTGTTTAAAAGTCTAGGAAAAAAAAACATGAGAAATCATCTAATTGTCTTTATATATTTAATTTACAAGTTTTATATTTTTTAAAATATCTATACTGTCACTTTTATATCAATTACCACTACCAATGGTCATTACCCCATCAACAGATCAACAATATACCTTTGCATTTAGGCATCCCCAGTAGCATTAAACTATCAATGACTTTTTATTATTTCCACACTACTAGTTTATAATATTAAATTGAAAATATTAGATAAAGTCATATTAATATAATATATTTATAAGTTGGTGTGAGTGCACTTGAGAAAAAGTCTTTCATCAAATAGGTTGAGGATTCTCAACCTTTTAAAGTTATTTTTCCCAATGGTAAAAAGCTTTATAATGACTTATTAGTATAAAAAAACCTTTTACTCAACCTACCGTTGTGGATATTCACCCTTCTACTGTTTTAATTACTCAAATGTCAGATTGTCAAAATACTAATATACTCACCCCAACACAATGGGCTCCAATATCGTGACTATTGAATTGGAATCCAATTGGGCTTCGACCTTCTGTACAAGGGGAATTAGGATTTGGGCTTTCAGGTTTTGCATGAACTTTGATAAAAAAAAAAACTTAGGGCTCGGAATGAAAATGGGAAAGGCAAATATAATGCTATGAAATGCAATGGGTATTTCATTACCTTTGATGTTGCTTGGTTGTGTTGGTTTATTTTACCAACATATATATTGTATAAAAGTTAATTTAATAAGTATACAAATTATTATTAATTTTAAAAAGTCTTCTACTTATATCTATATATTTTTTGGTATATCAACATTAATTAAGTATAGTATTATTAAAATTAAAACAATGCGTAAATTAATATTACATATATTATTAATATATATATATTTAAACAATGTGTATAATGTAGACTATAATTGCATGATCGAGAATAATGGGACATGGAGGAGGCGCATAAATGACAATAATGGTATTTGTTTTTTTGTTTTTTTTATGAAACATGGGTAATGATAGTTATTACCCACAATTTAGTATAATGACTCATTGCCTAATTTTAGTATTCATTAACCACCTTTTCTTAAACCAAGCATAATTATTCATTATGTTAGTTATTCCTTACCCCTAAATACCCCCAACCAAGCACCTCCTTATTGTTTTCATGTACTATTGAACATGTTCCAAATTACATTGTACTACATAATCCTCAAACACGATTGTGTTTTAATGTATTACCTACCAACATTTGTTATTCTCTTGTTTCATTACTAAGTCTTCTTATGGAATTTCATTCTATAATCATAAACTTAAGCTAAAATATATATCCTTCAACTCAGCAGTTTTGGATAATAGAAGTTTACTCCTTTGAGGGAGTAGTAGGGGTCCCCCCCCCCCCACCCCCCACAAAATCAGGTATTTAAAATAGGCATTTCTAATTCGAGTGAGCTCTTTAGCGCATACCCGGTTAAAATAACGTATGCTAGACCTCTCGCTGTCGAATCGCGACATGAAGTTTCCAACAAAATTTACTTAAAAAAAAAGAAGTTTATTCCTTCATAACGGGCATATAAAACCTTACGTTTGATAACTTTAATTAGTTAATAATGAGATAAACCTTGAAGAGGACCCACTTAACTACTAGACAACAAATTAAATTTTGATTGAACATTCTCTAAGGGTGATGATAACCGATCCATACACTCATTACTCACTTTCAACTTATCACCTTATGCCACCTCAAATCTATCTCTTACTCACCACTCACTCAAATTTTGTTAGCATTGTCACTACTCATCCACTCACTACAATTTTATTTTTATTTCTAAAACTAAAATTCCATTAAACATAAAAAAACGTTACATAATTCATTAAAACCATAAAATACCTTACATAATACCAAAAAAAACATAAAATACCTTACATAATACCAAAAATAAACATAAAAAAAAACTTACACAATACTAAGAAAAAACATAAAACAAACCGTACATAGTAAGAACTATAAAAAAAAATTATATATTTTGGTTGTTGTTTCCCATTTTAAGAAGTATAGAAAGTGTGTTAATTGTGTGTTTACTGTGTAGTATGTTTGTGTGTAGTATATTTATAAAAAAACAAAAGGGTAGCTTTGAACGGTCAAAGTAACCGTTCGCTCGTAGATTGATGGACCACTCACTTCCCTCATCGCGTCGTCCCACCACTCAAAACGCTCCATCACGCGTGTTCCAGTGTCGACGGCGGTATTTAGGGGTGTTGAAAATAACCAAACCCAAATAACCCGACCCAACCCGAATGGGTTTGGGTTATTCAGTTTACGGGTCGTCATTTGGGTTAACCCGAATAACCTAAAACTTAATCAGTTTGGGTTACGGGTGAAAATTCAATAATTTGGGTCAACCCAAATAACCCGAATAAGATGTTTTTTTCTTTTATATATACATATATATAACACATCAAATATGTTTAAAGTATATATTCTTGAATATTAACGATAAAACAACTATCTTTTCATTCAAGAATTCAAAAACGCAAAATTATATGTGTTTCAATCGTTTTGGATATAAAAGTTTGTTAATCTAAATAAATATCAATATTATTTAAGTTTTTGAAGTAGAAATTACATTGTTGCAATGTTGCATAACTAACAAATTTTTTTAAGTTGCACGTAAATTCATCAATCACGTTTATTTGGGTCACCCAAAACCCGAACCCGAATAACCTAAACCCATATAACCCAAAGCTTATTTAGTTTGGGTCACGGGTTGATTTATAATTTTTCAAAACCCGAATAACCCGATCCAAATAATCTGAAACCCAAATAACCCGACCCATCAACACCCCTAACGGTATTCATGCGAGTGGTCGTACACTGCCTTCTCCACGCCTTAGTGCCAACACTCTCATGTGTGCATATGATGTCACATTAAGATTAAGTGATTGTGGGTTAATAACGACCGTCATTTATTTAATTTTGTGGTTATCAAAAAGAAATTGACTCAACAACTATTATTATTAGATGGTAAACAGTATCTATTAGATGTACTGGTTATAATGGGCCTTTTTCTACAGAATTTGGATGCCCATACAAGTAAAAACTTGGGTCTTATAATTTAGATGTACTAGTTGTAATGGGCCTTTTAGATCTTATATAATTAAAAAGTTTTCTTACATTGAATGGCAGAAAGTTTTGCACATTCTTTTCATTCTCATCCTCACTAAAAAGTGACATGTCGGTTTCGAAAAGTTGGATTTATTTTTCTTGTTTTTGTGCGGTCTTTAAACGTTCAGTTCATTTACAGACTTGTGTTTATGACCTATGTTTAGCGATATGTTAATGACCTCTTTTCCATGATCCGGAGTAATAATAACATTCACGTTAGCTTAAACATTACGTTGATGAAACGCTTAGTTGGATAAAAATGACCATTTGTATTTGTCTTTGTCGCAATTAAAACCCATTTATTGCCTTGCTATTCTCAGTTTAATTGCCGATCATTTCTTCAAATTCACTACAAAAGAAACGTGTTGATGGTCTTGAAATTATGTTGGCTAAACTAGCTAGAGACTTGAATTTTTTTGATGTGACTCTTCCATTTGGTCCTTGTTATGTAAAATAATTTAGTGTGCCATGGAGACTTAAAATAAGTGTTACTATACCAAAAAAAAATAATGATGTAATACTTTTTAACTATATCAAATAAAATATACATATTTAAAACTTAAATTGATAATATGGTTCTTATAATATATATACTTTATTTGTTGTAGATTTAGTTACTATATATTAGAGACAAATATGTGTATAATCGTATATGCTATGTAGATAATGGACTTGTAAATAACTTTTAAATAAATCAATCTCTTGAGTTTTTGAATACATAAAAGTTACTAATGCAAACAAGCATGAATAATGAGACCACTCATTCTAAGTCTCTAATTATTTCATCCAATCAAAACCTAACATACATCTAAAATTCGTAAGATCTCTACCCAACAAATAAATTCTAAAACTCGATGTACTCAATAACATCAAGCCTTCATAGAGATCGAACAAAAAAAATCTTCTACTACAAATCCTCAAATCTTTTTATATACACAACATATATATATAACTCTAACAATCACAAGCATATATATATAGTTGCACCCCAAAATGCATACTCAAAACTAATTCGACGACGTAATAGATAAAGTCGTGGCAGAGGACGTTCGTGGTGAGGACGATGTAGTTGTCTGCCTTAGCACGACGGTAGGCAATATATTAGTTTTCCGCCTTTCAGTTTCTTTAATAATTTCTGTCGCGAAAAATTGTATCTTGTCCAAATTAGTATCATTATATTTTTTCCCTTGAAACAACACCGATTCCACATTTCTTTGTTTCAACATCTCTTCGGCCATCTTCGACTTATCTACTTCATTTCCATAACTATGATTCTCGCTTTTTACATAACGTTCGTTCGCTTGGATACGAGCATAGTTACTAGTTCGACTTTGCCCAAATGCCATTGATACGGCTTGATCAACCTATAAACATCATACATTAATCATCATTAGAATAATAATCTTTGTCTGGTACAAAGGGTAAATTAGTCTTTTACTCACTTCGAATATATCATCTATATTTTGTAGCTTTTAAATACTATAGCGACCATAATAAGTTAATACTAGTAACCCCCACCGACGGTATCAACAATAGTTGTCTTGGTCCCATTTGAGTGGTTGCAATAATAGTGTATCACCTAAAATCTATTAAATTCTAAAGCAATAATATCTGATTTTATTTACTCGTCCTGTCGTCCAAACTTATTTACTTCTTTGTAGTAGAGATATTAATAATTCTTACAAAAAATTTCACTTGCAACGATGCTTTTTACATCTCAATATTATAAGGTGAGTATCTATTTTTATCTTCTTTTTTTTCTTATATACATTTAAGTATATAAACAGTTGTAAATTGTAACTTATGGACCTTAGTTAAAGACTAAAATGGAAAAACAGACAATAATATAGAAACAGAGCTAAAAAAAAAAGGTAATGTAGACAATAATCTTACCGTATCCGAAACTGTATCACCAAAGATCTTAACGTACGTAGATCGCGACGGCGTTTGATTCCCGGCAACGCCGCAAAACGGTTCTCCATTGCCTAAAGACACAACAAGCAAGTCCTCAAGCCCGTTACAAAACGGGAATTCTTGCTTATTGTTAAGAATGTGAGTAATTGCCATAGCCGTTGGATTATTCATCGCCAGCTCACCACTAATCGCGGAAATTTTTGTCCTCTTATCCACCGACAGCGTGGCAAAGGGCCCATTAACCGCCGTGGTGGCAGCACACACATCCCTCATCTTAAAATCACAACCATCCATTTCAACCGCGTCAGCACGCGAAAAAACAAAGGGCCCACCAGTAGTAAAATCATAACATGGTATCAGAACAGGTTTTACAGTATCTTTTAAAGACAAATCCCCAAATATTTTGTGAAAAACTTTCCCATTTTTCGCAGAAGATCCTAAAAGCCTTTTAAAAACCCCTTGTTTTGAAAATTTAGAAAGTTTGTGTCCATTTTCTGACACAAACTTTACCGCGTCATTCGCGGTAAACAAGGGTTCACCATCTTTTCCTTTAGTAAACAACAAAGCAGCCAGGACACCCCCGATGCCCGAACCGGATACAACATCAAAGAAATCCGAAATGCGGGCATCAGGGATTCCAGACTTGAGACGTAGAGACGTCTCAAGGTATAGAATCGATTTAGCAGCTAATAAACCGTCCGTAGCGCCACTGCCATCAATCGAAAGAACACGAACTCTCCCGGTAACATGTCTTCCGGGTGTCATTTCTTTAGTTGGAGTAGAATTTGAAGAAACATTGTTTCCAAACAAGAATTTGTTTTCAAGAATTGAGAAAATATCAGAAGTGAGTTGGTCCATTTTTAAGAATTATGAGTTTGTGTGAGATTATTATTAATATATATTGGAGTGAATGAGAAGTGTTGTGGTGGAGAGGTTATATATATAGAGAGAGTATGGTACGGTAATGGGGTGTTCGTGCGTGTGTATGTGGTATATTAATTTGTATAATTTATAAATGTATATTTTTAAGTATAGAAAGAGACAAAAGAATGTACATTTGTGAATGTGGTGATTAAGAATAAGTTTTGTAAAATAAGGGCGGGTGGAAATTGATGAATCGGTTACCCGCCGGTGTGGTTTGAATAGTAGTAGGACAATATATGGTCTTTTACTTTCTGTTCTTATAAAGAAAAAGGCAACATGATCTTTAAATTATATTAATATATTTCAATTCAAGATTCTATGGTAATTCATAAAGTGTAGCTATGAGTTTAAATATAAGAGTTTTGGTTTTTGAAACCATTAAGTGTTAGCACATAATCATCGATATGAAAGAATTGAAATTATAAGTGGCTAAGTTTATATTTGATTCAAGATAGGTTTTATCGTTTTGAGCCTTTGGGCGCCGAGAATTCTCAAAACCGGTGATTTTGGTGGACTTTGGTTACCTGGTGATGTCTGTCATTTGCGGACCAGCCGTCGAGCATTAAATCATTAATGTTAAATTATGTTAATATTTTATATATTAAGTCAAATCATATTGTATAGTTATGAGTTATATATGAGTTGAATGCCAATGAATTTTAGCCCAATTGGTATACATAAATTAAACGATGAATTTATAACAGAGGTCTCAAGTTCAAATTTGACTCAAAATGAGTTTTACCATTAGAGACTTTTAGTGACGAGTTTTTTTCTTTCTTTCAAACTAGTGGTTTTGATGAGTTTTGCTTCTCAACGTTGTATGTCGTTTGTGGCCATTGGTAGCCGAACATTAATTTTTGTTGGACATTAAACAAAAAATGAGTTGAAAAAGAATAACTTTTTTCTAAATGAATTTGGTTTTTAAAAGAAAAAATTAATCCCGATAATTTTTTATTTTTTTTGAACAATAAAATAATTTTATTAATAAGGAACTTCGGCAGGATGCCGAAATAAACAAGTATTACATCAAGTAACTAGGACTACTACGCCATAATGACCATAACAACTTGACTTTTTTGCAACGAGATGATACCCATAAAAACGACAAAAAAACAATCCCGATAATTTAATAAACTCATTGAGGACTCTTAAAACCCATACCAAATGTGCACATCGACTTCTTCAAACGATGGCTTAGAAGTTTACACTTTTTATGTTATTTTCCAAGCAAATTTTGATTAGCTTAAAGAAAGTTCTTAAAGTTACAATGCTTCCAGGTTTAAGTGGCTATCTATACTTCTATACTACTATATAAAAATTAAACTCATATGTTGAAAAGTTAAGATTTTTAGGACATGTAAAATTAACATTTTACCCTTAATGAATTAAGTTACACAATCATTTCATTATCTTCTAAAAGATATCAACTACTCTTTTGAATCAAATATCATTATATCAAATACTCACACCACTTGACCGCATCTGCCCCCATCAACGATCGTCGGTGCCGTCACCATCCGTCGATACCACCACATCAGAGTCACTGTTATCGTTGTTGCATTGTGCGGGTACCATGCTCGTTACAGTAGATAGTTAATGATCAAAGATTGGTCTTTCTTTTTTGTAAAATTTTTCACAAATCTACTCGATATCGAACATAACTAATTAACTTTTCTGATACGAGACCCCATCCAAGTAGTAGGGGCCGACAAACACCTCCATACACCATCTCAGTGCCACCAGTTATGGTGATCGAAAACTTATCGCCGGATGCCTAGTGTACTAGAGTCAAAAATTGAACTTAAGACCACAAAGTACCCTAGTCCATCATTCTTTGTATCATTTGATCTAAGACCAAAGACTTTTTTTTTTTTTAACAGCATATATTTTATTATATTACAAATATAAAAAAACAATTCAACCAAACATATAAAACTATTCGTTACATGAAAAGGAGAAGGTTTCTAATCCACTCGTCCCATGGGATCTTACGACTTTTGTTCATGTTCTAGTCTCTAATTACTTACTATATAAAAATAATAATCATCGTAATGATGAAGAAAATTAGACTAATTAATCTTCCGTCCTTTCAAAATTTAAAGCAAACATGTTTATGAAAACTTAAATTGGTGGCGAAATATGGAGTAATTGGCAAGGAAATTCGCTAATTAAGTTTTTAAAATGGTATGGATTATCACTATATATAACCATACGAGACTTTAAGCTAAGTTATGCTTCCACTAAAACGCCATATGAGGGACTCAAATTAAAGGTGGCGCATAATCATTTTTAACTAAACATAATTATTATGGATTAAGTTTTATGTTTAATCACCAAAAAAGCAGTGATGTGTCATATTTTATACCATTTCCCACGTGACTTTAGGACCAATTATTCGTTATATTTATAGTTTTATATCCAACTTTCGATGCTTTGAAGGTGTGTTAAGTGTTTTCAGGTTGGAAATTGATTAGAATAATGAATTGGTTGAATTCGATGATATATGGAAGAAATGGGAGGAAGATTCGGTTGAAATCGAGCGAAAGACGAAGGAAACGAATCTTGGAGTTTGTAACTCCCGTTACTGGAGTAATGGCCATTACAAAGAAAAATCATGAAACTCCTGTAACTTGCAGTTACTCCACTAACGGCAGTTAGTTTTTCAAAGGAGTGTAATGGCAGTTACTGGAGTAACGGCAGTTACAAGGGAAGTTCAAAGGTAACGGCCATTACTCCACTAACAGCCGTTACACGCGAATTTTGTATATATAGATGATTAGGGTTCTGCTTTGAGGGACGAATTTGGCATAAAAGTTCTTTAGTTTTCTCATAATTCTAGGCTTTTGGAGCAAACAAGTTGTTAGGGTTTTACATCTTTTCAGCTTTGGATTATAATCATCATTGCTACCGGATTATCTTCAATCATTTGGTATAATATGATTTCTTCTCTATTCGTTTGTTCTTGTGTTTTTAATATGAGTAGCTAAATCCTTAGCACCCGCTTGGGTAGTAAGCATGTCATGGGGTCGAATTAATATTGCTTGTAAGTGTTGGACAAGGTTTATATGTTTAATCGAAGATCCACATTTATTTGGATTTAAATATTGTTTTCAACTTTTATATTAGTTGATTGATAATTGTAATTAGAAGTTCGGGAGAAATCTATGTCATTGTCAATTGATTTATGAAATGGTTAATCGGTCTATATTTAACCTAAAATCGTTGGAGTTCGGGAGAAATCAACGATAAAGATTTTAAACAATTAAATTCATTTTGAGTGTATAAACGCTTATGATAGAGGGATCTGATTAGGCGAATAAGCAGTTCGGGAGAAAGCTTTCAAAAGATTAAATCATAAAATCAACTCAGGTATTTAATGCTTAACTGTTTAGAGTAGAAATTAAGTGCGGGAGCAATAATTATGTTTTGAGCAGTTAAAGTTTCAAGTATAACGGGAGTTCATCTTGTCTACCTTTTGAGTTGTTCAACAAATGCAAGTAATATTTACACCCGATGATTGGCATGTGAGCTGATCCAAGTAGGTGTTCCTTTTAAATCTTTGCTAAGATTCAACAACAAATATTCTCTTGCGATTAATCCTACGGGATTACTGACTTTTCTTAATAACTCTTGCAAAGTGTCAATTCGACCACAAAACCCCCCTTTTAATCTGAATCACTTTATTGTAACAATTGCTTATTAAGTCCTTGTGTTCAACCTCGGTTTACCAAGTCAACTATACTGCATATGAACGGCTCCACTGCCCGCAAGTGTGTAGTAGTAAGTAGCTAGGTATTTCGTGTTTATAAATTTAAGACTAGAAAATACACATCACAGCTTATCAAAGTATGATTTACTAAATTGCTATTAGATCATAGCACATCATGGAGAAGTAAACAACAAAATATATAGAAGCAATCAAACGATTGTTGTTATTATCATCTTGATATCACTAAAACGAATTATAGTCCCTTTATGAGTATTTGGCTTGGGTATACTCAGGTTCAAGTCTGAAAGGGCAGGGTCTATCCCTATTAATCGTCGTGTCTTCGGGGGATTAGTAGGGGTCCGGGGTCCCCGGACTCCCCCCTCCACCATCGGGTATTTAAATTAGACATTTTTACTTTGAGAAAGCTCTCTGACGCATACCCGGTTAAGACAATATATGTTAAACTCTCCGCTATCGAATTGCGATACGAATTTTCAAGCGAAATTCGCCTTTTAAAAAAAAAAACTAAAACGAATTTATAAATTAAAGAAAATATACCATGCATGCATCAACAGGGACAAAAGAAATAAATATAGGGCATATCTATGGGGTGTTTGGTATTGTGATTCTAAAACGAAAGCTGCATTTTGAAAAAGCATGTAGCTACATGCTTCTCCACAACTGCGTTTTCATAGCCAATAATCACTTTTTCATACAAAGACTTTTTTAGATTATTTGCGTTTTACAAACGTAATAATCAGATAATCACTTTATAACGCAATCTCAAACACCCTCCTAGTTATCTACATTTTAATTACATACAAAGTAAAGTAAAGTAACTCCCAATGCCGTCTTCCACGGGTTTTGGGTCCCAATACCGTCTTCGACGGTGTATGGGGGAGGTTGATATGTAGACAGCCTTACCCCTACCAAAGGTAGAGAGGCTGCTTCCAGGTTCTACCATAGGTAGAAAAGGACCTCCAGCCTTACGGGGCATAAGGATCGAACCCATGACCTCTGTTTCCAGCACTGATCCAACCCAGTTACATACGCCCAGTTACATACGTCCCATGGAAAAGGCTATTAATATAAGGTCATATATTTTTAACCCAAAATATTCACATATGTTTTAATAGTGTGCATTACATTTATATGTGGCTTCCGTATTTTTGACCCGAAAAAGAAAATAAACTGCAATTAATCTTGCTTTATGTTTAAGTATCATTAAAGATAGATACCAAATTAAATTGGAGTTAAATACATGTCAAATCTAAAATGTAGCCTACTATGCAAATAATCGGCCAATAGGTATCTAATAGTAAACATGTATCATAAACATACTAGCATAGTATTCGTGCATTGCGGTAGATACAATTGACACCACGTCATGATGGTTACCGTCAACAGTAGTATGTGTTGTGTTTTTTTTGGAAAAAACAATACTATGTGTTTTGTGCGTGTTTTTGTGGGTGTTTTCGTTTCTAAGTGGTGGGTTGTGTGTGCTCATAGGGTAACAAATAAGGAGAGTATAAGTGTAATTTCGACATGTGTAACTTTCAAAATTTAAGATAGAGAGTGCAATCTACCAATATATATATAACAAGGTCCTAAATTTTTTTATAGAGAAACAATGACCGTTAGATGAGTTCAAACTTTTGATTATAACCCTTAGATCTAAATAATAGTACCATTACTAAATCTAATATTAAGTAAACACAACATTAGTCCATCTACTTTAGATAATTTACACTTTTTTGTTTTCCATAATTAATTTATACTTTACACCATTAATATTCAATCACTAATATTTAATAAACACAATATTAGTCCTTGTATTTTAAATAATTAAAAAAGTAAGTAAGTAAGTAACTCCCAACGCCGTCTTCCACGGGTTTTGGGTCCTAATACCGTCTTCGACAGTGTATGGGGGAGGTTGATATGTAGACAGCCTTACCCCTACCAAAGATAGAGAGGCTGCTTCCAGGTTCTACCATAGGTAGAAAAGGACCTCCAGCCTTGCTGGGCATGAGGATCGAACCAATGACCTTTGTTTCCAGAGGCATGAGCTCCAACCCAGTTGGTTATATATACCTAAGAAGCCATAAATCGATCGATCCGTGTAATGTGTAAACATAATGAATTAATATATATATATATATATATATATTCATGCATGTATGAGTTCATATTGTAACTGTATTATTAGGTTATCAAATCATTTATAATTATATTATACAAGGTTGCAGAAGTCGTTAATCGTTCCCAGGGCGGCCGATAAGCGAGTTGGGATTACTCGGGTGCATACGGTGAGTACTCGGGGGTCAAAGTGGCCAAGTCGGAGAGTACTCGGAGTAATCGGTCGACTCGACACCCTACCTTGTAGCGGGTACTCGGAGATTACTCGGATCGACTCGGTGAGTTTTTACAACAGTGATATTATATACATTAAAGTCTTTTAGATTATCTGATTATTATTTAACTAATATGGTTTTATTTTAATTTATTAATAAAAGAAAAAGCATGCCATTCACTATATATACTAGATACTAGATTAAACTCGTACGTTGTGCGGGATAATTGAGAACATAAATATAAAAACAATAATTGATAGTTATATTATTATTAATAGTTTTAGTAATATAAAGAACTGTTAGATTGTGACCGATAAAAACAATAAAATTATAGTTTATGAAATATGATATACGCCAAGTATATATAAAAGCAAGACTAATGAAATATAAATATTTATAAATCATAAAAGTCTTTCTCATGATATATAATTATTAAATCTAATATAATAAATACTTTTAAAAAAATAAACATAATATGATAAACAATCTTTATTGATAGAAAATAGTTATCATTGAATTAATAAAAAAAAGTAGTATAATGTATATAATCGTTGTACCTATATAGAAAATTGAAAATTAAATATTAATGATTAGGATTATGATTAATGATTATGATCAAATTTGATGGTAAAGATCATACATGACAACGTAGATATATCAATTTAAATGAAAAAATGGCACCTCATTAAAAATCCAATGTGACAAAAAACTAAAAATGTCACCTATGAAAATATCATCTCTTAGTTATATAGAGATCTTGAATACTTGATATATATAATTATAGAAACACATAATGAGTTTGAATTTTTAATTACAACCCTTAAATATTTATGTTAACTTAGTTAAATTTCATACGCATATTTAAATTTGAATGCAATAACAATTACCTTTTATATTTTGACAAAGTATTACAAGAAAAAAGAAGAAAAAATTGAATGCAAGAACAATTACCTTTTATATTTTGACAAAATATTACAAGAAAAAAGAAAAAAAAAGAGTGATAAAATACGGAAAAATACTATAACAAAACACATAAATATGGAAGTTAGATTATCTAATTTATTATTGGAAGTTAGATTATTCGAACAAAACACATAAAATAAATATGTTATTTTGTTAAAGAAAATGCTAAACAAATCCCTTAGAACTTTATTTAACGTGCATAAAAGATTGTACATTTTCATATTAAACGCTCATCTCCTGAATTTTATGATAGATGTACAACTAATTAATGCACCTTAACGAAAGTCCTTAGGGCTTTGTTTAGCAAAACCCGTTAAGGAAAATGCTAAACAAAGCCTATTTATAATTGCGTATTTGATTTTATATAAATAAGAAGATAATATGTTTTTTAAAATTTCATTTAAATCACATGGTAGATCGATATGAAACCTTTGATCCCGTGTGCCGAATTGATACCTACGAAACCTCAATGCTGAGTTTTTTTGCATCGATGATTAGCTAACATTATCAGTCTTATTCATGGGAAGAATTGAACATGCATCCCTTAAGATAACAGACTCTCAATGATGTCATGGTGGCCAACCCACCTAAATGAGTTGGTTTGAAATTTAATCATTATAGTAAATGAAGTTTTTCTGTTTATATTTACTTTTATATCGTCATTATACAAATATATAACAACCATATTATAAAACCGACTACACTAAAGGAAATTTTGAATATTACTATCTTCACCAGTATTAGATGTATTTAACATTACATTGTCATTATACAAAAATTTATATATCTTACTAACCATTTTTGATGCAAATAAAATTTTAAATAACAATACAATTGTATTTTAACATATCTTATCTATAATTAATAATTGTGTTATTCTTAAAACTTATTATATCTATCTCGCGTATTTATATTGTCTCTCTTAATATGCGGGAAAATATAAATTTACTATTATATATACAAAAATACGATTTTCTTAAATAATTATTAACCAATTGAAATGTTTTATTTCACTCAATCAACATTTGCATATGTTGTTGATCCTATCAAATTGAAAACCTTATTACTTGACACTTTTTAATAAGTTATTTATTATATGTTTTTCTTAATAAATCTAGATGTTGAAATTTAGGGTCTCTTATAAGATTATATATATTATGAATTTTCAAATCTTGATTATTGTATTATAATTTGCTAGATTTTAGTTTCCTAAATATTTTAGTTTTTTAAGTTTGTTACATAAACCTAATATATGTTTCAAATACTATTAATATTACTAACAAAATTCAACCATGATTTTCAGAAAATACTTTGAAAAATTCTAAAAAATTAACTATAAGTACATAATTTGAAACTCTCAGTATATTGATGTAAAATTAACTTTAAAAATTTTAAATGGTTAACTATAAACTCAAAATGTAAACTTTCAAAAGGTGAGCTATTGGCAAGGTCTTAAACCTTAGGGAAATACATCAAGGTATAAATCACACTTCCGACATTTGTAGGAGTGATTAAGAGGGTTTTTGAAATTACTGGGTTTCATCCCAAATATGCGTGGTTCAAATGCTAACTACTTTTGTTTTGTTACATTTTCTTTATGTGTGTATTTATATAAACATTAAACTACGTAAAAATTGTAAAAAATGACTAATATAGTTACACTAATTAAAAAGAAGTCAAATCCATATAGAGCTCTTATTTATATTCCGCTAAACAAATCCGTTTATATTGGATTTCAAACTATCACTTGATACAATAATTTGAAGTTTTATATTTGTTTATAGAAACATAAAATCATGAAATTTTTTTTTTCTATATAAAGACATACATTAACTTTGATCGTAAATGCGATAGTTTTCAATGAAAATTTGCTTATATGCATATTAACTCATTACAGCAAGATAGTAATTAATTTACATATTTGGCATCATGATACTAATTAATCTATTTTCAACATCTTTTATTTATGGTTGTCAATGTATGATATTGTGAAACTTGTCACTAATTAAATATGTTATCTCGCGTATTACGCGAGACAATAATCTAGTTTTTTTTAAAAAGAGTATAGATATATAAAGAGTTAATATTGAATATAGTATCATTTAATATGGTAAAAAATATTCTTTCGTTTAAAATTTTTCAACCATTTTTCAATCAATAAATTAAGTAATTAAAAATATTCATATGTAAGTTATAAATCTTGATATATTATTGTTCTTTACTAATTAGTTTAATATCTTTTATAGCTTAAAATAAGAATGTTTATAATATCTTTATGATAATAATAATAATAATAAATATAATATAAGATTTTTAGTTATCTTATCTATATCATCTATGTATTAATTAATTAGAATTTTTAATTATTTATCATAACTATAAAATAAAAATAATAAATTTAAATAAAATGTCATATATCGATCAAATAAATCTAAAATTTTGGTTTAATTTATTAGTCGATAAGATATATATATATATATACATATATATTCACTTCTTTTTTTTTAACAACTGATTTTCGAATAAAAACAAACCCCTCACCATTAAATGAAGAGGTCCTAACTTGACAATGGATAATCGATTGTCTAAACCGGATCCGATTACGAGCCGAACAACGATGTCAAAAGGAAAACCCCATTAGGCTCCTCCAACAACTCGGGATTAATAGAGTATAAATTTATGCTTAGCAAGATTTGAATCTCCACCTCATAAACCATTAATCATTGTTTTTTCTTTCCTTATTCTCCTAACTTAAAACTTTTAAATTTTAGGTCAAAAATCAATCTAAAACTTTTCATTTTTTAGAGTTAACCTACACCATTAATTTTACCAAAAAATCGATTCAATTCATTTATCATTTTTGAATATATTTTTCCAATCTTTAAAAAAATACCATTTGTTTTCGCATATGCTTACGGACTCACAAAAGCTCATCGTTATTAATTCTTAAAAACATGCTAGTATATATTTATTTATATTGTTTATATATATATTTAATTAAAAATGGAAAGTAATATTCGTATCATAGAGTTAAAAATGTGATAAATTTATTAATTCTTAAAAACATGCTAGTATATATTTATTTATATTGTTTATATATATTGTTTATATATACATTTTATTAAAAATGTGATAAATTTATTAAATATTGTGATACACTTATCATTTCACAATATAAATAGAATGAAAGGGAATAATAAATAAAAGTAGCCCCACTAAACGTGGTGAGGGCTGTCAATATGGTACAATTAGAAGTACACACTAGAATTGCGAATGTATACTACTCGAAAGATGAACGGCAGCATTTGACCAAAGTCAAAACTTGCTTTCTAGGCAGCTTCTACACGGATCACCGACGCAATATATGCTTTTCGAAATCTCTTTGTCGGAAGGGCCCTTCACCCGGAAACATTTAAATCTTCACCAACTACTCAAAATAATTAGGTCTATGTACTTATCTCCTAATCCCATTCTTAAATGTATTTGAGTTTTGATGGGGTTTTGAGTTTGAGGGTGGAAAATGAGTAAGATAATAATTAATGATGCTTGGTTAAGAAAAAAAATAGATAATCAATACTATAAGTAGGTAATGACTCATTACAGAATAACTTGAGGGGAATGACTATCAATACCCCACTTCTTCTCTCACATCCCATTATTATTATTATTAATTATTATAATATAATATATTTTATAATGATAGTATTCCTTATCCATTACCTTTCTCTTACCCTTTCCCCTTTTTGAACTAAGCACCCCCTAAATCATGATATGACAGGAATGAATATATTAGTTTTCTCAATCAACATGGGTTTTTTTCTGAAATTGCATTTGAAGGCATATTGCTGGAATCAAATTTAACGTTAAGAAAAAAAAATAAGGACTTATCTCTAACTTACGTTATATTTTTCTTCACTATAAATCACTGAAATATTAATCATATTATACTACATTTACACATATAATAATAACTTGGTAGCCATACAATTTGTCGTCATCAAACCCCGAACTTATGTAGTTAACTAATGAAGTATGGCTTTTTTTTATTTTTTATTTTTATCAGAATATGAAGTATGGCTTGTAACTTTTGATTGGAATTTTATGTAAGATATGTTTAAGCATGAGTTAAAACATGAGATAACATTTTTTTTTTACTTATTATCTGTATCAATTTTTATAAAACTAAATATTTTAAAAGCTATATAGCGATACTACAAATAATGATACATTTATTTACTATGAAATTTGAATATGTAACTTTTTTTTTTTACCAACCTAAACTGGTAAACTAATAAGCAACATTCACATAGTATAATTCTTAGTTTTATTGCTTTAGTAATTTTCTATTTAAAAATGTTTTAGTATCATAACTAAAAACGCAAAATACAATTCATATGGGTATAGAGTATTTATCTAGGGGAGGTGATAAATTTAACTTAAGTTTTGATTCATTTATCATTTTATCAAAATATAACAAATCGATATATTGTTTATGTGTAATTGTGATATTTATATTTAAATAAAAATTTGTTATAACCAACATCTAGCGGTTAAAAAAGTTAGAATATCTTTATCTCCTCTCTTATAGTTGCGATATATTGGTATGTGGTATCCGACATATTATGCATTCCTGCAAGTTTCCCCATATCTAGTTTTATCGTTTACACACACTAATTTAATTGTCATGAGCTGTGACGAATACAAAAATAATATATGCGATCCACATATAATATACTTGTCGGACATTTTTAATCATATAATAATATACTTGCAAAACGACAAATTAGTTGTGGTGTACTGTTTAATTATAAAAACGTAGACCATGTTTAATCATTTAATCTTAACTACTACTCGCACTATTACGATTATTATATATACATGTCATACCAAATTATAGAATTAAGCTATAATATAATATGTGGGTTTGTTTAAAGTTACGATGTGAGGAATCGTAATTTTCCATTATTTAAAGCCTTTCTATACACCTTTCAACGTGCGTCCAAATATTAATGTTTTCAAATTTGGATTGATAGAATTAATTTATAATAATATGATTTGTGGTTTTGTCTGAAGTTATGATGTTAGGAATAGTAATTTTCCATTATATAAACCATTTAGAGACACTTTTCAACATGCATCCAAATATCAAATGTTTTAAATTTTGGATTCATAGAATAGAGACCGATCTCATTCATTTAGCGGCCGGATAATATCGGTTTCATTAATTTAATATTATTATTGATATTAATACTACTAATGTTAATATATCAAGAATCAATAGATAATAATGTAAAACAGAATAAAATGTACTTTGGCTATGGTTGAGTTAGTCTGAAGAATCACCAACTATTAGTGTACTAGACTAGATAATTTATTATCAATGATTATTAATCTATTTTTTTATAAAAAAAATTTCAACCATCAATCAGATTTTATTACGAGTAATAGCTAAGCAAACATGATGCAAACATACAGAACAACCTCCATGGGACTAACGAAAAACAACAATTAAAAGATCGAAGAAATTACAATAGTAGAGAGGAAATTACAAACAGCAATTATAAGCTCTGCTGCAGTGCTACATTGCCCAAAAAAAAAAAACCTCTTTTAGCTTTAATCTCCCTAATAGATTTCAGATTTATGTAAAGAGCAATCCACACCATTTAACACGAGGTCATTATGGGCTCGCCAAATGCACCAAAACTGAGTCGGACACAAAACTGAGAGCAATGCGATATTCCTTCTTCCTAGAGCGGTGTAAATAGGAACCCAGTCGAGGGCAACCTGTGCTGCTAGGATGCCAACCTTTCGAGGAATGCAATTGTTCCATTTAAATACAAATTTGGGGGTTGAATATCTTGTTGGAACCACGTTAGTGTGACTGTCACTGATCATCTATCATTCCTGATATGATAATTGATGATAACTGAAATCCCTATGTCTAGTAAATATATAATGGGTTTATTTACTCTTATAGACGTAGTATAGGGTTTCCCATTAGGTGATTGTAAACTAAGAGGACTAATGGTGCACACATAAAACACCAAAAGGGTTAAATGTGTAAATAATCTCCTTATAAATAGAGAGTCATTAACCCTAAGTTAAGGTTAATCCCAACACATATAAAACCCAAAATTTGGTGTGTGTATTCCTCTCAAATTCGTGCATCATGTTTCAGCCGAATTACTCATCCCATTATTACTCAATCATCTTGTTATGGGAACCCGAAATCAATAGCAATTATGCTTTATGCTCTTACAGGTTTCACAGGACGATTGGGGATGTTTTATCACTCGAATCGAATCATGTTTATTCCAACATGTGGTATCAGAACCTCGTTACGAACTATCATTCATGATTTGGTTCAAATTCGACGTTTTTCGCAAAATCAAAAACTGCAGATTATGAACTTCGTGCTGATGTCACACGAACTTCATGTTGACGTCATCATGGACTAAAGCCTATTTCACGCTGACGTCATCCTCGCGCTAACGTCATCTTCGTGCTAACATCATCACGCACTTTTGCTCATCTTCGCGCTTACGTCATCACGAATTCACGCTTACGTCATCGTGAACTCGTGCTTATGTCACCACGAACTTCAGCTTAATTTCATACACGACTTACCGAAAACCCGTGCTTACGTCATCACGAGTTTATGACTTCATTGTGCTGACATCATCACGAACTTATGACATCTTCGTGCTTATGTGTTCATGACTTACTGATATCTTCGTGTCTATGTCATCACGACTTATTGATGTCTTCGTGTTTACATTATCACGAATTATTACTTATGTTCATGTTATAGTAAAGATGATCTTAGCTGATGAATGTGTTCGTGCTTACTATTTTACCCTATAACTTTGTGGCTGAATTTGTCTCTAATTTTTCAAAAATAATTTTTTCTAAGACATTTTTGCCATAGGACTTTGTCTCTAACTTTGTGCCCCTTGGACCCCGCCAGAGGCTGCCGCCCCTTGGACCCCGCTTCCAGGGGAGCTGCCCCCGGAACCCCGTAATGTGTGGGGGCTTCGTACTAATGTACATGGTTTCATCATTTGTGCCCAAAGGTCAAATGTGATTTTCATGGTGCTATCGTTCTTTTCTTTTTGCATAATGAACACTAAGTATATTGATTCTGCCCAAAGGTGATTTAATATATTTTGTATGCTTAAAGGAACATTTTCATGCATAATATACATGATTCTTGATTTTGTGCCCAAAGGTCAAAAGATAAACGTTGTGTTGCATGACCCTAATGCTCATTTGTACTTAGATATTAGTTACGTCTGCCCAAAGGTGATGTAAATTCTAAGTAGAGCCTTATGTTAACTTATTGTTTTGGTGTTTACAATAGGTTTACTTATCATTAGCTTCATTAGTATAATGGTCTTAGTCTCATTACTTTTAGGAACATTACTTTAGCATCTTACGTATTTTAGGCATTACTTTTGTTCCATTATGTTTAGAGACATTACTTAGTCTTCCCTAGTTATCTAATTATGTCATTATGAGGAACATTATTATTAGGCCTACTCATTTTAGGCATTACTCTAGTTCCATTACTATTAGACATTAGTTGGTTTGCCTTAGATAGCTAATTATGTCACTATAATCTTATTGCCCTTAGTTTTGGGCATTACTTTAATAATCTTCTATTGCTTGTATCATAAATTAATATCCTCTTTATTTCCACTGTAGTACCTAACTTAGGCATTAAACCACTTATTTGTGCAAACTTTTCTTTATGAAAGGATTAGTTACCTCTAACTCTGAAGATGCTAGACCTTGACTATGTCATTCGCCATAATGAACCCACTGCTATTATTGCTAACTTTTCTGCAGCTCAGAAAGCGAATTTTAAGAAATTGGGATAAGGTGAATCGCTTGTCACTAATGATGGTCAGGAGCTTCATCAATTAAATTATCTGAGGGAATGTATAAAGCGTATGCAAGTAACTTAAGAACAAAGAAAATAGCAGTGTTTGTGAACACATAATGAATATGACTGACATGACTCATAGGTTTAAGAGTCCTAAAATTGAAAGTCTTTGATAATTTTCTTGTGCATTTTTTTTAATGACCCAATTGCATGCTCATTTTGACACCTTCAAAATTAACTTTAGTGCTATGAAGGATAAATGGTCGATGAGTGAACTAAATGCAATGTGTGTGCAAGAAAATGTTCGTCTTAAGTTGGGCCAACCTAAAGTGTTCACCTTACTATCACTGCTAATTCCATTAAGAGGAAAGATATGACGATAATAATACTGCAAATAAAGTTCAAAAGGCTAATCATGGTGTTGTTGCTTTTAGCTTTACGTCCTTGACTAGCAATTCTAACTGCAAATTCTCATTGTGCCTAGATTGCCTTAATTTCAAAGAACTGCTAGCTAAGAAAGGTAACTTATTTTATGTAATATTTGATTCTTTTATGTTTAATGTATCTTCTAATGCATGTGTGAGTGATTCTAGTTCTATGGTTCATGTGATTAACTCAACATAAGCATTCCACAAAATTTAGAAGCTATCAAATGACCAAAGAAAGCTTAGAATTGGAAGGGTTGATCTCTTATATGTCGAAACCATGGAGACTTATGATTTACATATAAACACTTGAAAGTGTATTAGACTAGTGGATACCTTATGTGTACCGAGAATTTCTCGGAACCTTGTATCTATTTCTCTAGTTTAAGACCTTGAAAGTTATGTAATAATTCATGGTTACGACGAGATTGCCAATACTCATAATAATGAATTTCTTGGTCATAGTTTCTTTGATGAATTGTTGTGTAAGTTAGAATCAGATCATAATTTCTCACAGTTTTTGTTGTCTCCTAATATTGATGACATAACTAAAACAAAGACAAAATCACCTAAAAAATTAGAGAATTCCTCCATAATGTGGCATAAACATCTTGGCCACATATCACGAGTTTGCATGATACGACTCATAAAGGATGGGATATTACATTCTTTTGACTTTTGTGATTTTGAAACATGTATTTAATGGCTTAAGGGATTAAGAAAAGAGCCACTAGAAGTTCCAGCTTGTTGTAAATAATTCACTCTGATGTTAGTAGCCCCTATCCCGCAACCATCTCAGAACATACATCACTTATTACATTCATTAACGATTATTCATGTTATATGCACCTATATCTGATCTCAACCCTTAGAGACTTTTATTGATCTTAAAATTTTGGTTTTAAACCAACTTGATCATAAAATAAAAGTTGTGAAAATAGATAGAGGAGGTGAGTATTAAGGTTGACATACTGATATTGTTCAAGCTCCTGGTCCTTTACATAACTTTTGAAAGGAACATGGCATAATAAACCAATACACCATGCAAGTTCTCCTCAACGAAATCATGTTGCTAAAAGAAGAAATAGAACCTTAATGGACATGGTGAAAAGTATGTTTGTCAACACTAACTTACCTACTTTCCTTTGGATTGAGGCTTTACGCACAGATGTTCATATACTCAATAAGAGTTCCATTAGAATCTAAACTTAAGACTCATGGACAGACATGAAACTGAGTCTAAAGTATATAAACGTATGAGGCTGTACTGCCAAAGCATAACTCTATAACCCTAACTTAAAGAAACTGGATCCTAAATCCCTTACTTGTTTCTCTATTGGTTATTAGTCATACTGTCTTTCCTACACTACTAGCATTATTGACACGTAGCATGTCACATTTCTTGAGAACTAAGAGATCAGTGGGAGCACGACAAATCATAATTTAAGATTTGCAGGAAGTACAAGAAGCGGGGGGAACCATTCGTCAGTTATTATTACTCCTCCGATAACTCCTCTTGTACCCAACGTTGCTCCTAATATCACTGATCCACTTTCTCCTAATCAAAATCAAAAACCTAATCCTCCTAATCAGGATACTACTAATGTTAAAGCATCTTATTATTACTGCTAAAACATCTTCCTTACTGAACCTGAAAATCAACTCAGGAGATTATCTAGGTCACACAAGACCATAACTTTGATGATTTCATAACTAAAGTTGTGGACATTGGAAAGCTTAATGATCATACCTCTTATTAAGAAGCCATTAATAATGATCATGCCACTTAGTGGAATGAAGCCATAATTTGAGAGCTTAATTCCAGATAGCATAATGACGTTTGGGACTTGGTTGAATTTCCTGAAGAATCCAAACCTGTAAGTTGTAAATGGATCTTCAAAACCAAATTAGACCCGAAGGTGTAACAACCCTACTTTCTAAATATTATATACGTGCTAGTTAGGTTGTCTATGTTCCCGCAAACCATAGTATACTTGAAGCTAGTAGATGATGCCCCTAAACTCGTAATCTAAAGCTATTATTAGTGTTAAGTTCAATTTAATAAAAAGCCATTGAACAAAAATTTTTAGTTGATAATCAATTAATTTATAAATAATAATATAAGTCTCACAAGTTGAGATAACAATTAAAAATCCTTATAAATGTCCAACAAATTGTACCATCAACCCAACTAAATAATATTTGGTCAAAAAAATGTCATGAACAACTTAAAAATATTTATAACTCATAAAGCATATAAAAGTGTTTAAAAATCTATAAGTGTATATATATGCTTAAAATAAATACAAGAATGCAACCAATGGACTATGTAACTAGATAAAAACACAAAAATATAAATATATATATATATATACATATATATATACACGACACATATGTATATACATACTAACACAAATTGTTTTTCTTCAAACCACAAATAAGTAGTAAATATTAAGCATGCATGGACATATACATATAATCTACACTTATACATAAAATACACCTACAACAAATTAATCCACTTAAAAATTTAAACTCCAAAACCCTTCCATTTCCCTCACCTTGGCCGTCCCTCCCCCACTCCCCATACAACTTCTCCAATCAAAATTCATCCTTCCTTATACTCCCCATACAATTAACACTCAAACACTTATTCTTCCAACACACACACACACACCCATTTCTCTCTCAAAAACAACTTTCTCTCTTCTCTCTTGATTTCGGCAGAAAAAAAAGGGGCAAGAACAAGCCAAAAATCCAACTTAAACTCATACTAATAATAAGGGTATAGATTAGCTTGTTAAAGGGTTATATTAAGCTACATATTAAGGGTTGTTTCAAGGTTAGAACAAGGGTTTTTGGAGCAAGAAAGGCCACAAAAAATCTGCCCTTTTTGTATCTCCAAAAAGTGTTCTTCAAGGGTATAATACTTCATCTCTATACTAGTTTAATCTTGTTCTTGTTTTTATTAAAAAGGTTTTATCAAAAGTTCATGTTTTTCTTATGTTTTCTTTTGAATATACACTTGATGAGGGCAAAGTTGATAGGATCTTTCTTTCCATGCTCATGCATGTTGAATCCATGAAGAAAGATCCAAGGATTCAACTAGTTTAAAGACCCAAAAGTGTAGATATATATTATATAGCTTTTGATATGGTTTTCTTGTGAAAGATGGTCATATTAATACATATTATGAAGTTATATTTTCTGGAAAATTTTTATAAAAATATGTATTTGATGTTATATTGTTAGATCCATAAAAGTTTGTATCAAAAAGTGTTGATGTGTGTTGATAGTTTGTAAAGTAACTTTTTATATAAAAGATGAACATATTTTATATAATATTTGTACATATATTTCTGGAATATTTCATAAAAATATGTTTTCATGTTGATGGATTTGAGATGGATAAAGATTTATGTTAAAAAGTATTGATTTAAGTGCATACATGTTAGATTTAAGAAGGTTGGATTGTTATTTGGATTATGAGATGGTTAGAGACTTGTATTAACTGGAAAATATGTTAATCTTAGTGAATATAATCTGTAAAACTTTATAAAAATATCAAGTATACAAGTTTGAATCAAAACAAGGCAAAATATGCTTGAAATCGCAAACCGAAAACATGCAAAAATGCATTTTGAGCACACACATGCACCATAATATTTTGAGCATGAAATTATGATGAACCTACTGGAAATATTTCATATCAAAGGTATAAAATGCAAGTCACTTGATGTATGGCAAAAATTAGCTCAAAAATCACCTTTTCGGGTCAATAAATCACTAACCGAAAGCACAAAATTACACATATCACACCACCACCACTATCACGACTTGAACCACCAAAATATGATGAACTTACTGTAATATTTGAGTTAAGAATGAAAATCCATTTTGAAGTACATTTATAGCTTAAGAAATGAGGCTAAAATCACTATTTCGGTAAACGATTTTTAATTTTAAAGTCTTCAATTTAATCAAGACACAAGAGTGGTTAAATTGATATGAATTTTCATTGATTTGAGTTGCCAAAAAGGCCGGGAATTTTCGGACTAAAGCTCTTGTGTTGATTTGTAAGAATTTCTATGATTTAATGAATTAAAATGATAATTAAAAGGTATATAAATTAATTAATAAATTATATAAACCATGAATCTGATCAAAACTACTTAACCAATGATAAAAGTGACCAAAACATACTGGGGAAAAATAATTACAAGCAAGGGAACAAGAACTATACAATTTAAAAATAAATTATTAAGTAAAAGTCACTAATTAACCTTTATTATTAAATAAATAGACTTAATGCACAAATAAATATAAAAATCATAATATTACAAATAAAAAGGCTTAGAAATCAGTAAATAATCCATCTATAATTATCTATGAATTTTAGAGATAATTTAAGGACTTAAAGATAATTATAAGGAATTATTTAATTAATAAATCAATAAAATAAATAAATAATTAATTACATAATATTAAATTAAATAAATAATTATAAATCAGTAAAATATATCAACATTAATATTATAAGAACACAAATGTCAAATATGGTTATTAAACAAAGTATGCAATGGAATATATATATAAAACAAAGTTAAACTACCGAAATTTCAAAAACCGAACAAAATCGTATAAATGGCCTTCACTACCAAATGTCTGCAAACCAAGTGAGGTGAACAACATAATGTACTTGAATTCCATAATTAAACAACAACCAAAGATGGGCAAGTCTACTAGCATACATCTCATTATCTAGTTTACTAGTCATGCAACCCACACTTACGTTGTGTATATTTTAAATACCATGGTTTAGGCTTGCTTGAGGGACGACACCACTAGACGTACTTCACACATTTGATCAGCCTCTTTTCATACTCCAATCAAGTGAGTCATAGCCCCCTTTCAAACTATTTTATGTGTTTAACTATCGGGGTGAAAAGCATGATATATAAATGAAAATTGCTTTTATATACGTATATATATGAAATGATTTTTGATAATATGATTATGAAATGAAATTGTTTTGTATGTTCAATGTGATAAATGTTTTATGATGAGCTTGAGTTCTGTCAACCCGTTTTCTTTCGGTCCACTACTATTTACTCCGAAAGTAGAGGCATGTAGTTAGAGAGTTGCGCAACTAGGTTTCGTCCACCCACCCATAAGTGTAACGGTGGAAGGTTGGTTGCCTTCGTGACAACCTTCACTTCCAGTCCGACCATAGTGGTGCTCTAGCTACCTTAAATTTGAATGGTCGTCTCCATGGCACGACCCTATTATTATTAATACGGCACTTGATTGACAGCTTGTGCTATGAAATGAATTATATATATTGTTGGACTTGATAAAATGGTAGTAGTAGTGGCTCAAGCATTTACTCATCAAAGTTTACTTGAATTATGCCCATGTGGCTAAATGATATTGATATTAATATGTTGGTTATTATAAGTTGAGCATACGCTTTAGAGTTGATTATTTGAAAGAATACTTGCAAATTTTAGGACTCATGATCCTTGAATATGGTTGGTATATATATATATATGTGTTGTTAGTTAAAACCTATGAACTCACTCAACTCTCGTAGTTGACACTTTTTCTTCATGCTTTTCAGGTTTAGAGCAGTAAGTTAGCTTCATGGACCTCCTCTTGGATGTTGTGTGTTTGTTATATGGTTGGACAAGTAACGCAAACATTTGATCTTTTAATTATGAATTTGGTTAAGTAATGGATTTAGACGTCATCTTGAACTTGTAATCTTTTGGATTTGAATGTCATTTGAAAACTTATGTTGATGTTTTATATTTAAATCTTTTGTACCATGTCGTTCTGTGGCATCTCGTGTTTCCGCCTTAGTCGGGGTGTTACAGAATGGGAATGTCAAACGCTATAAGGCCATAACTAGTTGCGAAGGGTTTTACTCAAAAGGAAGGAATCGATTATCAAGAGACCTTATCTCATGTCTCATAAAGATTCCTTAAGGATCATCATGGCATTCGTATCTCATTATGGTTAAGAGTTACATTATTAGGATGTCAAGACAACTTTCCTAAATGCAAACTTGCATTAAGAAGGATACATGTGAACCTGAAGTTCCATAAAGTAAATAGCACATGATCTGCAAGTTGAATAAGTCCATATACAGGTTGAAGCAAGCATCACTAAAATGGTACGTTAAGTTTAATGAAGTCATAAGAGGACAAGACTTCCTAAGAAAATCAAGTGGATTAATGCACCTACCTCAAGATCAGTGGGAGTAAATTTACAATCCTTGTTTTGCACGTAGATGATATACTTGCAAATAACAACTTGGATATGTTGCATGAGTCGAAGCGTTTACTTTTTGCAGAATGTCGACATAAAAGATCTCGGTGATGCCTTCAATGTCACAGGTATCGAAATACATCGGGATATGTGTAATGATGTTCTAGTTCTTTCTCAAAAGACTTATATTGAACACATCTTAGAACGCCATAACATGCAGCACTACACACCCACTATAGATCTATTAGTATAAGGAAACGTATGTGATTGTTTCCAAAGTCTAAACATTGAGATTACAGAAAGGGCAAATGAGGGTGATACCTTACTCGTAAGTAGTTGGGAGCATTATGTACGCTCAGGTCCATACTCGTTCAGATATCACTTACATTACCGGTATGCTTGGGAGTTAACTATTTAATCCTATAATAGCACACTGAAAAGCGGGTAAAAAGTTCTACGATATCTACAAAGGACCAAAGACTACAGATTAACTTATAGAAGAGGTGATAACTTAGAAGTAGTGGGATGTTCTAATTCCAATAAGAAATCTACTTCTGAATGTATGATTACCTGGCAAACCTATCTTTTGACGGAGTCATAAATAGAAACTAACTACAACCTCTACCATGATGGCTGAACGTTCATAATTCCATGTCATGGGATGTTAAAGAACCTGGTTAGTGGACTCGAAAGTCGTCAACTTTATTATTAGACCATTGAAGTTTTACTGTGATAACTCAGCTACTGTAATTTTTGAACAGTAACAGTTCAACTGGCGCTGAGATGTATCTCAATACAAAGTATCTGTTTTACGTGAACGGATTGAGGAAAATGTTCATTGTATTGAGTGCATAAGTACACATAAATATGCTAATGGATCCAATGGCCGAAGGTCTTCCTCCTAAAATCTGCATAGGACACGTGTCGAAGATGAAGCTTACTAAAAGACCCATTATGATAGCATGTTGTACTTATTGGTCATTATTATAATGTTAATGAAAAATTTCCTCCTTATTCAGATTTTGTTTGTCTATTAGTTACACTTCGAGCTCATAACAGTGTAAAGACATTATATAACAAAATTTGTCTTAGTCAATTGATCATTTCTTATTAGTTTTAAATTTGAGTTATAGTTTGACTAGTGGGGGTCCTGAGTTGATGTTCTTCTCTACGACTGTACTTATTGGCTATGATTTCGGTTTAAAACAAAATGAGTATTATTCCGGAACTTATTTGAATACTCATAGATAAATGATCGCTTGGTCAAGTGGGAGAATGTTGGAACCACGTTAGTGTGACCGTTACTGATCATCTATCAATCCTGATATGATAATTGACGGTAACTGAAATCCCTATGTCTAGTAAATATATAATAGCTTATTTACTCTTAGAGACGTAGTATAGGGTTTCCCATTAGGTGATTGTAAACTAAGAGGACTAATGGTGCACACATTAAATACCAAAGGGGTTGAATGTGTAAATAATCTCCTTATAAATAGAGAGTCATTAACCCTAAGTTAAGGTTAATCTCAACACATATAGAACCCTAAATTTCGTTAGGGTTTTACTCAATAGCAATTATGCTTTATGCTCTTACCGGTTCCACAGGACGATTGGGGATGTTTTATCACTGGAATCGAATTATATTTATTCCAACATATCCGTGGTTAGACGAGTGATGTTTGATGCCGGAAACAGGAAAATCCTTTGATCTATTAAGAGTTTGTTCCCACATGTCCAACTCATGGGAAAGATGAGGCGGAAGGGACATGGACGTGAACTGTTGCACTTGACTATATTCTTCCTTAACCGGTTATATCTTCGTTAACAAAGCCTAAGACTACCAATTGACCCCTGAACAACCTGATCAGTAAGGGTACCACCCACATGGTTTGGGTTATATGGGTCACCTTATTTGACTTTTGGTAGGCTATTCACGAAACCAAATGTTTTAATGATTTGGTTTTGGTATATGGATTATTTAGGAATGCGTGTAATTTAAAAATAAGAGTAATAACGTTAAAAAAAAAAAAAAAAGATAAATTGTTAAATAAAAGCTTTTAATTTGCTTAAATTTAATTTTGATTATGTAATATTGAAAGGAAGGTTAGCTTAACTTTTTAGTTAATCATAATCCTTTATTTGATTTAACTAGGTTATTGATGTAAAAGAGAGTATTATATTAACTTTAGAAGTTAAGGGATAAATATTGATCTTTTAAAGGTTATTTTCAATAGACGATATGTTTTAGTTAAGGTTTGTAGTTAGTCTAAGGACATTTTAGGTAGATTAACGTTATAAGTTGAGAGGATCTCTATTACCTTATAAAGCAAATGTGAAATTTTATTTTTCATAGTTTTCATAAACTTTAACTATTTTCTTTCTCATCAATTGATAAACCAATAAGGTATGATCAAGTGGTTAAATCATTGTCTGTAAAGACAAAGATCAAGGACTCTATCCTTTTGCCTTGTAAAAGTATAAAACAGAATGCCTATTTCTAACTTAAATATAATGTGAAAGTAGCCTCAAGGTAATGGTAAGACCGTCTAATTTAAACATCACCTAAACAACGTCATGGTATTGGGTCCTTAGGACGGCATTAATATTACCTACTTTAATATAATATATATATGGTGACAATCAAATGAGAATAAATGAGTACAATTAAAAACTATTTTGATGCATGGGAAAGTGATGTAACAATGAGATAGTAGCAATTAGATAGTGATGTCTTCTTTTTATTTAGAAAAGGAATATTATAAACAAAGAAATTTGTGTCTGCCTTTATTTTCTTTAGAATGAATAATATTGTTAATATATAAAAAAGGTAGATATGTCATTTCAAGAATTTTGTCAAAACATTCCGTAATACATTTTGCCAATCAAACATGTTGATTGAATTTAATTTCATTCCATCAAATTCCATTTCATTGAAAAACATTCCACAAATCAAACACGTCATTATTCTTATGTATGTTCACAGCTTTCATCTATATATAAATACTACTTTTGAAAATTTTGGGTTAAAAAGGCATATTCCACATCAATAACACGGGCTCTAGCTACGAAACAATGAAACATTCCTTTGAAGTTTCGATGAATGGCCTGTAATTTACAACATGTTCTATATGTTATATGTCATAAAAAGAAAATTTATCTTAAAGTAAATAATTGAACCATACTAGTAATCAGCCACATGACGTAAGACTGCGATATAACTCGTCTTGGATTGGACGTGAACTCGAAACTTATGGTGTTAAATCCATCTTTTCATTTCTCCATATGTATCAATTAGTTATAAAGCGCACTGGCTAACTGTACTAAAATGGTGATAAAATGAATAAGTTTTTAAGATTATTACTTATGAATTATGAATGTAACTAAATATAATAAAATGTATATGTTATGTAAAGATCTCATAAAATGTCTATGTAATGTAATGAACTTTTAAATTTTGGTTATTGGATGTTCCCGGTTATATGTCGCAACCATATAATCTGTCACATATAAGTTCTTGATTAGTCAGATACATGATACATCCAATAATCAAGATTTTGAAAGTTCATTAAATGACATAGACATTTTACAAGATCTTTACATAACATAAATATTTAGTCATAATTATTACATTTGTAAGTAATAATCCCTAACCCTAAGTTCCACGAAATCTTCTCGCAATAACTTAATTAATATTTTCTGATTTATTATCTATATTTATGCTATATTATAAAGCAAATTATCCCTGTTTAAATTTTAAGTTTCAACATTTAATTTCTTAAAATGTCCTCTTATCAATTCTATATTTACCTAAAATAACTATAATACACTTTCTCTCTCTTTAAATCTCAATCAATCATTTTTTTCTCCCTCCTTCATAAATCATTTATTCCTTCAATTAATTCAAAATCTTTTATCTCAAAAACCGTACATCAGTAAATTATAAAAATTATTTAGGTGTTCTTAAAATTTCATGCTCTTTCATTAGAGATGTCATTCGATATACTTTTAACGAATTTTTAAATCCGAGGTCGGAACTCGTACGGTTAAGGTGGCTATCACACTCTATGACCTATTACACTTTATGACCTATCACCCCACCATCTCACCGCCTCAACGCATGAGTCTTTACTCTCGTCCAATCTAATATGTATGTTCATTGGGTATAAACTCCAATCTAATATGTATGTTCATTGGGTATAAACCTTTTACTTAAATAAGAATAGATATTTAATGAGACAATGAACACACATAAGATATGCCTTCTATTACGTACACGTGTGTATTATACTGGTACGACGAATTTATGATCGATTTTAATGTATGAGCTGTTTGAAGCAGGCAATGACTTTTCCATTTTTCTCTATTTTGTTTTCTAGTGTCACGACTTTGGGGTACTTAGTAATCCCAATTCCCAAATTTGATCATAATCTTGTTACTTAATTATGTGTTGATTGTGATTAATGTGTTCATGATTTTCCTCATGAATCATGTTTGTTTCATGTATTTGTTAAGATAAGTACTCTACTAATTAAAGTCCTAAACTACAACGAGGCATGGTAATTAAACATGTTAAAAGTTGTACAAATGATCATTCCAAAGTTTGAAACCTTTTTATGTGTACAAGTATTTTGATTAAGAAAGACCCCGAATTTAAAGCTTTTTTGATAATTTATCACCTCCAATTGTAATAATTAAATCATTAAAAAGGCTATAAATTCAGGGCATTTTCTAATCAGTTGCACTTATTCATTAGTGTTATACATATAATCCTGGTTGGGTCCTTCACCTGATAAGTACGTGCTCCAGTGCACGGTAATTAGCTAATCAATTTGGTGGGAAACTTAACCAATTAAACAAGATTTACTAGTATCAAATTAAATATGACTAGTTACTTAGAAAAAAAAAATTATGACTAGCTAGCTAGTTAGTTTATTATTAATAATATAAATTTTAAAATTTCGTAGATTTAAAACATTGATAAGTGATAACTAATTTTTATAAACTAAAGTCACAATTTATATTTTTAATTGATTTTTATATAAATTATTCAAATACCCCCGACTTTCCTAGTAGAATTACCAATTCACTATGTATTTGTCAGCCAGTTGGACACACTTTAATTGGCTATTGTTAAAAAAATAAGAAAAAACCGAAAATCTGGTTAAACTTATATGTCTTGGGTTTGATTTTTCAAAGTGACAATTCTACGGGCAGTGGCAGAACTTGAACGTTTTCTTTAGGGGGTCAAAAACATTTGATAGTTGAAGTTTATTACGTAGTATATATCTTGCACACTAAGCTTTATATGTACGAACTTGATTTGATTCATGAGTAAACGTACAAGATCATGTAATATATCTAATTTATAATTATTAAAAAGTTTTTGAAAATTGAATTTGAAAATAAAGTAATATGTTTTTATACTTAAAAAGTTTAACTAAAAAATTGATTGTAATTTTCATGTATTCATTTTTCTAGGTTTATTATTATTATTATTATTATTATTATTATTATTATTATTATTATTATTATTATTATTATTATTATTATTATTATTATATATGCTGTTGATAAAGTTTTGTAAGTAGCATAAGAGATAGAAAATGAAACAAACTGATATAATAAGTAGGAAAATGAAAAGGAAGAAAGACAGTCTTAAAAAAATGTGGGAAAACAGGGGGAAAAAAATTAGTAAAGTAAGTAAGTAACGTCCAATGCCGTCTTCTACGGGTTTTGGGTCTCAATACCTCGATAGTGTATGGGGGAGGTTAAGATGTAAACAGTCTTACTCCTACCACGACGGTGTAGAGAGACTACTTCCATGTTTTATCTAAAGATAGAAAAGGACCTCCGGCCTTGCAAAAGATGAGGATAGAATCCATAACCCCTGTCTCCAGAGACAATTGTGTTAACTACTTGATCCAACATTGCTGCTTGAAAAAAAAACTAGTAATGGAAGGAATTGGGGATTGAATCCACGCTTACCAACAACTAAAAGTTTTAAAAGAATCCCAAAAATCAACCAGACCAAATCGCACTTTGATTGTTGTTTCTATATAACAATATATATACTATAAAGACTTGGAGGGGCCATGACCCCTCCCTACCCCATATAAGTTCCGTCTTTGCATATGAGATTATTTACCTTAGAATTCCCAACAATTATCACATCTGGTTTGGGTTGTTTGAAGTCTAATAGGCTCTATGTTAAAAACAATAATGAAAGAAGATCATTATACATTTGTAAATCAATTAATTAATTTTTGGGCCATGCTAAGAATATAGTTCTTTTTGAATAGAAAACCACAATAACTACAAGTGTTAATTTGGCAAATCAATTTAAAATTTTCCAGCTATATATTCTCTTCATTCCTCGTCATCTTTAATCAAGATTTGGACTAATGAGAACCGAGTTTACGCAAAATAGAAACCACCCACTAAAACATAAATTTGTAGCTCATACGTAGCCATCATGAAGGAAAAGCTAATTAGAAACAAGGGTGATGGAGTACTCTAACGACCTGATTGTACACTATTAAATTAAGACACTTCAATAATTTTGCTTAATTTGATTGAGATTCCAAGCTACCTAATGATTGATTGATACAGTAGTTGCATAATTCACATTATCCATTTCGACTCTATGAATTGAAAATAAATTGGAGCAATTATGGGAACTAATATAATTATATGGGTAAACTTTATATAGCGACCATTGAATATAAGTAGTATTAAGTATAACTTGATTAGTTCGTGAATGAATTTGTGTATATCTAGTTATCAAATTTTAATTTAAAAATTTTCATGACTCTTTCGATTCAAATGACTTTCAATTTACTATGATTTCTCGAATGTTAGCTATCAATTATTAACTCATTGTTCTAAATAAAGAGTTTAATGAACATGCATAAAATAATTTTACATTTATTAGAAATTTTAGAATGTAATTTGTATATTTAATATATATAAATTTTTTATGTAGGTTACTGAAGCTGGTTAAAAAAAAAAAAATCGAAAATAGACAGAAGATTTAGTGCATGATTGAAACAAAAAGTATGGGTACGTACGTGCGGGTAAGGTTATCCAATGAGTGAGCGTCGGCGATAGATATTGACAAATGATGATTCATTATTTCCAGCACATATACAAGGGAGGGTTGACTCAATAATTTTGCACAGATGCGTTTTCTGGTTGGTAACTCGTCTACGTCTTTCCATTCTTTGTTTGACATCGGCATTTGTGTTTATAAACGCTTATGTACTACTACTATTTTTGTTTAATCTTTTTACATATCATTATAAATAAATATATATATATTTATATATATATATAATGACTTCACAAAACTCATAAGAAATTTATCAAAATGAAATTGCTTACCAATGCACTATAGTATTTTGACTGTTCTTCAATAAGTTAGTTATAACTTACGAGTAGGAAATTCTTGCGCGTTGTTGGGGATATATTCAGAGTATTACAATTTATTTTCATGTAACAATATTGATGTTTTTTCCGATTGTTCGTAATGTCGTGACTACAACAAATAATTTTATTTTTTACACTCGACGGTCGTCATTAAGAAATTAAGGTGCATCCCAAGTGGTGGGTTGAGAGTTGCGTAAAAGTATATTGAATTTGACCAGAATTAGTGATCACTAGTAATTGTGTCAATATATCATTGTGACTGGTTAAAGTTCAACAAGGCTGATAGCAAAAGTATACGGATAATAATTTTGGGTTCAACTTTAAGGCAGCAAGAAGTTAAAGGCAAAGGGTACAAAAGTACTACTATGGTATTAACTAATAAATCATATCATTGATATGAATATTTTCTAACATATAAAACACGCAGTTTCAAATGTAACCTATCCGTTGTTTTTATTTTTCAAATAAAAGTGGCAGCTGGAATAAAGTAATACTTTAGTTAAATGTTCATTAAGAATGCTTTTAATAAAAGAATTGCCTTTTGTATGCTTCAAGGAAATTGGATTACAATTTATTCCATAACTTGATCGTTGACCTCCTTACGAACCTCTTTTTTTTTTTCTTTGAGCGGCAAAAATACCTTAAAGTTGACCTCATTATGATGATCGAGTTTCCTTAAAAAAATTTTATTTGAAAAAAACTTCTGGCCGATATTCGTTCTAACCAACAAATCGGCAAAGTCAAATGAAAAGAGAAAGCTGTCAAACGAAACTAGGCAGAATTAGACATACAATTACAATAAAATAACTAATCAACCCAGCATGATTAAGAAAGTATAATCTATTACGGAACTATGGTAAAGCTCACAAAATGTTCAAGCATGTATATTTTGGTGTGTGTGACTTGAATATATTCTGTTGATTGTGTGTGGATCAAAATTATATATATATAGTTGGTAGATCATAGAGAAAAAAATAATCTCTATTTTTAATCTAGGTCATTCAAAATAAATACAAGGTATAATCCTAACCATTGAAATTCAAAGTCAAACTATAAACATCATATATATGGTAACATTTCAATTATATTAAATATATACTTTTCAGCCATTAAAACTTCTAATTTAGAATTTTCGTTTATAAATATCCTAGCATGGTAACTTTTCAATCATTAAAGCTGCCGATTTAAAATTTTTATAACTAACTGGCTATTAAAAATTTGCATGTTAAATAACTAAAGCTCGGGAATTCGGGATAGTTGATATTTTCATGGGAAGATGGGTACAAAAATAGAATTCATGTGAAATAATGTCATTTTGCAAATGGATTAAGACAGATTTATCAAGTTTACAATAGAGAATCTATATGTTTTACATTTAGATTCTTATCATTTTATTTATTTTATTGTTAATAGATGAATGTCCGCGTGATGCGGAAGTAATGGTGGTAGCAACGAAGGTGTGACGATATCGGCGACGATATGCGGCGGTAACGGTGGTGGCGGCGGCGGCGTGGTGGTGAATGTATATTAATTGTTGTAAGAGGGGTTAATATGGTTCTTTAAGGGTTGTAAGATTTTATGTTGTAATTTATTTCATTAAGGGTATTATAGGTAAATAGGTGAAGATGTTTAATGTAGTGAATTAAGAAGAGAGATAATATGGTCATTTCAAAATCTTATTTACTTAAAGGGGCGATGATAGTTTGCTTTACAGTGGCGACGACGTCGACGAGTGATGGGAGCGATGATAGTGATAGTAGTAATGGTGTGATGGTAGATATAAAAGTAATGGATGTTAAAGAATGCATGTATATATATATATATATATATTATATTATATTGTTGGTAGAGCATAAAGAAAAAATAATCTTTATTTTTAAACTAGGCCATTCAAAATATATACAAGGTATAATCCTAGCCATTGAAATTCAAAGTTACTATAATTAGTAAATTACCATAAACATGGTTGTTCTATATATGGCATGGTTTTATTTATAGCAATACAATTGAGAAAAAAAAAGACACAAAGGTAGTTTGAGGTGAAATGGCGATGATGGTTAGCGGATTAATTTTAAGTAAAATAGGTTGTGGGTTGTCGGATAGGCCGACCTATTAAGTTTTTTTTTATAATTTAAAATAATTTTGGGTTGGTGGGTTGAACTATTAACCTAAAAGGTCACTCGAGGCGCCCAAAAAAATCAAATTAGCACCGGGTCGAGATTTCATAACCCTAACCAAGTTTTTCCGTGTCAATTATTGAAACAATTTCGCGTAAGTTGAAGTATTGAAAGCCACATATATCAAATCGATTTTATATATGTTATACTAAAAGATGTACAAGATTCGTTATCTTAACACTGTCCGATTTTATAAAAAAAACTTCATTTTGATATATACTATAACACGTACCGTATAAGTTTACTTGGTAACCCGGTCACCGACCGGGTATTAATCTAGTTAGAAGATGATCTAGAAAAAACAAAGTGTTACTATTAGATTTATAGAAACGAATAATTAAAATGATACCACAGTTTACATATTCTGAAGGATCCGGGTAGCTAGCTTCATAAATCATAATATACATCAGTGAAAAACTACTATGTTTTGCAATTTATGAAGGGAAAATGATGGGTATAGCAGGCTATATCCAAGTTTGTGTATTACACACAAAAAAATGTCTCTTGATTTTACATTTTGATTCTTAAACTTATATATGTATAAAAAATGCCCCTTAATTTTTTGTATGACTGTACCCATCGCTGTACGTATGATATGCCCATTTATGAACTTATGTTGATAATAATTGATTTGAAGTTCATAATAATTGGTAGACATTGTATTATATAATTATGTCAATTTAGCAATATATGCAAAAAGCTATGTCACAACTTATAAGCAAAAAAGTAAGTAGGTTTCTATACTTATCATGTGTCATTTGTAATAATGTTATTTAATTATGAATGATATGCCAAATTGCACTTTATTTTTGGGCTTTTTATCTGAAAAGTACCTCAACTTGTCACTTTTTACTTTATTGAAGTCTAAACAAAATTCCGTCCTATTGTGAGGAAAAAAATCGGCTAAACCAACTATATTGGACTTTTACCGGCTAAGTAATATTTGTATCCAGTTTATGTATATTTTAATAGTCCACGTGAGTCTACGTGTATGAATAATTTCCACCTGTATTATTTAAATAAAAAGATATATATATATATACCCCACACACTCTCTCTCTCTCTTATCTTTCTTCCTCACCCCGTCTCCTCCCCCCCCCCCCTTTTCTTTCAATAAAACCCTAAAAATCCTCCATGTCATATTCTGCAAGGTTTCATCTAAGACGTAACAACCGAAGTGTAGCTTTGCGCGATGACAAGTCACTATGTTATTGTGGCTTTCGAATAAACCCTAGAACTTCATGGACGAGGAAAAACCCTGGAAGACAATTTCTATCTTGCCCAATAGTTGTAAGTATACAATAAAGTTTCGATTTTACTTGTTTATGTTGTTGTAATTGTTGTTAATTATTATCAGGATACTACAAGAAAGTGTAGGTTTTATCAATTTTTGGATGAAGAAATACCTAGTGACTATTACAAAGATCTACTTTATGATATTCACCATGATTTGGAAGCTTATAAAGTGGAATCCGAATCTGATCAGACCTATGAAGAAGGATTGAAGGCGAAAGAGGATTTGAAATTGACAACTGGAAAACTGCAAGTGTATGAGAGGATGTTTGTAGGCTTGTTTTTGGTTGTCATTATTTTGTTAGTGATTTTAGCTATTGTGGTGTATTAATGTACCATTATCAATGAAATGATGGTGTATTACTAGTACTCTTTTATAACTCCAGAATGTGGTAACACCTTTATCAATGAAGTTAGCATTTTCAAGTTCTTATACTACAAGTTATTATACTGCTAGTTTGATTTGAAGAGACAAAATACACAAACACTTTAACTAAAACATCAGACATAATATTAGTTCATTACATGCATACATACATGTTTATCCAAGCAAACGTATTTTACACAAAAGAGCTAATGGACCACATGTTCCTGCCATACATTGTTTCTGCAATACATTACAAGTTCACTACATGCATAATTGTTTTCATGACAAAAGATAAATCCACCCACACATTACAAACACATTATGGCATGAATATTGGATCTTCTACAGTGGCTCCCTTTCCTCCAATTTTCATTCCAAGCCTCTTGAGAACAACTCTTTGACTTGGGATCCTTCTTTTCACTTCAACTAACCTTGCACTCCTCCTTTCTGGGGTAGCAGTTGTCTTCCTTTTTGGTGTTGTGTTCCTTGTTGATGTTCCTTCTTCATTAGCAGTTGTCTTCCTTTTTGGTGTTGTGTTCCTTGTTGATGTTCCTTCTTCATTATCAGTTGTCTTCCTTTTTGGTGTTGCCTCTAGAGTTGCATCTTTGTTCTTCTTTGGTGTTGTGATTCTGACAAGTTCTTTCCCAATTGGCTCTGTTGCATGTTCCCTTTGACTTTTATCTTGATTTTGATTTGTCAAAGCTTGTTTCTGCTTCAACAACTCTGTAGCACTTGGGATTGGCACATCTTTTGGCCAAATTGGGACAGGGATCCCATCACCACCACCTATGTATTGTTCTCCAGTTTTGAGGTCAACACATATGCCTGCACCCCACCAACTAGGGTGTTTCCTTGGACCTATATAATACGTAATATACTTTCATTATGGGGTGTTCTAAATGATAATCCTATGTTCTATAGAATAATGAGTAAATAAGGGATTTACTATCTAATAAAGGGATGTACTAACTAATAAAGGTATGTCCTAAGTTATAGAGAACAGGATACAAGGAAAATACCTTTCACACCTAGGAATTTAGGATTCCTGAACCCCACACTAGAAACACTAATGGCAACTCCAGATTTTGTTGCTGCACTGCAAGATCCTATCACAAAATTGTCATCATCAATCTTCTTTTTTGGACTAATGACTTTGTCCACATACACAGCTTTTTTGGTCCACCCATGCTGCACATTTGGATTAGTCCCTGTCTCACCCACTTTTTGTTTTTTCTTCAATTGACCATCAGGAGGTGATGGGGCACCTTCATTTGGGCCTGGTTCACCTTCAAATGGTCCAGCATGTTCATATTCAGGTGGTCCAGCATATTCATATGCAGATGGTCCACCATGTTGAGATTCAAAGGGTCCATCATGTTGAGATTGAGAGGGTCCATCATGTTGAGATTGTCTTGGTCCACCTTGAGACTGTGGTTGGCTACTTTGACCCACATTCTTGGGTGGCCTTCCCATTTTCTTTTTCTGTTTAGGGGGCCTTTCAACTGGATAATTCTTGCATCCTTTTTTATTATGACCAGGTTGTAGACACCTCTGGCATGTCATTGTAACACCATGCTTGGTCACTTTTGTCCTACTACCCTTCTGAATCACATGGCTCTCATGTTGTGCCCTTATTCTCTTCTTCTTGGGTCTACCAGGCATGACCCTCTGTTTGGGAGGTAGAGGGTTGTTATATGGAGTAGGTTTCCAAGTTGTAATTCCACCAACTGCATGCATGTGATACCCATATGTTTCTTGGTAAAATGTTTTCCTAAACCATATAGGAACATAATCCTCTACATTCTTTGCCAGTTTAAGTATGACAGACACTGCATGAGGGCATGGCAATCCAGTTAGCTCCCACAGCCTGCAACTACATGTCCTCCTTGCTTCATTCACTTTGAATCCTTCATTAGCCTGTCTTACCTCCCATTCATCCATACCACAATGATATGCCTTCCAGTATCTGCATAAGTAATTAGTTATTGTAATATACACTTTTGTTACTCATTTAATACATAATGTAAATAATAAACAAGACAATACCTATGTTGATCTTTGCACCACTCTATTCTCTTGATTATTGATGGGCATATATCAGTTATCCATGTCTCACACAACCTTGTCAGTGTGTTCATCCTTTCTAATACAATTGTCCTGATTGCTTCTAACATGGTAATTATAGGTTTATGTCTTACCAATGCAATCACATAATTAAAACACTCTAAAAATCCATTTTCTAAAGATTCACAACCCCTATGAAGTACAAAGAAAGCTCTTGACCATGGTTTTGGGTCTTTGTCAACCAAGAACTGATGTGCAACAGGATTAGCATCTTGTATCTTCTTCATGATCCTATAAAATAGTTGTAGGTATGAAGCTTTACATGATGCCTAGAAAAGCCATTGCAGATATGCACCAGTGTAATACTTCCTAAAGTTGTCATATATATGCCTTGCACATTGCCTGTGCTCAGCATTTGGCAATACATCCTTAACTGCTTGTATAAGACCCTATAAATATTTACATTACCTAATTAAGACATGTTGCAATATAATTATATAATAGTGTATAAGACCCTTTAAATAAATAGCAAACTTACCTTGTGTTGATCTGATATGAGAGTTATACCAAATCCAGCTCCAAGGTCAAGATCTTCAGCCAAAAGGTCCAAAAACCAGCTCCAATTGTCTTTATTTTCCACACCAACAACAGCCCATGCTATAGGATATATATGGTTGTTACCATCTTTCCCTATGGCACTCAATAACTCACCTTGATTAGGTTTCTTTAGAAAACACCCATCAAGTGCAATCACCTTTCTACACCCATGCAACCATCCTTTCTTCAAAGCATTAAAACAGATGTACATTCTATCAAAATAGACCTTGTCATCAGGATCCCTTGTTACACCAATCTTCACAGTTGAACCAGGGTTGGATTCCAACAATTCTTGTGCATATGATCTAAGCATGGCATAATGTTCCTCCATTGACTTCTCATACTCATGTAGTGCATAAGTCTTGGCCAACCTAGTCTGATTGGGAGAAACCAGACACTTATATTTCTTCATAACCATGCCAGATATAGCAACCAACTTAATTTCAGGATTGGCTCTTATTTTGTCCCCAAAAATTTTCCCAATCCACTTATAGTTCACAAGTGACCCAAACCTAAAATTTCTCACACATGTATGCTCATCCTTCAATGATCTGATCTGGAATGAATCTTCAATACTCATTTTTTGTGTATAACATTTCCATGGACATTTTGGTTCTTCACCTCTTTTGACAGTAGGATACCTACGTTGCTTCCTTTGTTTTCCCCTATTTAGGTTCTTTGAGTGGTTGTGGTGGTCTCTGTCCACACCTGGCAACAAATTTCTTCTGTGTTGACTTCTCAAACCAGATATTGAACCCATTTGCAATTGCATAAAATGTCATCATCTCCCTAAGTTGTTGATGGTTGACATATCTTTCTCCAATGATGGGTTTTTTCTGTCTCCAATGTATGGTATGGTTATGAACTAGCCACTTGTCAAGGGTCTCAATTTTTTTGAAAACATCATCATCTGCCCCTTTCAATTTTTTAACTAACTCTTGCATGAACTCCTCATGTTCAGCCACAACTTCTGGAATCTCTGCATTTGTATTTACTCCTAGTTTAGGTTGTCTATTAGGCTTCGGTTTCTTCTTAGCAGCAACTCTCATCAACCTAAACTCCCTTAATTCATCTTCCCCTTCAGAAAGATAGTCAACAGATACAGCATCATCACTATCACTTTCACTAGACTCATTTAGCTCATATTCCTCATCATTAGTAGAATACTGATCATCACCCAATTTGTCATCACCAACCTTGGGTTCACCATCCACTTTGGGTTCACCTGCTTATACTTCTTCCCCTTCTGACTTATTAATGTACTCGGCAGTGTTACTACTACTACCACTAGAAACAACATGTGTTGCATCCTCTACAATTTCATTAGGTAAAGTAGGTTGACTTGGTTCACCAAGGTTAGTATGTGGTTGACTAGGTTGAGTTTGAGGTGGTTGACTCTGAGATATCAAGTAATCCTCTACCCTAATGAAATTAATATAGCAAACCTTTTGAGGTGGTTCGTCCTTTATCAAATATAGTGGTGAGATCTTAAATCTTCGATTCCTTTATCTGTGTTTGTGGTAGCTAAACCCTTTTATCAAACATAGTGGTGGGTTGGAGTGTTTCCTTTATACTTGATTCCGGTGGCTTGACCTTTACGAATCTTGGTGGTTGATTTTTTTATCTATCCTTTTATTTCATTGTCTTGTTTTTGTTGGTTTTGTTTCATAAAATCAGAAAATACCAAAAATAGTAATTTGAGTTGTTGTAAAATTTCATTGTGCTTAGTTTTCTCTAGATTAATTCTAAAGGTAAATGAAGATTTTGGATAAGAAATAGAGGTTTGCTATATTAATTTCATTCAACAACATAATCTCCTTTACAATGAGAAATGAGTCTCTATTTATAACCACTAATGCTATTTTCTAGAAATAAAGAAATACAATAATAAAAGAAATAAAAGGTTGTCACAAATAACAAGGACCACCACTACTATAGACAACCAATAGTAAAAGGGCATGTGCAGCTTCTAGAATTATTCTCTTAGAAATGGTCCCCACAATTGGCACATGCAACCCTTAAGGAATGCGTAACATACAGGTGTCCATTCTTATCCATAACTCCTTGAAATATTCTTAAATGCACTCATGAAGACTACGTATGAGGAATCCTTTTATTGGACCAGAATCAAAGTGAAATGATGACAGAAACACATAAGTGAAACTAATGACATTATTCTGATGCAACTGGAGACTGGCAACTGGAGAAGTGACCTGGAGAAGCTTTAATGGAGAATTAATCTGGAGAAGTAATCTGGAGGATCTTCAATGGAGAAGTGATCTGGAGAAACTTCACTGGAGAAGTGATATGGAGAAACTTCACTAGAGAAGTGATTTGGAGAAACTTCACTAGATAAGTGATCTGGACAAACTTCACTGGAGAAGTGATCTGGACAAACTTCACTAGAGAAGTGATCTGGAGAATCTTTACTGGAGAAGTAATCTGGAGGATCTTTACTGGAGAAGTGATCTGGAGGATCTTTATTGGAGAAGTAATCTGGAGGATCTTTACAAGAGAAGTAATCTGGTGAATGCAACTGGAGAAAGCAACTGGAGGGTTTTACTGGTGAATTTTAAGACCAGCAACTTTTGTCTTGGTTGCAAAACTTCAATACTTGACTTAGTATCAAAATCAATATATACCAGTATTATATTGCCAATAAAGGATATCCAAGTGTTATTTGTTGTTTGCTGAACTTCATTTAACAAATACACGAACCAAGTTTTTATGTGGAAATGGCACGGGGTCATTTCCGCATCACTAACACTAGACGGATACCCACGCGATGCGACGGTGATGGTGGTAGCAACGAAGGTGTGGCGGCGGCAGCAGTGGTGGCAGCAATGTGCGGAGGTGATGGTGGTGGTGGCATGATGGTAAATGTAAATTAATTAAGTAAAGAAGAGGGGTAATAGGGTCATTTCAAAATCCTAATTATAATTTGCTTTATAGATTAATATAGATACTATAACTGACTAATTGGTTGTAGTATGTGTATACAAAACTGTACTATTTTGTTTAAAATGTAACGAAACATTGTTCTTTAATACTTAGGAAAGGAAATAGCACACATTCTGAAATCAAGCTACACTATCATTTTGAATAAAATTGATTTGCATTTGTAGAAGATAATGTTTACCAAAAGTTTTTCAATAGTTTTGAAGAGCTTTAACTTTTAATTTTGAACAAAAACTCATATTGTGTTAAAAGTTTTATTTACATGCAACTAGCTTTAACTTTTATTAGAAAGAAAAAAGAAAAAGCTCCAAAATGAAACGCTACTTGAAGTAGTGTTTCAGGAGCTTTAGCTTTTCGATAAAGCTTTTAATATTAAAAGTTACACAAATAAGCTACAACTACTTTTGGCAAACATACCCTAGGACCCGTTTTGTTGAAGAAAATATTTTCTAGTTTTTTATTTTTAATATTTCTAAAAAAATGAAAGTGTTTTTATTTTCTACAAAACAAATAAAAACTTCGAAAACATGCTTAAATTAGAATACTGGAAAACATGTTAGAGATTTGAGAGGAGTGGAGGTAGGAAATGAAAAATGGAAAACAAGAAAAAAATGTTTTCAAATTTTTTATTGAAAAGTGGAAAACATTGGTTTTTGTTTTTTCTTGTAAAACATTTTTAGAAAACTATTAGAACGTATTGTCGTTGTCTGTTTTTCATCTATTCTTGGAAAACAAAAAAATGAAAAACAATGAGTGTTTTCCGCAACTAAATGCACCTGATAAAAATTTCGTTATTAACTTTGAATGTTACTATCTTTGCTCTCCTACAAGCAGACTATCATCTTTTGGATCTTGTTCAACATTTGATATATACATTTCATATGGTTTATAACTACCCCCTCTTAATCTGTGTTTATTTAAGAAAATCTCAACTTGTTGTGCACTTATTTTGCCAACCAAAAGTATATGCCCATATTACATCATTGAAGAGATCCAATTTTCTCTACTCTTATTGGCAAAAACGATATATCGAAATAAACAAATCAATTTGTCTTGATAGAAATCCTTACAAAATTAATGCATAACTGTTAGCATTCCTTAAAAAGTTGAATGAACATGATGTATCATAACCTGTTGTAAACTTATAAGATTGGTTGGTGGAGTTTGGCACAGAGTGAATATTAACCGAGAACAAGAAGCTAACTTCATAGTGAATATTTTCCGGCTAGTTCTCAAAATCAGTTATTTTGAGTCATACAACAAAGATGTTGATCGATTGATGGTTGATATAACAAAGATGCAAACTAGCTGCAGTTAGTGGCAGATCCACGAATCTGAGTTACCGGACTAAAAATCTGTTATGGCACTTAACATTTTACTCTAAAAATAGTTCATAACTTCACATATTTATAAAAGTAAACCACCGACGGAAAGAAAGAAGTAGTAATGTGGGAGCTAGGGAATGTAAAAATCTAGTATTCTTGCTCGATATTTGGGCTGCAAAAACAAAAGTGGGACATGGGCTTTCTTGCAAGAGTGTGGGCCTATTTTATTTGGAAAAATAAAATAAGTTTACACCAGTGGTCCAAATTTGATAAGGGTCCAATGTCCCAGCCTCTCTCAAGGCTTCGATTGATAGAAATGAAATGAAACAAAACATAAATGTATTAAATGCAAATTCGAGACTTAAGATAATAGCTGGTTTGTACGTAGAGTTGGTAATGGCTGTATTTGTAAGTAAAAGAGAAAAAAATGTATGAGTGAAATGAAAAGCGTATAAACTAAAAGTGAATGTTATTATCGTTTTAATAAAAGACCATAAATAAAAATGTGAAGTTTAAGGGAAAAAAAAAAATCTCAAATTAAAATAAAAAAAATGAATGCTAGTTATAGATTTAATAATTGAAACTAAATTTAAATTGAAAAAATATATAAGGAGAAGAATTTATATAAAACTAAGAAAAATATTTTTTCTAAATTAATAATAAAGATAAATAGATAATGTCATACATTTTAAAGCTTAATTTTCAACTTTAGAATCTGAATTATATTTCACTTTCTTTAATATAAACATTCTCTCGTTTAATAAAAAATTTATTTCTTGGTATAGGAAAAGGAATTTCCATTCCGCATGTCACTTGATTCGTCAAAACATAAAAAAATTATTCATCAAATTTCATTCAAGTTATAATATTTTTAAAAATTTTATTCATTCTGAAAACATTATCTATAAAACTTTATAAAGGTATTGACTTTAAGAATTTAAGCAATTTATTCATTCTCATAATACTTATATCGTATTTTACACCTCCTCAACTATTTACCGAAAATACCTTTTATCAAAAGTTTATACCCACAAAACACACAACCAACCCAAAAAAAAAAATCGGCCGATCTAAATCAGATTCATTTCCCTCAACCCCTATTGCGACCCCTCTCTCTCGCCGGATTCATCATCATCATCAACTAAATCACACCGCCGCCGGATTCTTTCCGCCACAACCAAAGGTTGATTTTGTTTTTTTCTTACTCGACCATCACCGGATTCTTTCCGCCGGATTCACAAGGGTTTTTTATTTAATGGGTTGATTTTGTTTTTTCTTTTTGCAGATTTGTGATAGAGTTGGGTTTTTTTATTTAATGGGTTGATTGTCAATTCATCACCATCAACAACTAAATCACAACCCCTCTCTCTCTCTCTCTCGCCGGCACAACCACCGCAAGTTGAGGGATTGGGAAGGAAGATGAAGGGATTTAGCAGCAGTGTTCTGTCACTACAGGTATTTCATCTTTTTCTTATACTGTAAAGATTTCAATCGAGTTCCTTAATATTTTATTTGTTGTTTTTTTTATTTGTTCATCAATCTGTATCCTTTTTTTTTAACTTAAGTTGGTATGTGGTTTAAGTTTCCTGCGTTATTCAGTTTCTTTTTTTTTGTGTGGAATTAGGTGTTAAATTATGCGTTCAACGTAAGGTTTTGGCTACTTCGGGTTATCACAATTTATATGAATGGTACAGATCAGTGGAAAGTGAGCACTTTCCTGACCCTGTGGGTCTTCGGACAGTATAGAGCAATGGACTTTTGACTTTTACCCTTCATGTATCAAGTATCTCATGTCCGCTTTTGATGTTCCCGAGGTTCGTTTTTTTATAATTTTGGTACCATTTTGTTTTTTCAGCCGTGTAAAATTGATTTTTTTGTGTGCAATAATCAGGTATTGCTGTGCCACGGAGCAATATATGCAAAAATGGGATGATTTCACTCTCACCAGGGGTTGCAGCCATATTATACATGTGTTTAAATATTTCTGGATTTCTTAGTGTCCCTTGTATTTGAAAGCTAGCTACTTGTATGTTTGTATCAATTGGCTTCACTTGCACTTTGATGAAGTGTTATTGCGTATTACGAATCATTCACATGGTTACACATCAAGGAGGCTGGTGAGCTGGAAATCTACACTCTGGCAGTTGACAAGGTATATCTTTCTATACCCATAAAAAGCCACCATAAAAAGCTAGATCCCGAGTGGGAAAATGAGGTGAAATAGCCGCAACCGGTAAGCCACCATAAAAAGCTTCCGAGCAAGTGGAGGGCAAATGTTGTTCATCAGGATCCTCAAAATATATGATCATTGATCATTTTGTCATTTAACCAACAGACATTTTGCAAGTAGCAGCGGTAAATAACGTCTCATTGACAATTTAGCTTAAAGTAGTTTGGAAAATTATTGAGCTAGAGATTTAGAAATGGAAGATGTGTAGTCAGACTCTCAGAGAAAGGAAAAAGGGTATACTTCTTTAATTTACGAGACAATGTCCGTTACTTATTTGAGAAAAGTTGGTTTTATATGAATATTGGGTATTCTAATCAAAGAGTAAATTGCAAATATTGTTGACATGGGTATGCTCAACGTATGGATATAGTCCAAACAAAGGTTACAACTGATTAAAAAAAAATGAGTCGATTATCAGGTTTAGCAATTTCAGTTCCAGCATGAAGGTTGATACGTTATCCATCGTAGGATCTTGCTTAATTGATTTTCCGCTTATATGTTTTTGGTAATCGCAACATGAGAAGTCTTAACAATGATATCTACTGCAACACGCGGGTACTATGCTAGTTAAAGCGTTTTTACTTCGTGAGTAAAAGACATTGTGAAATATAACTCCATTAAGTCATTTTGAAGCAAACAACCGAATATTAAATATAGAAGGTAGACTTGGGGCAAGGGGGGCACTGTCCCACTCTAATTTTAGTGCAATGTAATTTTTTAAAATTTAAACGGTTATGTTGTAACTTTTTTTTCTCTAAAAGTAAGAAACAATAAGTAGAAAATAAATACAAATGTTACCTTCGTTGCCACTAGCTTATTCTTTGAAAGTCATTAGTTATCGAAGCATTAACTTTGAGATAGATATCTCAATTGGGAGAATAAAAAACTTGAGTTCATAGTTATCAAACTCATATGAGTCACGAGTCGAGTCAAAACAAAGGGAAAACGAGACGACTCGATAGGATGACTCGCTTTACTCTAGACTCGTAACATGACTCGTATTTTGTGGTGCGAGTTGGTCTGAGTCACGAGTCACAAAATAATTTTTTTTATTTTTCTATTTTTTAAATTTATTTTTATAATAACTCTATTATATATTTTTAAATTTGATTTGATTATAATAGAATCTTCTATTTTTAGCTTAATACATTAATACATTACAATATGTCTTCAATAAATACTTGCACATATTTATAAAAATACCATATTTTCAAATATCTTGACTCTTACGATTCGAGTCATGTTTCAAGTCACGAGTCAAAAAATCAGATTTCGAGTCGAGTCGAGATTTACGAGTTGTCAACTATGCTTGAGTTGTTTTGAATTTAATAGAAAGATTGAAGAAAAGTTTAAGAAAAAGGTTTATATGTTTGGGTATGTATATGTGTAGTACATTAATAATGTAGGTGTTTGTGGAAAAAATGTTTTTATAATCAAATTATTATATATATTTATCACAAACTAATTATAATAATCATTATAGTTATGTAGAAAAGATATATATACAAACTAATTATTTCCTAAAAAGTATATTTTTTGGGTTTCTTGCATTACGATTGAATACGTTTTCATTTAGTATACAAGACTTTTGACGACACATGTGACCTTTATTTATTTTAAAAAACTAGTATTTTTAAATATATGCATTACATCCGGTTGTGGGGAACAAATTCTTTTGAGGGCCCATTTTCTATTCTCAAGCTAGGACCCATTTTTTTTTACAATCTCGAATACGACTCGACGAACAACTTTTAAAATTACCCCTCGCAAAAAAAAAAACCTGGCTCTGTCTTTGAATATAGGGTTTTATTAAACGTAGATTGTAATTAATATGTATTAAATATTTATACACTTATCATAAAAATCAAGAGATGTAATTTTAATTCGAATAGTATAATTTTGTTTATTCATGGTAACTACAACATTAAATATGCAATTTGCATTTTCCTTTAAATATACATTCAATAAATCTTGCTTAAGCTTGTACGAGTAAAATATAATAGGTCATGATATTAGTACCATAAGTTTTTATTCATTTACCCTTATATGAATCGTCTAACATGTACGGTGTAGTGTAATGCTAATCACATTTATGAATCATCAACATGTACAGTGTAGTGTAATGCTAATCACATTTATGAATCGTCAATATGTACGGTATAGTGTAATGCTAATACAGTGCGATATTATAATAAAAAATAGGAAAATGATAAATATTCCTAAAGACTAGCCTAAAAATTCTCCTAAGACTTTAAGAATGTGACATGTGTTATCCACTAATTCTCTTTTTTAATATTGTCCCCCTGATTTTCACATATCATTATCTAATAATTAGAAGGATTTTTTGGTTATTTTATTAAAAAGATTAATATTTTTCTAAAAAATAATGGTGCTAATGTCATTTCTCAAACTTAATGGGATAAATTATTAGTTTAGACTTTAGAGCTTTTCAAAAACAATTAAGAAAAATTATTGATAGTTTAGAGGTAATGACATAGGAAGAAGAGCTAATTCAAAAAGTCACACTAAAAAAGTCTTCCCTCCATTCACATTTGGCCAGACAGTCAATTATAGTATATGTTCTTTTCATCTTATTTAATGCTTTAAATTCTTTTCTTTTTTTGACCTTCCCTGTTTTGAATCAATCATTCATTCCCATATCCATTCCCATTTACCCATTACATTGTATTTCAATATATTAAATCATTATCAACAACTACAACAAAAATACAAGAAAACACTTTGGATTCTATCAAATTATTATTCAGCTCAAAGTCTTCACAAATGAGTAGTAGTGATTCTTTTCAATTCTTGTGGGCTCTTTTTGTTAATATTAAAGGTACCTTTTTTTTACTGTTTTTTTGCTTTCTGGACCTTTAAATTACTGTTTGTTTGTAGTGTTATTATATTTATAGATATAGGATAACAAAGTGTGAAATTTCTGTAAAAATGTGGTCATAGTTTTTGTGGGTTTTTGTTTTTGATTGACATTTTTGTCCTTGATAGGCTCCTGCTCACATGTTTCTACTTATTACATTATATTATTAATATTAATATTTATTTATTTATATTTATTTTTTAATATATAAGCTGTTACTAAATGAATGAATGATGTTACAAAAATGGGGTTTTGATATTCAGATGTAAGGAGGGAAAATGAAAAAGAAAGACTGGATAGATAGATACAGAAATAGATACAGAAAAATGATGATGAAATGTTTTCACTCTGGAAACCAAATGAGAAGGAAGGAAATGAATGCTTCATCAGAATCATTAGCAACTAGGGACTTTTCCGCTAGCGGCTATTCGTCTAGACCCGGTGACCCTGATCCCAAGTTAGATAATAGTAACATAGAAGAAGCTGAATCGTCTCTTCGTGAGAGCGGTTTTCTCAACTATGAGGTTAGTTACATTCAGTTAGCTTTATATGGTTTTTGCATAATGTCATTTGGATAACATGTTGTTTAGTTTGGTTACTGTTATGTTGTGAGTGTTTGGATATGTTTTGAAATTACCTAGATACTTTAGACCTAAACCGATATACTTTTTTTGTAACGTATAGGAAGCAAGAGCGTTATTAGGTCGATTAGAATATCAAAAAGGAAACATAGAGGCTGCACTTCATGTTTTTGAAGGCATTGACATACCTGCAGTTATTCCAAAAATGAAAAACACGCTTTCTAGTAGATCTGATGAACAGAACGCCAGACGCCATTCTCAAAGTGAAATCTCACCAGAGATGTCAGTTAACGCTGTTAGTTTACTTTTTGAGGCTATTTTTCTTAAATCAAAGTCACTGCAGGCCTTGGGACGTTTTAAAGAAGCTGCTGAATCGTGCAGAATAATACTGGAAACAGTTGAGTCTGCTTTACCGGGTGGATTTGTTAATTTTTCTTCATATTATAAACTTCAAGAAATTGTCAATAAATCGGTTGAGTTGTTACCTGAGCTCTGGAAACTGGCTTTTGAACCACAATTAACCATTTTGGCATATAGGCGAGCACTTCTGTACGAATGGAATCTCGATAGTAAGACACGAAGAACTATTGAAAAAGAGTTTGCTATATTTCTTTTATATAGTGGTTGTGATGCAAACCCTCCAAATCTTCGGTCGCAAATGGAAAGTTCATATGTACCGAAAAACAATATAGAAGAAGCCATTCTTTTGCTACTGATTCTTTTAAGAAAGACTGTAACTGGGATAATCGAGTGGGACCCGTCAATCTATTATCATCTTTCGTTTGCACTATCTGTTGCATTTGACCTAACATCACTTGCTAATCAAATTGAAGAATTGCCTCCTGGAATCATTGAGCGAAAAGAAAGGTACAACACTCTGGCATTATGTTACTATGGTGAAGGCGAAGAAATCGTGTCTCTGAATCTCTTAAGAAATTTGTTTAATAATAAAGAGAATCACCATGATCTTACTTTTGAAATGTTACTAGCTTCCAAGATTTGTGGAGGGCAACCTGATTTCACGGAAGAAGGAATAGCATATCTTCTCAAACTAACAAAAAATTTTGAAGGGAAATGTGACCAGATGATTAGTGTTGCAAATCTCTTACTTGGTCTCTCGCTTTCTACACAATCAAGAAAGGCTAATTTGGATTCTGAGAGGATATCAATGCAGACGGAAGCTCTAAATGCATTTGAAACCGCCCACAAGATGATGAAACAAGACGTTGATGTTGTGTATAATCTTAGCCTTGAATATGCAGAACAGAGAAAGTTGGATATTGCTCTTTATTATGCAAAGAAGCTTGTGAAGATTGAAGCTGGAGCTAGTGTAAAAGGATGGATTCTTTTAGCGCGTATTCTATCAGCTCAAAAACAATATTTTGAAGCTGAAAACATCATTGATTGTGCTATAGATGAAACAGGGCAGTGGGATCATGGAGATCTTTTAAGAACAAAGGCTAAATTGCAGATTGCACAAGGTAACTTGAAAAGTGGTATTGAGACGTATACTCGCCTTCTTGCAGTTATTCAAGTTAGAAGCAAGAGTTTTAGTACCTACAAAAACCTGTCAAAGGTAGTAAATCTTTTTTTCTTGTTTCATTTGGAATAATTTGGTTGCTTAATTTAAGGATACCTTATTCAAACATTTACTTTTTTGCTTTCTTTCGAATGGTAGAAGAGGAGCAACAACAAAGAAAGAGGGTTAGAACTGGAAATATGGCATGATCTTGCAAATGTGTACACTAGTTTGTCACAATGGCGTGATGCCGACGTCTGCTTGTTGAAATCTAAGGCCATTGATCCGCATTCTGCTTCTAGATGGCATGCCACAGGTACCCATTTGTATTAATTTGGGACAAATTTGGTCGCTTTATTTTGTACAAGATATTCAAAAATGCTTTGAATTTCCTAGGCTTACTGCATCAGGCTAAAGGCGAAAAGGAAGAAGCGTTAACTTTATTTGAGAAGGCATTAGATGTCGATCCAAACCACATTCCAAGCCTAATATCGACTGCCATTGTTCTTAGAGAATTAGGTGATCAATCATTGCCAGTTGCTAAAAGTTTCATAACCGATGCACTAAAACTTGAAAGGACAAACCCTTCTGCATGGTTCAATCTTGGTCTGGTGTACAAGGGGGAGTATGGTTCATCATCCCTAGAAGCCGCTGAATGTTTTGAGGCCGCAATTATGCTTAAAGAATCTGAACCTATTGAACCTTTCAGATGAAACTCAACGCTCAAATATCAACGGCCACCAATATGACCTTTTGGTTTTGCTATTGTGCAAGATAGTTGTTTTGGTATGTAACATAATAGGTATAGCAAGAATATGACAACATATATTCTATTACTAATTTCTATATATGTATATCATGTCCTTGATTAACCAACTTCGATTTTATATAATGATTGCAGCTAAACATGTGTTTGGATGTTCGTTAGAAAGTAATTAAGTGATTTGAATAATAAAAAACATATTATCAGCTGGAATAGCATGAACAAACTGAATTCAGTACTTGGGCGTAGTTTTGTTCTAACTTGTAAGTTTTAACAAATAAAAGATAATTAGTTATTTAATTAAGTGTTCGATGTGTTTTAATTAGTTTAAGGCGCCTGGTATTCCGACCAAACTTTTAGTAATCCGACCAGACTATTTGCAGCGATATTTTAGTAATCCGACCAGACTATTTGCAGCGACTGTCGCTGTAAATAGTTATGAACAGTAAGTCATACAAAAAGTCGTTGCAAATAATCATCTTACATAGTCAAGTTGTTTTAAATTTATTTTGAGTGTTGTGTTTGTCCTCGCGTGGCTTGAGTGTGTCAGTGAAGAAACATCACGTTTCCTTTAATTTAAAGTAAGTCGTACAAACATGTAATACTTTTTGAGTTGTCTAATTTTGAATTTTGTCTTACTTGAGAATTGATTTGTCTTTTTATTTGTTATTCAAGTAAATTGATATTGTCCATTGTGTTGTGTTGTCAGGGTCATCACTTGTGGTGTTGTCAGGTTTTTTACTGTACATCATTATTCAAGTAAATCTAGAAGAAGAGCTTTTTTTATATCAAAATTGGGCCCCACAAAAATATTTGCAGAGACTTATTTTTAGTGGAAGATGACGTGACAATATTTTTTGCAGTGACTGTCGCTGCAAAAAGTGTTGTCGAGATACCAAAAAATAAAGGTCGCAATACAGGGTGCGTTTAATTATTTTAGAAAAAACTACATAATTGAGTAAAAGACATTTTTGTTTGGAAGATAGGTCTTGCAATAAATTAAGGCAATGGGATGTTGTTGGCAACACTAAGTGGCCCCTGCTATATGATCTTCTTAACAAAGCAAGGTTTCATGATTTAAAGTTTTTTAAAAAAAAGTCTCCCCTTTTGTTCAAAAAAATCCTGTGGACGTTATACCCAAACAAACAACAATATTATGAAATATGAATCAAAAATTAAATATCTTACTTTAAAATATTTGTATGCAATCTCCCACACTGTACATCAAATCTTTCTTCTATGTATTCAACCTCCCAAAAATCTTCATCCCAACACAAGGGATGCATCGAATAAGTTTGAACATCCTTATTTCGTTGTCGAGAATTTCGAAGATTCAGATCAAACATTCAGAGTATGTTCTTACAATTTATGGTATTCTTAATTTAGGGGAGGCTGGGTATTTTAAGGTTTTTTTTTATTTTACTTTTTGGGGGTTTTTTTTTTACATATTTTTATATTTTTCCATCATGATCCAATTTGATTTTCACAATGTGTTTCACTTTTGGCCAGAAGGAATGTTGCAGAATGAACCTTTGTCAACAAATACTGAAAAATCAGGTATCTCCACCTTTCAATGTTTTGTTTATATTCTTTTACGGGGGTGTTTGGATGTGTCTTTTGTAAAATAGTCTGTTATGCTGAAAAAGAAAAATCAGATAACTAGCCTTAATGTGACAGGATGTAGGAAAGTAGTGTGTCAAATTGTCGTTGTGCTTCTGTTGTTTGAAGTTGTAATGCTGATAATCAATAGATGATTAATTGAGTGTTTGATTAAAGAAGAAATCAACAAATAGCCAAGGACATGAAAATGAAGTTAAAAGCATGTCATGATGGTAAGTTTTACATGTACAGGGTCATGAAAATGAAGTTAAAAGCATGTAATCTTTATTAAGTTTTGTGGTAAACATCTGGTTCACTGCTTGCAACATGTAGCCGAGATAAATGTGTGTAGATATGGGAATTTTTTTCTTAGCGAATGAGTATGATTGTGTTTTTGTGCTGCAAGGACATACACAAGATGTTAAAATGGTCGAGTGGCATCCAACTATTGATATTCGAACGATGTTTGGCACAAAGCATTTCTTTATAAAAAAAATAGGTATATTATTAATAATTACTGTCAAGATTGATTACATATATGTGTGTGTGGTGGGGGGGGGGGGGGGGGGGGGGTGTATGTGTATACACTATTTATAGGCAAAATGTTTGTTTATAACATGTTCCATAACATGGTTTCCTCTTAATGTTGTTTTTAGATGATGACATTGTAGTTCAAAAAGATTTAACTGGAGTGTGGAATATTGAGATCGATGGAAAGGTGAATGGGGATGTTAAGACCTGTTTTGGATCATTTCATCGTTCTGCTCAATATTTGAACATTTCACATCCGTTGGGATAAGTTTAATCGAAAGACCTGTGCATGTGCTTTTGGCATAAATATAATTTGACCGTGATGCTTGGAGGCGTGAAACTTAATAAGCTAATACCATGATTGGCAGAACTTGGTATGTTTTCCTTCCTTCTAATTAGAACTCGATACTTGCTTAGTATTGCTTGGCTATAAAGATAAAAAGAGAGTCGTATATTTTCAAAAATGGTTCCTAATATAAAATCTTACTAATTCATTGTTAGAACGAAAACCGACTTTATGGTAATTTGGCACTCTCCCAACTGGACTAATTATTTTCTACTCGAGAAAAACATTATTGGACAAGAAATTGCATGTTCTTGGTCTTGGGTACAACCTAATTATGAAACAAGGCCTATGTTCACTTTTTAGGACAAATGGTCACCTGCTATCAGGTTGCTATCAAGAAACCGCTCAAGGTGGTAAGAATTCTAAGTGTTTCAATCAACAAAGCTACATCACAACCGTTGTTAGAAAACATTGGCTTCTGATGCCCTTGAAACGGGTGTATTGAGACCAAAATGTTTCTACTGTATGATATCATATAATACAATCTGAAAGCTACTGTAGATATGCACGATAGGTTTATTCTATGATTTAAACTTTATGTTTATCGTCAATGTTGTTTGTGCACTTAAACATGACGTTCCCTCGTGCAGTGGATGCCTTATGTCTTTGCTTTGTTACTCATTTTTTGTGCTATTAATACAATGCTTGCTTGGTATAGTAATGGAAAATGGTCGGTTGATGTACTCAAGGTCACAATGCGCCGCCAATGAGCAGCATGGAGCAGCTTTTCTTGGCTGTTCATAATGCAATTTCTCAAGCTAAGGAGATTGTACATTATATTATTCTTAAGTAGGACCTTAACGACTAAAACAGAGGATCAAATGCGGTAACGAAGCCTTCCATTTTGTTGCCATGTTTATATGTCATGAATATTGTACGAGTTTCACACTTTCGATTGATGCAGTTTTCACTTATTTCTAACAACACAAAAAGAGGCTATTAGCTTTAGCGCAAATTTAATGTTAGTTATAGATTACACAAATTTAACATGCGTTTGCTTGATACATGTATGCATTTCAATAAACGTCCACCCTATAGCACTCCACGTGAAAGCTGGAATTTCATAAAAGTATCAAAGGTTTTTAGATGGTGGCTATAGATTGTTAAAATTTCACATGAGCTTTCAGATACATTTATTTGAAATCAATGTCTTCAAATCTTGATAGTTTAAGTTACTTTTTCTTGCATTATTTACTTATCATTACAATATCTATTAGCATCTTAGTTGCGTTATTATCCATTTGCTCCTTGAAGAGAAGTTTTTGTTCATATCAAATAATAATTGCGTCTTTTATTACAGCAACAATAACGTCACCAATATGAGCATATCGATAATTGCTAGCTCCTATGATTCGAATACACATCAATTGACGAAAAAGTTATTTAATCACAATAACTGCCTCAAGTACTATTTTTACCCAAGGCTTTGCTACGTCGGGTCTTTTAAAAGTCTCAACAACACCAATCACATAACTATTTATTTTTGAAATGCAAAATTTTTATTAAAAGTCTCGAGTTGAACCCAGATTAATTAGTTAGTTTGTTTATAATTTGAAGAAATTTTTCCTCACGTATATGGACGCATGTGAAAGATTTGGCTGAAGTGCAACATCTCTCGGATAAGTGGGATGATATGCTAGCGTGGCTCACGTCAAAAGCGAAGTCCAAAATAGCTCAGAATGTGATTGGAAGACTGCTTATTGCTGTCACCAAGTGCGGTTCCTTATAGGGACCAGGCTCCCGCCGTTTTTTCGCTAGTGTTAATATACTCGTATTTCGTTTGAAAAATTTTATATATCTTAAGTCGGCCCTAGGGAATATTTTTTAAAAAACTTTTGATATGTTTAATGAATTTAATAGTCCAATAAAATTTACCTTTTTAATTTTTATACCCTATAATTCACTTAGTCCATTAATAATTTTATGTTTTAGGCCTTGTCTTTGTCCCTTTTTTCGAGTTTCAACAACTAAGGTGAATCTAAACAATTAGAGAAATAGTGGTTTGATTGTTTACTTGACGAGATGACCTTTTTATGTAACAAACATCAAGTAGACATGTCGAATATGAAAGCTCCATATACATCTACTTGATACCTACCTCATAAAAAATATCTTCATGTCACATTTGAACATTACTCCCGAGTAGATTTGTTTACAGCCACATTGGATATACAAATGCATGAGTTGGATAGTAGATTTGTTCAAAGAGCTTAAAGATTGTAACGTTGACTTGTAACTCTAGTATCTAGTACACACCTTTTGTCTTGGTATTTTCATAAGTAGTTGTAGTTTTTTGTTTGTTAGAAACTATATATTGGTAATTTGAATGGAAACTTAGATTGTGTTATTTTTGTTTGACCCGACCCGAATTAGTTATTACATGACCCTAATATAATAATCGGAACATCAAGCTAAATTTTTTGACTCTCACCGCTAAAACTTTCCAGATCCGCCATTGACTGTCACAAATTATCTTATATGATTGGAGAGAAAAAATAAAATGTTTACTAAAAAGACAGGACCCGATGACCAAATTGTGGATGTGATAACCACTATTGTTTGGCTGAAACTAGTTTACTTGAAGTTCAAGACTACCGCTCAAGTTGATCGTTTATTACAAGCTTGGAAGTTGCCATGAGGCTTTGTAATTTATCAGGACAATCGAAACTGAGTTCTAATAATTGTTCTCACTACAAATGTTTAGTATTATCGCTTATTAAAAGTTTGTTGGCTATGTACTATCTGTCGTATATATGAACTAGTATGTATTTAGCCGCATCACTTATATACTTAATGTTTGTTGTCATATAAAATTCTTCGCGATATCCTTCATTATTATGTTTGTCATATAATAAAGAAAGAAAGGGAATTAAAAGAAGACAGAGAAAGGGGTCGAACGGAGGAAAATGTCGAAGGGGTTTAACGGAGGCTAGATGATGGTTGACCGGTCAAAGGATTATATGTGAACCTTATCCTCCTATAGAGGGCTGCCATTGATGTTTTGGATTATAAAGGACAAAACGTGATCGTTTTGATAAACCACAGGGACTATTTGTGTCGTTTACTTTGATAATAATAATAATAATAATAAGCTGACTTGCAGATCACCCTAAACTACTACTCCACTCAGTCTTCTTTTCTCGTCCACTTTTTCTCTACAAATCACCCGATACAAGCAGAGGATTATCTCGCGTGCTTCTATTACGTACGGTATGTGAATGAAACTTTGTTTGTTATTATTTTCCTTGGTTCCTTTTTTTACAAATCTGTGCATATTTTGTTGATATTTGAGCTAATGATGATATATAATCATATGTAATTGTGGGTTTTTTATATGCTTCAAACATGAGTCTTTATGGTACTCCAATATATGGTTCAATCATCATAATGTTAATATCATTGGGGGTGGATTATTTGGGGGTTTTCTCGGAAGCCGGGATACCTAGGCATTCGTGTAGTTTAGGCGCAGGAGTAGGATAGTTTGTCGTTCTAGGAAAAAAAATAAAAAAATATTAAGGTTATAGGTAATGTTAGGTTTCCAATAAGAAATGTGAGCCGAAAAGGTAGATTCCCTGCTTGTAGGGCCAGGATAATGGGGTATCTAAATCAAAACTAGCTATAGTTACATATATATGTTTGTATGTATATATATATATATATAAATGGCTTAAGAGTTTATAGATATTGATGTGATATTATACAGCAGCGACTTGTTAAAAGACCCTAAACTGTATCTCTAATTCCTTTGTCATCGGTTGGTACTCTTGTCTTAACCAAACAAATTTCTGTGAATTACCAATTCATGCCTTCAAGATTCCGGTGGTAGAGGTTGTGGGTTTTGTTGTTTATATCTGTGTTTATTTTGTAGTACTTTTTTAGCCCCCAAGAAAATTAAAGGTTCTGTTTTTTTGTTATTGTTATTTAGATTAGAATATTGGATATTTGGATAATTAATATCTGCACTTTGTTACACTTTTGCATTGTTTCTAAATTCTTGAAATCAAAATCTGCCGACATCATAGTAGTATTTGATGGGCCGGCCACTGTTTGTTTGTAGATGTCAAGAAGGTATGATAGCCGTACAACGATATTTTCTCCTGAAGGCCGTCTCTATCAGGTCGAATATGCAATGGAGGCCATTGGAAACGCAGGGTCTGCCATTGGGATCCTCTCAAAAGACGGAGTAGTCTTGGTTGGCGAGAAAAAAGTCACTTCAAAGCTCCTCCAAACCTCAACCTCAACTGAGAAAATGTACAAAATTGACGATCACGTAGCTGCTGCTGTAGCTGGTATCATGTCAGATGCCAACATTCTCATCAACACAGCCCGTGTACAAGCTCAGCGCTACACTTTCTCATACCAAGAACCAATGCCCGTTGAGCAACTCGTTCAGTCCCTCTGTGACACTAAACAAGGCTACACCCAATTTGGTGGTCTCCGTCCCTTCGGGGTCTCGTTTTTATTTGCTGGGTGGGATAAGAACTATGGGTTCCAGCTCTACATGAGTGACCCGAGTGGCAATTACGGCGGCTGGAAGGCAGCTGCTATTGGTGCAAACAATCAAGCAGCCCAGTCGATGCTAAAACAGGACTACAAGGATGATATCAGTAGAGAAGAGGCTGTGCAATTGGCACTTAAGGTTCTTAGCAAGACAATGGACAGTACAAGTCTAACTTCTGATAAACTTGAACTGGCTGAAGTTTTTTTGTCATCCACGGGGAAAGTTAAGTACCAGGTTTGCACACCCGATGCTCTGAGTAAGATGTTGGTCAAATATGGTGTTACCCAGCCTGCTGCAGAAGCCTAGTTGATTCGTAATATGGCTTGACTCGATTTTAGTTTGTTGGTAATAGACTTGCTTGTTTTGGATAATGTTTTTAATTTGTATGGTTGAATCTTGATTTTGTTACTCTGGTGGCAAAAATATACATTGTTAAGTTCTTGTTTAGACTTGCTTGTTTTGGATACTATTTTTAGTTAGGCTGGTGTCTATAGCATATTGTTAAGTTCTTGTTTCTATGTGAAAAACTTTCAGCTTTCAAGGCCTTGCGTCTGCAAGCTAGATTGGAAATTCGTTTGGCAATAGCTTAACGAGTATGGAATCGTTTAAGTATTACTGTTAAATTATTTATTCTCTTCAGTTATTGAAACTTTGACTCAATGTCATCCATGGTTCCGACGATGGATGGGCATGGGCTTAGCACCAGTCCAGTGCTACCAGGCGGGCTGTATTCGAGCAAAGAAGTGGTAATCTCTTATGCTGTTTACAGTATTGATTGATTATAGTTTTTGGTACAATGTAATAGAAAAATGAATATGTTTTATTGGATCTAGAAGAAGATAGCATAATAAGGATATGTGGTGAGAAACTACAATAGAAAATAATCAGGTACCAAAATTTTTATCTTATTTTGCTTGATTATCTGACTAATTACGTTTGATTACTTGTATGTGAAGAAAAATTAGTTGATATTGTTCTTGGATGTGATACTCTTGAACCTGGTGAGTTTGCATCATTTTCATGTTGGCTCACGAAATTAAACACTTGATTCATTGCTCATTATATAATTTGGCAGCTTTGTTATTGATGTTCTTGTCTGATTTTTTGCAATTTGTGGTGTTTGTTTTTATCAATCCTGTTAGGCGGTTATGAAGCAAGTTCTGCAAGAGAAATCGAGACGTTTGAAAATGGCATGCATTCTTTTTCAACAATGCCATAACTTGCCAACATGATTATCTCTCTATATGATGCCATGAGCTCATGAAAGAGACACCATTTTTGACATCGGGACTAGTGAAAATGAATGTTAAGAGGATAGAAGAATAGGTATTAAAGCAGCAGAAACCGTGGTTCGATCTGTCGGTGGAATTTTTAGTTTTGAAGGATCTAAGGATGCTGAATGCAGCAGTAATTCTTATAAAATCAAGTGATGAGTCTGATGATGACTATGAGGATATTGAATCATTGACAAATATGGTGAATACAAACCTCTTTTAGAAAAGACACATGTTGAAAGAAAAACACAAGTATTAAACTCTAAAAGGTTCAAAGCCACCCCGGGCACATAAGGATCCGTCACCAGACACAACTGACTTGCAATTAGTTAAAAAGATTGCTGAACTGAAAATGAACAGGCGAGCTAGGGTAGAAAGAATGAAACTTTTGCAGGGAAGGAAAGGAGCTAAATTTTCACCACCAGCAGCATCATCGAACATCAGCCTCTTTGCTATGGCCATTACAATTATCTTTTTCATTGTCATAATTTTTCAAGGTAACACGCTGAGGCTTGATTTGTGATGCATGTCATATGATGATATAATGTGTTTTATTTGATCAAATATTACTTCTGTAGTAATTAGGTTAGCAGCAGGATTGACAATGTTAAACTATAGTTGTAACTTGATAAAATACAATGCAAGTTTGCAAGAAAAACATCAGAGTGTCTGGCTTTTGGGGTTTCAAGCTAATCTTAACCCTCTCTATTCTGCACAACCAGATTTTCCCTATCTTTACCCGTTGTCGCTACCTCTGTACTTGTTATCAATATTGATGGTATCAAGATGTCGAACTATCAAAAACCAAATTTTGTAAACCATGTATAGTCTGTTGTTACAACTTTCATGAGACAAGGGATAGTAGTTACTAAATACTAGTTTCTGATATTATTTAGGCTATGTTGTATATTCCTTTAGTTTACCAATAAATGTTGTAGCCTATCCCGGCCTAGAAGATAATTTGTTTTGTCAGTCGTATATTCATTACTCTATGCATTAGTAATAGTAGACGAGAACCATGGATTGAGAACTTTGGATGCCCTAAAAGATTTGGGCCGCAAAACTTTTTTCCTTTATGGTTTTTAATAAAGTCATGCTATTAGATAACAACCATAAACCTGTTAATCTGCTATACCTTCTGTTTGATATGTTTCCGAAATGTTCTTTGTGATACATGTTCTCTGGAAACTGTTTAATTTGTGCCCCCGTCTTACCAGTCCAATCGCATATGCTCACCATCAAAACTATATAGTACTTCTCTTGGTGATCATGTTCTTCAACTTAGTAAGCACATGCATCAAGTCATCAAGTCATCAATGCTCTTAGCTCTTACTAAATTGTGAAATACATCCGTGTTCATATGCATTCAAGTCACCCATGACATTGCTTTGCAGGTTTTAGTTCAGGTCAAAGTTCAAATTTGAGTTTTGATGATTCTCCAAAGTCATCAGGACTTCAGGAGCGCGCCGTCTGGTGACCTGATTGCCAACTTGGAAATAACCTCTCGGTAAGCAATGGTGCTCAACAGATTGCCAACTTTCCCAGGTATGTTTTCCTCTTATGCAATATTTCTTCATCTTATACTACTACAGATGCCAAAGTTGATTACAAGATAAAATGAGTGATTAAATTTATTAAGCCTCATAATAGCTTGTAGACGTTAAAAAATGTTGAAAAAATAATAAGGGTGAGAATCCGGTGTCAAGGACAAATAGTGGAATGTAATATGTAACACACCATAACCATTAAAAAATGTTGAAAAAATAATAAGGGTGAGAATCCGGTGTCAAGGACAAATAGTGGAATGTAATATGTTGTTCCAAAAAAAAAAAAATATATGTAACACACCATAACCATCCTACCTTTCATTATCAGATATCATCCATTCTTGGTAAAGGGTCAAATGGGTAACTTTCTAAATCTAAATGGGCAAACCCGATCCGTTTTGGGCTTATTTTTAAAGGGACCATAATTGGTTTTTGTAATATAACGTTAGTAGTTATTTATATAAACTTTTGCTTATATTTTTTAATCCACTAGGGGCTATTAGCGGTGTACAAAAAAACCTGGTTGGAACCTGAACCCGAAACTGGTCAACAACCGGGTTTGACCCAAACCGGTTCGGGTTTGACCCAACCCGGCGGTTACAAACTGGTTTGGGTTTTCGGGTTTTATTTTCGGTTAGAATCCGGGATGAGTTCGGGTCGGGTTCGGTTTTTGGTCAAAAAAACCGAGTCAAACCCGGTCAATAACCGGTCAAAGTTTGACCCCAAACCGGTTTCAAACCGGGTCGGGTTGGGTCAAACCCGGTTTTGGTTCCGTTGACCGAAAAACCGGTTCGGGTTCGGTTTCGGGTCGGGTTGGGTAGAAACCGGTTTTTGTTCACCTCTAGGGGCTATAGGCTGCTTCTTTTTTTTTTCCTTTCTTGATTTGGCTTAGGTACTTAAATCATCAAAGGCATTGTATATAACTGAAAAGGTTCTTTTATGATTGAATTTGGTAGCGTAAGAATGAAGATTATGAATTGATGGCTTTGAATGTAAGGCAGGAATCATCAACCAACCTCATCATGAAATCAACCAGAAACCGTTACTACAAACAAAACCCTTTTCACTAAATTTGGTTTATTTTCATAACACCCGAATATGTTTATCTTAACAAGTCAGAAATACCTTATACACAAACTAACTCCAATATTATACTACATACCCTTTTCAAACTTAAAGTAAGATGTTGCTCACAAAACAGGGGATATAAAAAGAAAAGATGCATTCATTAAATCTTTGAATTACTAAATATTGTTACTCCATTCTAATTCTAATTTAAAGTATTCGTCATTATTAAAAAAGTGCAAATATGACGTAGATGTTGGCTAGCTATGAATTTAGATCTTTTCAAAAAGAAAGTAAAATAGAAATGAACTTACGTCACATTATCATTTATAAAAACGATCCATCAAACTTAATGCTAATAAAAATTAACTCTCATCTAAATAAAAATGAGTTTTGGTGACGTTAACATTAGTAGAATCCATGTTATTCATGTGATTTTCTATCAAAATTAACAGTAATAAAAGTTGAATCTCATTTAAGATGTGTTCTTGTTCAAAGCCTCATAAAAAAAATAGTTAGATCGATTTATAATAAATGAGGGAGATTTTCATATATGTCTTATTTTAAAGACATAATTACATATATGTCTAAAGTATGCTTTAAAAGCATTATATTTATGTATTAAAAATTTGCACCTAAGGCATATTTGTAATTATGTCTTTAAAATGGGATATATATGAAAATTTTCCTATAAATGGTAATATAATCAAAAATTATTTATATTTAACTCATTTACCCCCTTTAAAAATTTTAATACAAAAAATTGTCTAAAGTACAAATCACTAAAGTTTTATCTTTAAAACTTAACTTTTTACTTATAAAAAGTGCTTGAGACGAAAGGTAACAAAATGATCAAAATTGCTTGATAAATTCTAATACAATCAATGAACCAAGACTTTAAAATCTGTACTTGATCAATAGATCATTACTTAGAAGTTTCCATTTTCATGAACCACTTTTTCTATTTTCATTAACAACTTTCGGCCTAGCAATGCTTTATTTACATATACATAAATGAGCAAATATAACGTACCATAATTTTTTGTGTTCCAGCAACTCTTAACAACTTTCGGCCTAGCAATCTTTATATATCATATCATCATCATAATATACACACTAGTTTTATAACTTAAATATATGAAAAACACATATACAAACACGGAGTCCTTAACATGTAATATTGTTTCTCTAAAATATATCAAAAGAATTCGTAGTATTAATGCTCATACAATAAGAAAAGTCGTATGTATTTCAATATTAACATATAGTAAACACCTCTGGTAATGTTCTTAAATTCGTTTTGCAAGATAAGATTAAGATCAACAATCATATCGAATACGTCTCAGTTGTTAGATGTGACTTGCGAGGCCAAACTTTAAAGACACAAAATTAATCAAGCAAAAGTTTCCTCAATATTTCACACATTCAAAGTCTACATGTAAAAAGCATACTTCAATACTTTATGGTTTCAAACATACTATATACGTACATATACAATACAATACATTTGTGTGGGTGTATATATGTATATAATACTATATATTTGCGGGTGTCGTGAGTATGAACCATTTCGTAATAATTTTGACATCTTATAATTAGTTAGCTAGTACCCACTTTTTCCATGTCCAAATCTTTATCTCATTGGTAACATTAAGCAACTAAATACACACACACTTCGTGTATATACATATATATTGTCATATTAGTTATTATACTATTATTATATGTAATTATGTATATATATCACTCGCATGGGTAGTTTCATTTGAATCAAACACACACACATGAACAAGAATGTCTCTTATTTTGTATAAACCCACCTGCAGCCTCTTACCACTTGTTACTTTTATAATTCTTATTAACCATGTTTACATCGGATATTCGTCTCTAAACGACCCCTTAACCCCTAGCCGAACCCATGATCACGAATTCCATGTACGAAAGCTTCGACAATTCAAGCAATCCCTTGCTCAAACGAAACATGTAAGTTATTTCAATTCTTAATCCTGGATTCTGTTATGTCATACAGAAAATATGGATTCTGTTATAGGAGACGATTCCGCTAAAAAACAAATAAACTTGTTTTTGTTTTTTACTTTGAAAGTCAAATTTACAATGTCTATTAAGAGCATTTTTAGTATAATTTTGCATTAATATTATGTCAAAAGAAGAGAGAAATAACTTAACCTTTGCGCGCGCTAAAAGTATCCCCCAAAGTTTTTAGATCTCTAAATGTATGCAAGAATCTTGTAAAAATGGGAAATTATTAAAATGCAGCTGTCGAGAGCCCGTATGTATAGTGTGAGCTCGTATGGCGCTGACCCGACAGGGAAAACCGATAGCACGGATGCAATTTTGAATGCTATTGCGGATGTTGTGGAAGAAGAACGTAACGGGATATTGATGGAGGGGATTGGCAACCATGGTGGGGTACAAATAAATCTTGAAGGTGGCATTTACATGATTAGCCGGCCGGTGAAGTTTCCTGTGGCCGGAGTTGGTAACATTGTGGTAAGTAGTTGATTCTAAACTTGTAATCGAGAATTCCAAATAAAAAACTTGGACTAAATTGGACATGTTCTCACTGTTTTTTGACAATTATATGTCAAATAGTCAAAAATGAGAAATTTTGAAAGATTAGATTATTTCCCATTAAAAAAAACTTTTAAGAACTATTTGTCCCTGCTATATGTAGAATTCATACATTTGAACCGCCTATTAATATTTAGAAGTAATATTCAGACATAAACCTGTTTCAAAAAACCGGCGGGGCCTAAATTGTTTCCAATTAAATTTGTTTATAGGTTTATACATGTTTTTAACTGTTCCAAATTTCAATCAATGGTTATGTGACCAGATATCAGGTGGAACACTAAGAGCATCTGATAACTTTACAACAAATGGTTATCTCATAGATTTATCAACATCTTCATCTTCAACAAAATCAAATTACAACTACGAGTACATAACACTTCGAGATATAATGTTGGATTGCAATTATCGTGGGGGAGGGATTCGAGCAGTAAACTCTCTAAGAACAGGCATTGACAATTGCTACATCACACATTTTACCACAACCGGCATTATGGTAAAAGGTGGGCATGAGACCTATATTCGTAATTCCTTCCTTGGCCAACATATCACCGCGGGTGGTGATGCTCACGAAAGAAATTTCACTGGCACAGCCATTAATTTAGCCGGAAATGACAATGCAGTCACTGACGTTGTCATTTTCTCGGCCTCTATTGGAATCATGATATCTGGCCAAGCCAATGTTATCACCGGGGTACATTGCTATAATAAGGCCACAGGTTTTGGTGGTACTGGAATATATCTTAAGTTACCGAGTCTAACACAAACTAGAATTGTCAACTCTTATTTTGATTATACCGGTATTGTCTCTGAAGACCCAGTGCAACTTCATATTTCCGGTTGTTTCTTCCTTGGAGATGCGTTTATCGTCTTGAAGTCAATTCGTGGCATTGTTAATGGAATAAACATAGTAGACAATATGTTTTCGGGATCAAATCGTGGGATCGATATAGTTCAACTAGATCAAAGGAATGGAGCTTTCAACAATATCGATCAAGTTGTTGTTAATAATAATAACGTAAATGGGATGAATTTGAAGGCAACTATGGCTAAAGGTTCCACACAAGGTAAAAGTAACTCATGGACAGTAGATTTTAACAAAATACTTTTATTTCCAAGACACATAAAATTTGTGCAATATTCATTGATGACAAGTGAAAGTAATGTGTTTCCAAACTATGTTTTACGAAATATTTCAAACAATAAGGTATTTATCGAATCAAATGTTGTAGTTGAAGCTAGAATTTCTGTAACAGTGGATCAAGGATTGTCAAAGTTAAGCTAGATTAGTTAAGAGATTATATATGTCCCAAATTATAATTAAAGGGGTATATGCAAATGATCATAGACTTTATTCTTTGTAACTTTCAGTTCATACTATATATACATTTATTATTGATTCAAACAAATACTATTGAAAACTGTAAAGGTGTTCAATATTATTCATGGATATATGTTTAGTCTCTCATATGTATTACTTGTCAAAAAGTTTGACTTAATTTATTCAATGTTGTATGATTTATTGTTGAACTACTTCTATCAATAAAAATATGGGAGTGATAAATGTACAACAAGATTTTGCCATCTACAACAATGCATGTTTTATACAATTGTACACTGTGCAGTATAATATGTACGTTTGTTGTAGATGACAAAAAATTGATGTAGATTTATCATTTCCCATAAAAATAAACAAAATACTTTACAGCATTTTCATGTTATGATAGTTTTTTCAAAAATAATACTCGTATAAATCATTTGAACTTTTACCTAATCCTTAGTTTCAAGAATATTTAATAATGAAAAGCAAATTGTGTGATCCTTGGATGTTTTGGATTTCTTAGGTTACTGGGTAGGTTCATATTAGATTCACGCCATTATACTGTAGTTTTATTTTATGGTATTACTTAAATTTTTACAATGCAAAATCTCTTAATTATTCCTTACCATTTAAAACTAATAGAGATTTTTCTTAAAATTTTCAATTTTCTTAATTAAAAATGTTACATTTGAATCAAGTTAACCCAAACAATGCGCACTCTGTTTCAACCAAACTTGGGTACAATCGCCTTGTCTTCTCTAACTATATATGTTCAAACACGAGTATTAACCAAACTTGTTGGTGAATCTTTTTTTATTTAGCTGCTGTAGACATAGCAACACTACTATTGATATCATGATTTGGTTTTGGTTGTCGTGTGTGTTCGATGTTAGTGCATCAGTAATTCAGTATAACATCTCATCTTATGTATCCTTAAGAAATTGCGGACAAGATATTTCCCAAATATAGCTGATTAAGGGCAGATATTGTCATTTGGGTTGTGAGCTGTACACCAACTTTTTAACTTTTTTTTAGTGGTATATTATCGCATGTCTCAAGTTATTATATAATCTAACACTAAAAAATTCTTTCATGATATACGGTTAAAAACTAAGAAAATGTTAAAATAAAGTCATTATTAGGGCTTCACTTTACGTGCATAAAAAAATTGTACATTTTCATATTAAAAGCTCACCCTTAAATTTTATAGTAAGTGTACAACTATTTAATGAACCTTAACGAAATCTCTTGAGCCTTTGTTTAGTAAAACCCTAAAAACTAAAATGGTGTATGTAGGGATGTGCACGGTTTGGTCTAAACCGGCTAAACCGTTTAAAATGAAGTTATTGGACGGATTGGTCGGTTTAAAATCAAAAACTTAAACCGTTGGTTTACCTTTTTAATAAACCGCTCTTATGGTTTGGTTCGTGGTTTTAGACTTTTATCAAACAGGTTTAACCAAACCGAACCATTTAATTATATCAATGATATATTTATTATTATCATTATTAGTATTATATATATATGTGTGTGTATATTAATATTCAATATTATAAATTATAAATAACAAATTATTAGTTGGTATAAAGGTGAACATATTTAAATTCTAAATTTAAAATTTTCAAAGATATGATTCTTAAATTACCAAGCTAATTAATATTATATGATTTATATTTTTTTAAAATACTTTGTGTTTCATTTTAAGTATAAGTGAAACTTTTGCAATTTAGTATTATTAAAAGATTTTATATATGAATGTCAAAAGTATGATAACCGTTTACCGGACCAAATCAAACCGGTTAATTGGTTTTCGTCGGTTTGGTTTGACATAACAATTTAGACGGATTGGTTTGAAAAAATATTAAACAGTTTACATTGGTTTGGTTGAGATTTTTAACAAAAACCGACCAAACCAGATCACGCACATTTCTAGGTGTATGTTTATCATAGGGAAGTATTTCACGGTTGATACTTTGCTTCCGTTAATTATTTTTTTCTTTTCTTTTTGAATCTGTACTTATCATCTATTGGGCCATCTAGACTGGGCTTTAAATTATATATAGGTGTGATGGATCAAATCATCATCAAATAGTCTAGTTGCAACTTGCAAATAGGATTATTTTACACAAAGGTCTCAACTCACAAGTGAAAGGGAAGTGACATTGGTACCAAAACAATCAATGAATTTATTATATATATGCTTTCTTTTTTTTCTTTTTTTTTAAAGTAAGTTTCGATTCAAACGTGTTGGAGATAATTTTAACCAGAGATTTTCAGGACCTTCACCCCCTCCTCATGGAAAATTCCTTTGAGATGAGAACCCCAAGACTCGAACTTGAGACCTTGGGTAAACTCACCCCCGGGGCCCACATAGTGATTTAGAAGATACCTCTGGCCATTGAAGTATGCTTTACTGACTTACACATGAAGTTATAAAAATTATACAGTGCGGTAAACTAATCATTATTTGTGGTACTAATATTATTTCTCCAAGTTAAAGTCTAACCTTATTTGGAGGTGACTACATATATTTAACTTCTACCTATGGTCATATTCTGTGATATGAGTTTCTCATCGAGGGATTTAACTTGGTAATATATTCGACGAGGGAACTCTTTGGCGCTGACTCAGTTAAACATTGTATACTAGACCCCTCGAGATTCGCTAAGTAATTTACTCATTTCAAAAAATACTTAGCATTAGTTAGCAAGTTTCGACGAGGGAACTCTTTTCGTTTCTCTAGTTTACCAAGTGAAAATATATTAAAATAGGTCCACGTCCATCTTAACATGTTTAATCAACAGGAAATTATATATACGCAACAATCTTTAACAATTAGCGACAAATACAAATAACATACCACATTTTCCTAATAGGAATTGATAGAGATACTACCCACAGTGATGAATTTACGATTTTTATGCAATACGTAAAATTTATTCATTGAGGTAAATATATCAAAACATGTGGTTTACCATTCTAAATAGTTTGTTCTTCTTATATTAACTTTCAAGCATACTTTTCGAATTAAGTTCGTATATGCTTTACGTGCACACCATTTGTAGTTTATTTACAATTAAAATATGCATATGATGACAATTTCTCTAAATTTTTTCTAGGCTGTAATTTTTTTTTTTTCTGTACCAGACTTCATCACAAATTAACACCCATTTAGAAAAGGAATTGATAATGATATCACATATAAGTGCAATCTATGCTTATATAATATGTTATGAATTTTGTACAGATAAATTTATCAAAATATGTTGTCATGGTCATGGACATCACTTGGCATGTTAAAAAGGCTCATTGAGTCTAGGATAGAACACCCAAACAATTTGCAAAACCTATAAATGACCAACTTTATCAATTTTTGACAATGACTTTTTAGTTGGTGCATATAATCTTTTGGGAAAGGAACATTGCATGTTCATTGGAAAATAGTGGAGAATCCTGGCTACACCAAGAAAGCTAGACTAATCTAAAAAAGACAAGAAAATTAAAACTATGTATGAAAGCATAAACTAACCATTCTTTCTTGTACATTTATATGTTATTTTCGATCATTGATTCAGAAATTTCTTAGAACACAATTGAGCTATAATTGGCTAAAAGACACTCCAATCAGTAATCTTTATTCTAAGAATGTTATATTCCACCCAACTAGACTAAAATGCATTTGAGAACAACAGAGATCAAGAGTTCTAATTAAGGGTTCTTTTGAAAGTAGTCTTTCTATTTTAAAGTAAAGGTATCTGACGTACATCTTTCATACCTCATAAAAGACGGGTTTTGATACGGTTGAATTATAACACCTACACAAATTTGTCAAAAACATTAAACATCTGCAGAAAAAAATAGTGTCTTTTCAAAGGGGAAGTGATCTTTTTCTCTTTAACAGATGGATCAAGTGATACAAAACACTAGCCGTACAACAACAACAAAAAAAACCAAAGTTATATGATGCATTCATTTATTATAAAGTAAAAGCAAAAGCAAAAGAAAAAATAAAACTAAACTAAAAAACCAAACAAATAAATGTTAGCATGCCAATATAAATATATACATAGACATGCCCAACTCTCTGCTTCACAACCTCTTATTCATTCTATCATCTTCTACAAACTCACTCTCCCCAAAACCCAACCTTGATCTTACTCTGGTTCGAGACTCGAACCCGATCTAGTCATTGGCTCAAAGCAGACTAAGTTCGAGACTCGAACCATTTTTAAAAAATGAGACCTTTTTGTTTACTATTTACATTGTTTTTAGCATTACAAAAAGTAAAATCTTTTCCAAGGCAACCAAAGCTTCATGACTTCAAAACAAAACTTCACCGACATTTCATGATTTCATCTTCTTCTACTGATGATGTAAAGGTACTTCACATATTTTTAATGCACAATGTACATACCTTATAATTTATTTAGTGTGCCATATAAAATTAAGTAGTAATTTCTAAATGTTTTTTGGATAGAGTTTGGGTCGGGTGTTTTACCCAACTGGATATGGAGCAGACCCAAGTGGTGTCCAGGATAGTACGGCGGCTATAATGGCGGCAATAACAGATGCTGCCGGAATTCAAAATGGGCAGCAGTTGTTGGCCGGAGTCAACGACTTGGGTGGTGCAACTGTTGACTTACAAGGTGGCAGCTTTAAGATTTCTAAGCCAATTGCTATTCCTCCAAATTCAGGCAATCTTGTGGTAATTTACTATGCGGAATATAAGACTGTCCGACACCTAAGCTTAGGTGTGGAACTCTTCACATACTAATATTTTATTATTTATTGTTTAATGAATAAATGTTTAGCCCCGTGATTTTTATATTTTAAAACATTAATATGAAAGTATCCAATGTCTAAGCTTAGGTACCTAACAGCCTTATATTCTCGTCCCTTTGCTATATGTACCATCTCTCTTCTTTTACTTTTTTTAATTTGTCATTTACTTTTTGTCTAATTCTGTAAATACGGAGTTATATTATTTACATGTCACATGTACAAAAGCTCTTCCGTTGAAAATATGACACTTGTTAAATTAAAGTGCATATATATACACATTATCGTGTATGGAGTTTCAATCAAATACATTCAAATAAACTTACATTATATTCATCAATACATAAAACAATATGTATTTTTTTTTTAATTTGACAAATCAATATGATGTTAAGTACTTAATAATGATAATTAGTGTTAATTTTATGCCATATAATGCATCAATATAAAATGTTTGAGTGTTCTTATTATTTTTATTGTAAAAGTGTTCTCATTAAAATATAACTCGCCAGATATAAATTATAAGTATGTATATAACTTTATAGCTCATCTCCTCTATCACAATATGATTTCAAAATGAAATCATATTAGACTTATACTGAACTGAAAACGGTCTATAAATAATAACCGATTATTATGCAAGATTTTTTATTCGAAGATAATAGATTTTTTTTAAAAATAATTAAAGTTTATCATTAAAAAGAAAAAAAATATCTTTTTTTCGAACATTCAGTCGAGATGACATCAGGAAAAACTTACCGTATAATGGTGAAACTTTGTATGTACCTAGTCAACGAGATGTTAATCATGAGTTGTTATAAGTACTCGGAAGGAAAAACCCAAAACTTGTCATCTTTAGAATCGAACTTAAAACCTTTAATAAAACCAAGGATGCCTTTAACCATCTAAGTTGCTCATCATTAACGGCTAGTTTAACAATTAAATTCATTGGAATTTATTTTATTAGATGAAAATAATAAATATATAAATTAAATGACCATGTGTGAAACCTTTATGATTTCCATGTTTCCGGTGTCATTAGGTTAAAAGTGTATCCATTTTGAGTCAGCTTCATTAATATTTTTACTACTTACCCAATTGATTATATTAAGGTGTTAACATTAAATTATGTCAGCAGTATATTTGAAGGTATTATACATTTGTATGTCATTCGTTTTTGACTATTGAAATGAGAGACATATAAATATAATAAATATAAATAATATAATATATAATACTCACATAGTCACAGTATGACGATTACGGCAAATGATAGTAATTGATATAAAGATACTCGATGTAAAAGGGACGGTAGATATATTTTTAAAAAAATGACTGATTTATTGATTTATTAAAGAATAAATTGACAAATTGGCTTATATATATTACATCCACTTTTTGTAAGTAATATTTTCACACTACTAGTAATACAATATTCTTCAATCTACATAATTATATACCACTGCATGCAATATGATAATTATTTACTAACCCAACTTGTTTTACATGTAGACTACTTCAAATGATGATATGAAGTGTATATATTAACTTTACTTTTACACCCTTCTATTAGAAGTTTGTTATTACTACTTTGTCCCATTTTAGTTGTCATGTTGACTAACTTTGACCGTAAATAACTTTGTTTGTGTCATGTAACACTTGATATAAAATATATGAATAGATTGGGTTTTTAATGTATTTTTCGTTCATATAAGTTTCATCAACTACTATATTGTACAAACAAAGTTATTTACGGTCAAAGTTAGTCAATATGACAATTAAAATGGGACGGAGGAGGTATTTGTTTACAAGAGGTACACACAATTATTATGGATAACCAAATTCCTTCGTTCCTTAAACAAACATAGTTGGTCACTGTTAAAAGTTTATATTAATATGCACGATTTCTCAAGTGATATCATTGAAGTTGGTGTAAATGCCAAAGTGGAGTGTTGGATTTTTCCTGGAGAAATGGTAAATGGTAATGTGGGGAATGATGTCGTACGTAGAGTCCTATATTTGGTAAATGTGGGGCTCCTCTTTTCATAATTCTAGCCTTCAAGCTTTTGATACGTGTGTGGCATAGACATGCTTGATTTTAATGAGTATGTTGTTTCATAACGCCTCCCCCATCTTGCAAGGAAGAACGAGTACGAAGAGGGTGGGTTGAGACGTTGAGAAAGGTCTTTTAAATATTCAACTAATTATATAAAATATAATGTACTCATTCAACTAATAAACAGGTAATTTTAAAATATATTAATAAAAGCTAATATGATTCAAATAACCATTAATATGACCAATATCAAAACTTAATCAATACGCAAGCTAAAGAAGAAACATATGAAAATTAACTCCATATAAATATTGATTCCGGTTTTATTTTTTTTTTCAAATTTAGTTAAATATAAAATTTGCAACAAAGTATATAATTTGAAAAATACATACTAATTCATCAACAAAGACCATCTCAAACGTTTTGATTTTTAAAGGTTTTTCCACTCTGAAACAGTCCATACATGCACAGCACGGAGTCGTAAATGATGGTTAACATGTGTTGGCTTAAGATCTTCAAGAATAACTAATGCGGTCTTATTTTTTTGTTGTTGAAGAAAAAGCCATACCGAACCTATAATGGAAAAAAAAATAAACTAAAAGAGATAATAATAACAATAACATAAGAATTAAATATTAAATAATAATTATAATGATTAAATATGAACAAAATATATAAATAAAAAATCCTTTTTGGTAGTTGATAGTATGGTTTTTTTTGGCCGTAGGTTTATTTTGGGTTGAGAATCTGTGAAAGTTTTTTTTAGATTGTATGTATAGATAAATAATTTATGAGAAACTTTTAGGAATAAAAAGTGTTTTTAATTAATAATGAGGTCGGCCATTTATTAAATTAAATAAAATATTAAATAAATAGAGGATTAATAAGGAGGGAGGGTTATGCTCAAAGAGGAGGATTAGAGGTCCCAAGTGTATCCCCAACCTCCTCTTTTGTTATATTATAGATATTATTTCCTAATTTGTCTACTTTTAAGTTTTCAAAGTTAACAAATAATCAATAAATAAATTGGTATATGTTGGAGTCTGAAAGGTCTTGAGTTCAAATCCTAATGTGAGTAAAATGCTCTCAGGAATGGAGACATGGGTTTTCCCATAATTGATTTCTTCTGTAATTGGAGTTGGGTATATGAAGATGCATGTCGCTTAGCCCAAATTTTTCGTTCAAAAAAAATAATTCAAAGTCAAACTTTACGAATTTAACCAAATTTTTATTTTTTATTTTTTTATTATACAATATTTGATAAAAGTTATATAAATTGATTGTGTTTTAGATGTGTGTTTCATTGGTATATATTCCATCAACTATTATACAACAAAGATAAAATAATTATGGTCAAAGTTGATAAAGTTTGACTATAAAATCTTAAAAGTGACAAGTTTAGTTAGACGGAAAAGTACTCGTAAGTTATAAGCAATAAAATATTTGAAATAAGAGATCTAGAATTACAATTGTTTGTCAAAAGTGTAATTGATATATAGGTTAGGATTCTCTGAAGTTGAAAATCTTTTAATTAAATTTTAACTATTGATTTTAATTTAATGGTTGAAAATTCTCTTACTTGACTATTAAAGTTAGTAAAACTTGAAAGGGTTGTAATTTTTTATTTTTAAATTGTTGTTTTCGGTTTATTTATTATTACCCATAATACTAATCTCTAACACAGAAAACCAACTGGGTTTAATTAGTGGTTGGAACTCTTGTCTCTGGAAATAAAAGGCATGGGTTCGATCCTCATGCCTAGGGGTATTCATCAATCTGTCAAACCGTTAAATTCGGACCAAACCCGAAGTACTTGAATTGGTTTGGTTGGATTGAGATGCTAAACGCTGGTCCTACGGTTTAAGTTTTGAAAAACCGGGTTTCTTGGTCCGATTACATTTTGATCAAAGAACAAACCGTCAAAACCGGATTGGGTCAATAATATATATATATATATATATAGAAGAGATATTATGAGAACTAAATATTTGTCGAGAACTGCGAGAATCATTTTTGTCCATTTGATGAAAGTAATCGAGGGTTAAAACCATGTGATGGCATTATTGTAATTATTTTGAACACAAATTAATTTAATATTAAATAACAATTAACAAAAGGGTATTATTGGGAATAAAATAAAATACGGACACACGCACAGATGGATTTAAATTTTGAAAGTTCTCAATTTTTATTATTAATTGAACACCTGTTATAATGATCCATTATTTATGTTTTGTTTATCTTTTTTATTTCTAATCAGTTCAAACATATTATTATTATTATTTAATAAAAGTTAATAAATACGAGCGGTATAAAACCATTGAACAGTCAACAATAATTACTAGTATTTAATTAACCAACAAATAAAAAATATTGGTTAAAAAATTTATTTATAAATGTAAATAATTACTATACTTTAGTTACTAATTAATATATTATGTGTACAATACGAAGCACACAAATATACATATAAACACATATGTACAATACGAAGCACACATGTGACCATATGCACATAAATAAAACTATATCAATATAGATACACATTTGAAGAAATCTTATGATATATGAACATGTAAATAAATCTTATGATATATAACCATGTGATCATCATACACAAGTGTAAATCTTATGATATATGAACATGTGATTATTATACACATATACACAAATCTTATTATAAGCACTGTAAACATGTGACCAACTGAATACTAAAATTCTTTTATGGCCAGTATCTTATTTAATATATACATATCAACAAATCTTATTTCATGTGAACATGTAATTATCTATACGTGTGAAGGAATGTAATTTCATGATGCTTATTGATGACACTTAATTTTTGAGGCCTTCACAAATGCACATTTAGTTTGGACATATAAATATATCACTTAATTCTGAAATATTAGCTTTGTTTTAAAAGGTGTACACTTGTGGAAAAAAAAGGAAAAAACTAACTGTATGTCGTATACTTTTTAAATAAAGAACAATACATCAATATGGGCAAAGCAAAGCAACAACCACCGCTTCATTAAAAATACTCGTATATATATTGACAATCTATTTATGATTAGCGTGAGCTTAAAATTGTGATTACACATGACATTATTCTCTGGTTTTCTAAAACGTTCACTAGGTCAGATTTATATAAAAAATACACATGCTTGCAAAGTTGTTTCATCGTAACCGGTAGCATAACCGATGGAGATATTCAAGGATACTTTTATTTAATTTTTAGTTATTTAAATTAATTTCATAAAATTACCATACTATCCTTAGATTTATTAATTAAATAAAAGTTCTCGCATTTCTTGACATTTTGTTGGTTCTTATTTTAACTTTTTATTATATATATATATATATATATATAGGGGAAAGATAATTTGAGACCAACTAAAAAAAGTTTAAAAAAGGACCATTGATTTTCGTAAGTTACACACTACTATCATGATCTACTACGATATACAAGACTTTTTTGTAAAAATACTAAGACTTTCCAGCGACGGGCCCACAGAAAAATCATGTGTAAGTTAACTTACACATGTGTAAGTTACACATGTGTCACATGTGTAAGTAACTTGCACATGTGTAACTTAACTTACACATGATTTTCTGGTGGACCCGTCGCCGGAAAGTCTTAGTGTTTTTACAAAAAAGTCTTGTATATCGTAGTAGATCATGATAGTGTACAAAAATCAATGGTTCTAGTTGGTCCTGAAATAAGAGATGGTCTCAAAATATCTCACCTCTATATATATATATGTATTTTTTTTCTTACTAACAACATATGATTTTGTCTCTTGTTTTAGTTTTCGCAATGAACATATCGAATATTACAATAAGTACTTGTCACAAAAGCTTTCTTTAGTTTACAAATCACAAAAGCTTTCTTTAGTTTACAAATCATAATGCTTAACTATAAACATAGAAAGCTTTGCAATGATACAATATATAGAAGTATATTAGAAATGCATAATGGAGATCTTATTGCATTTTTTTTTGGATTTTCAATGGATAAAATATAGAAGCATGTTAAAAATGCATAATGGTGAATTTTACTGTAGTTTTTGTTATATGTATCTATATATATAAAGTTTAGTGTCTTGGATTTATTATACCTTCGTATGTTATGTAGTAACTAGTAATAACAATTAAACTTTTTTATTATTAATCACAGATTTGGTATTGATGTTGTGAAAAGAAAGAAAACTAAAACTAGAAACCGTCAAACCGAACCGGCATACATGGTTTGGTTTGGTCTGATTAGACGACACACTTGGTCTAATTTGGTTTGATACATATTGAAAACGAAAATGCCGATTTGGTTTAAGATTTAGTTAAAACCGGACCACAAACACTCCTACTTATACCCAACAAGGCTAGAGGTCCTTTTTTAGCTTTGGTAGAACCTGGAAACAGCCTCTCTACCTTTGGTAGAGGTACGTCTGTCTACATTTAAACCTTCCCCATACACCGTCGAAGACGGTATTGTGACCAAAAACCCGTAGAAAACATGAAGTTATTTTTCTTTTACTATTCTCTAACACTCACACTTGGATTTTCTTTCATGCTTATTACACATTACCTTTTTTTCTAACATTACATAATTGACATCGAACTAATGCACTTTACTTTATAGATACAAGGTGGTACATTACGAGCATCCGACACATTTCCAACCGACGGATACCTTATCGAATTGCACTCACCAAGCTCTCCAAAAACCACAACCCACGAATCCTATGACCCTTTCTCCGAAACAAAAGTCAGAAACGAACCAATCTACTACGAAGACATTACCTTTCGCGACATCCTTTTCGATTCAAGTAACATAGGTGGAGGCCTACTCGTGATAGACTCAGCACGAACACGAATCAACAATTGTTTTTTCCTACATTTTGTCACCGAGGGAATACTAGTCGAACGAGGTCATGAGACGTTCATTTCAAGTACTTTCATGGGAGAGATTCCAACGATTGGTGGAGACGAACACGAGAGGAATTTTTTAGGAACAGCCATTGATCTCGCTAGCAACGATAACGCGGTTACTGATGTGGTTATTTTTTCGGCCAATATTGGTATTGTCTTAAGGGGTCAAGCTAATATTATCAACGGGGTCCATTGTTATAATAAGGCTACATATTTTGGGGGAATTGGGATTTTAATAAAAACAGGACAAAATCGTGTAGATAATTGTTATATGGATTATAATTCTATAATTATACAAGATCCTACACAAGTTCATATTAGTAACGGGTTTTTTCTTGGGGGTGGTAACGTTGTTTTAAAATCGATAAGTGGTAAGATATCGGGGCTAAATATTATCAACAATATGTTCACTGGAGACGACTCTAGAGATGTTGTGGAACTAGATGGGGATTTTGTAAGTGTTGATCAAGTTGTGATCGATCAAAATAACGCGAAAGGCAGGATGAGATTGAAATCGACGATTGGGAAGATGTCGGTGGCCGGAAACGGGACGATGTGGATTGCGGATTTTTCGACTGTGTTAGTTTTTCCGAACAGAATAAGTCATGTTCAATATTCGGTTTATAATAGTGCAGGGAGTATAGAAGGGATGGGAGGACATGGTGTGACAAATGTTACTGGAACTATTGTTGTGGTAGAGACTGAAAAACAAATGAATGGGATTGTGTGGTTTTTAGTTGATCAAAATCCGTGAAGTTTATGATGTTTTTATATTGTTTTTTTTTTTTTCTTTTTTGATGTTTGTATATTCATTGTTTACCAAGATAAAATGTATTTAAATTTTTATCTTATGGTATGAGTGTATAATTTAAAGGTTGTTTTCATTTTTGAGCTTTAATAAACCAACTTTAATAAACCAACTGGGTTGGATCAGTGGTTGAAGCTCATGCCTTTAGAAATAGAGGTCATGGGTTCGATCCTCATGCCCAGCAAGGCTGGAGGTCCTATTCTACCTATGGTAGAACCTGGAAGCAGCCTCTACCTTTGGTAGGGGTAAAGTTGTCCAAATATCAACCTCCCCTATACACCATCGAAGACGGTATTAAGATCTAAAACCCGTAGAAAACAGCATTGGGAGTTACTTTACTTTACTTTCTTTCATTTTTGAGCTTTCAGATCATATTAACTGGTCAGGCAAAGTCTATCAAATATTGTATTTGATTGATATATACTTGTTAGCCCTTTTATTATATTATATTATATCCTTTATTGTATTAGGATCGAATGTGAATAGTAAAGAACCATTTTTAAAGCTTAAAATATAAGCATTAATACAATAGAATATATATTTAGTTTACAATCTATAAAATAAATTTTTTTACAATAAGTGATTTGCGGACTGCTTTGTAGAGTCCAGGTATCGAAACTGAGTGTTTTCTTTCTTTTACATTATTAAAAAAAAAATTGTGACATTTTCTTATATAGATGTTCTTTCGTATTTTTTGGTTTTGCTTTGGAAAACAGTTTTTTTATACTTTTTTTTTTTTTTTTTTTTTTTGGTTTTTAGAGTTTTTTTTCCCTTAGAAAATATTTGTTTGCTATTAAACTTTTTATTATTTTTTTTTCAACTATTAATTACATTTACAATGTTATGTTTGTGGTATAATTGTCTTCATTGTACAAAATGCAAAAAAAGATAATTATAGCCCCACAACGTGAGGTTGTGAAATTTCCTAGTTAACTTTGAAACTAATCAAAATATCATTGTATTTGGTAGACAGTGGATATTTTTTCAAAGCTAATTTAAGGTAGAAGCCAAAATTAATTGCATATATTGTCTTGAGTAACAAACGATATGCAATGTCGAATTGTCGATTCCAGGGAGGAAGATAATAAGGGCCAAAGAGGTAATGGTCCATTGGTCCCTTCAAACTTTTAGGCTTTATCTAGCAACTATATATTATTTAAGAGTTAAAAAATTTCATTGTTTGATTTTAACCCCCCAAAAAAAAATCAGATATAAAAGATAGATACAGAAAACCTAAAACAAATTTGTGTGATTTTACCCCCAAAAAAGTCAGATACAAAAGATAGATGTAGAAAACCTAAAACCCCAAATCACCATCATCTTTATTCTTGATAAATGAATTCTTTCAAATAGAAATAAAAAGAAATTGAAGGCTTTTTAAACATTATTGGAGTCTTGAATTTGTAATTCTTCAAGGAATCAAGATACACACTAAGCCCATAAGGCCATAATTCTTAATTTCAAGAATTGCGATGGTTTTTTCTAATTTATTCATATTATTGTCTATTGATTGCCATAAATTATTGATTGTCTTTTATATAATGATTGATTATTGATATTATCTACTGTCCTACTGATTACTAACTCAAATATATACATAATATATATTAGAGTATGTATTAGCCGATTACGAATATAACATAGTTTATATATTTGTTGTGACAATTTTTATTTGTAACATTTCATATTTCGTTTTGTATAACACTTTGTGGCACTAAGTTGTAACTTTTGGTGGTTTTGATTTGATGTAAAATTCATGTTTTGTATAACAATTTGTGGCACTGTTTTTCGATTTTTGAAGTGATTTTGAGGTCAATTTCATATATAAATTTATGTGGCGCTGATTTTATATATGTAGAAATACATATCATGCAAAAAAAAAAAAATTTTTTACCCCCAGTGATGTCGTTCATGTTCCGCATCGATTCTTCTTAAAGTTGGAAGTTAAATAATTTATATATTGGCTTTTTGATCAATTCTGAATTCCTTGAATCAAAACTTTTTTTTAAAGTTGAATTTATCTTGAAACTTCATGTTGTGATTCGACAGCGAGAGATCTAGCATAGATTGTCTTATCCGGGCTTGTGATAGAGAGCTCCCTCAAAATAGAAATGTCTATTTCAAATACTAAATGGGGGGAAAAGTAAAACTCTGTCCATTCAGACTTGAATCTGAGTATACTCAAACCAAATTCTGATAAAAGGACTACATATATCTCAAAGTTGGTTTAATGAAAATTACAACTTAGGACCTATAAATCACCAAAGAAAGTCCAAACTACTACACCAACTCATTATTGATTTGAATCAAAGTGTATAACTACATTAGGTTCTAAAATCTAAAGGTGTTGTCGACATATGTCTGCCACCCAACAATCCATGGCATATCTTCCTTGTTGACCTTAATGAGTTTACTACTAATAAAGTTATAATAATGATCGCACAGGGTGTATTTGGAAAGGGTTAATATTCGTATGACAAAAGTTGATAGATTTACCAATGTATTAAACACGTACTGTATATAGTAAGCTACAGTCTGTGATAAATTTATCACTTTTTTGTGGTATCAATATCCCCACTTATATGAAAAGAGTGATTGGATTAGTCAAAAAACCCTGCTTTTGAAAAAAAAAAAAATTAAGTACAAGTAGTATTTTTAGTTGTGCGTGAGAGTAGACTATTTGCATCACATCTCTACTCGTATCTCGTAAAAACGTGATTAGGGAATTATTATACTATATATTAAAGATCATCGTTATGATTAATAACTCGCCTACATGGCGAGTTACTATTCGTTCACATCACAGCTCATAAAGCTATTTGGATTTTGTCATATCGCACCCTTTTTGGATTTTTTTTATTACGTGTTACTTTTTGGTTTTTTTCACACTTTTTTTTCCTTTCGAGTATTCAACCTTTTTGTGACACGTCCCGTACCAGTACTTGCATTTTGCTACATCGCATCCGCTTGGATTCCGAACTAACATATTGATGTTACTATGGGCTACTTTTTGGTTTTTTGCACACTTTTTTTAACAACGAGTCGGTATTCGACATCAGCGGACACCTCACCGTATAATGGTGAAGCCTTGTATGTATTATAGACTACAAGTTATAGACCATAAGCTGTTACAGGTGGTGGAGTTTTGCACGTACTTTAAACAAACATATTCATAACAGAATCATTTTTTAATTAAGCAGTCGAAGGTTCAACACAAATATAGTAAAAACGTAACCGCTTCAACAAAACAACTGAGACCCGCAATGCGGGTCCAAAATTTTTCTAGTTGGGATAAAGTGAGTAATTGTTGACACAGAGTATACTTGTTGAGTAATACAATCAATCATAAACTTTTAACAACAATAAACAAAAGTAACAGGGATGTTTTTGAATTTTATTTTGATTTAATATATCATTATTAAAATATAATAGTTACAAGCTTATTTGTGAAAGGATGTGATAATTATACCATCATAAATAATAAATATACCATATATATGTAACACGATTTATACTGTATGCTGAAAATTAACCTTGTATTTTATAGTAGATTAATTAAAAATAATGGTACAATTATCATGTCCCACAAAGAAAGGTAACAAATCTTTCACGTTTACTTAGTTAACAAGTTTAAAACATCAAACTGTTTCTCTTTTAAATTTTATACCAGTAAATGTTAGTAGTAAAATAATTCATATTTATGCTTGGTACTTCAGTGTTCAATAATGAAAGTGTGAGCAAACTCTTGACATGTTAAACGTTGAGTGACTTGGTAACACGTACTAACATGAGTGTGATAAAATGTAAATTTAAGCAACAATAAATGTGAATAGTTTTTACCGTCTACTCTTCGGTACTTTTCACTTTTACCCGCCAATCAGCTCCCACGGTCGACACTTGCTGGCAAAGTTTAACAATAGAACTAAAGATGGTGATGTGCCTGAGTCTAGTCGCTTACATGCTTTATAGGTCAGCTATTAATGCGTGTAATGAGAGTTGTTTTCCAAATATTAATTAATTAGACACAGGTCAAGCGAAAGATGCGTTTAGTTGAAAAATATATTTTTTGTTTGTCATTTTTATTATTTAAAAAAATAATTGTTTGTCATTTTTTTTTCTTTTTCTAAATTATAATCTTGTGTCAAAAGTTAAGAAAATTGAGACACACGAATTAATCAAACTACCCTTGTTGAATTAAATCATCACCAACCCTTACACTATCAGTCTTTTATGTTATTAAATATCTCCACTATCTCCTTTAAATTAAATACATTTATATCAATTATCTACACCATTTGACATTGTCATCACCATCGCCATTCGTCGACGCCATCACACCACTACCATCATCGTTGCATTAGGCGAATATTAGGTTACTAAATAACAAAACGTATCTAGCTAGTTAAAAAATTAAAAGATGTTGTATTAGTCTTTACTCCTTTATAAAAGAAATAACCTCTTTTTATTTTGGGATAATGACCTGTGAGTGTAGTGAACTATGACAAAATATCTATGTTATGTATTGATCTAATCGGGGTCTATGTTATGTAATTAACTTTCAAAATATGTCCTAATGATGCATGCTACCTGCTAATAACAAGTTGCCGGTCACCGTCTAGTTTCATGAGCCTTATGTGGCTGCCAAGTCATCCATTTGTACTTACATGGCTGATAAAAAAAACAGTAAATCATCATCATCCTCATGATCCACTTGCAACATCTCCATCACCATTCACCAGTGTACCCCTTCCATATACTATCACCATAAACAAAAATTCTCATATATAGAAAACGTATTCATACAAATGAGACAGACACACACATGATACATACTCATATGAATATATCTTTCACATTAAAAGAATGAAAGGAAAAAATGTCAGATTCATGTGAAGATCTGAAAAGTACACACACTAATTGGCTCCACCTTCTTCTAAATCTTCACAACCAATTATTTTGGGTATCTTCAATAACTATATCACATACCAACGCCGATGGTTACAGATCTGTCGATATCGATTTTGATCGGAAAGCATAGCGGCGCAGGTGAATACTTTTCCAATGGTTACAGATCCGTCGATAATAGTGAGGGAGATCACTAAATTACTTTTCCGGCGATGGTTAGATCGGAGTTTCTTTTGGCTAGGGTTTGTACGGAAGTTGCTTGTGAGCATTTTGGCACCAACCTCGAGTTCTAACTTCTAAGTCAATAAATCGCAGGAGAAATCGCGGAAATGAGTTTTCCGGTAAGGTTTTTCCGGCGAAGGGTGGTCGGAAATCAGAGACGGGAGAGAGAGAAAGGGTGATCCAACGGACATAAACATATGTTTGAAGTGAGAACAAGAATGTATGAATCCGGTGAGGTCTTTCAGGAGAGGGTGATCGGAAATCACCGGAGAGAGAGAATCTGGGTAATAAAACTATAAATAAATGAGTTTTGTTAATGACAGCCCTTATTAGTTAATTTGATGCATTAAAATTTGTACTTTGCTTATGAAAATTCAGAGAACAGTTATTGATATATAAAGTACTACTCTTTATGCATGTAATAAGCTGTTAATAACAACTTTTAGGGTTGTCATTATCATTTTCCTAAATGTATATATATATATATTTATAATAATAACTAATTACTAAAAAAATCTGGGTCAAACTCCACATCACAACACGCCACGTAATGAGAAAATAAAGGGAAAACCCAGTGACCGGCAATAGGAGGTATGATGCATCATTAGGACAGTTTTTGAAAATTAATTACATAACATACTAGATCAATACATAACATAAACATTTTGTCATAGTTCACTATAATTATAGGCCATTATCCTTTTTATTTTAGGTAATTTTACTTTTGAATTATCAAAATTATTCTTGACTTTTTATGTTTTGCCCTTAATGAATTATAATTTACATTTTAAACTTTTATTTTAACAATTAACACTTTAAGTCCTTATATTTTAAAATTTTCTACTATTACAATTACATCAATCTACACCACTTGACACCGCCACCACCACCAATAGTACCATCACCGACAACACTAGACCGTATTTTCCACCACTACCGCCACATTGCGCAGGTACCATGCTCGTATATTTAAAAACAAATAGAATAGAATAAATAAAATAAATAAAAGTAATGGAGAAACAACGACACCGTCCAGACAGATGTATAAACTAGAAACACACACACACAGATCCACGGATCAAACACGGTTATATTGCATTTTGCATACATAATAATATTTAAATTTAAATTTAATAATATAAATCAATTTGCAAGCCCAAAAATATAGAGACAGAGACATAGACATAGACATAGACAGAGAGAGAGAGAGAGATCTGTTTACAAGATTATAGAAACATATCATCAGAAAACCAAACCCTAACCCACAATTCAATCGATTGATTTATTATTTTTTTGTTTATTAAGATTTTTGTTTTTAAGAAAATTAATAATGGAAGAAGAAGCACAACAGCAACAACAACAACAACAAAAGAAAGAAGAAAACAATAATAATAATAATAAGCAAAGAATATGGATGAGAGATCCCCCAACGGACCGGCCGGTTCGTGTTTACGCCGATGGAATTTACGATCTCTTTCACTTCGGTCATGCTCGTTCCCTTGAACAAGCCAAAAAATCGTATTTCCCTTTTCATTATTTTATTTTATTTTATAACATATATATATATATATTGAGATTTATATATAGTAAGATAAATAGAGGTGATGCAAATAATTGGAAAAGAATCTGGAATTTACACAGAACATATAACATAGAATAAAGTTTGTAGGCGAAGTGTTTGTAACATATTTTTGTTTTACGATGTTGAAATAGGTTTCCAAATACATATCTGTTGGTTGGATGCTGCAATGATCAAGTCACTCACAGCCTTAAGGGGAAAACAGTCATGACTGACACCGAGCGCTATGAATCCCTCCGTCATTGCAAGTATGTTTAAAGATTCTCATTTCACGATATCGATTTTACTTATAGGATGCTATTGACTTTTTACTTGCATTTATGACGTATTTATGTACAAATAATGACACTACTTGTAATCACGCAACAAAGTCATATAGATTTCTGGGGTCATCATATGTTATATATAGTTTAGCTTGACCAGAAAAATAGTTTTTATTCAAGTGAGTTTGTTAATCATGAAGCATGTTCACTTGTAATTTCACTTATCTTTTTTTGTTATGTATGAACTTGGTTTGAGAGCTCCCTATTATTCCTTTATGCAGGTGGGTTGATGAAGTTATCCCGGATGCCCCTTGGGTAATGGATCAGGAATTTATTGATAAGCATCAGATTGACTATGTTGCTCACGACTCTCTCCCGTAAGGTCAACCTACCCTAAAGTATATTAACTTTGTTCCTCAAAGCCCCAGGGCGTATTTTCTCTTGAACGAATACATGTCACAATAAGGCTCCGTGCCTCCAATTGATTAGGAGTTAGTCACGAAGTAATATAGCTGATTCTTGTGTAGTTGTGTTATCTTCTGGATGCTTCCAAGTAAGAAATGATTCGTTAACTATAAAATACAGACATGTCATGCCTGTGCAAACCCATAAGGGACATAGGACATGCGACTTCCAAGTGATAGATCATAGTGAAAAAATTTCTTGGTAATGAAATCCATTGATATGCTTTATCTTGTAGAGGGACATGACAACAGAATCATTAACTTAATGGAGTATGGTTGATGTTTATTGATATCAAGGTTTATGGTATTTAAGTATGTGACGTGTTAAGTGATTTTACATTCTTAAACTTTCAGTTATGCGGATGCAAGTGGAACAGCAAATGATGTCTACGAATTTGTAAGTTCAGATGTTATTTAATACAAAAAGGCTTGGTGCCCTGTAATTTGTGTTCAAAATTTGAATTCTGATTGAACTTGTCAATGAACATCTCACAGGACATTCATGTCACTAAGGGAGTTCATTGTTTCTTAGGAAATTTCGATAGTTTCAACTTTTTGAGTCAAATATTAGATATGGGATGGCGGTTGAGGATCCTTCAGTTCACTTTATCAATGAAAGTACTTGTTTCTTTACAGATCTTGAATTTGAAAATGTCCCAACAATGATGGATAATGTACATCTTTTCCAGAACTGGACATATACGTTTCCTGCAGTCAATTGAGTCATTTCTAGTCATCCCCGACATATTTTGATGTATATCCAAAGAATTTAAACTTCATTAGTGGTCCTGCTTCTTATGAAGTTATGGGTGTTCACAACCAGGAAGAAAAAAAAATGTGTGCAGCTTTTAGCAAACTTAACCGGTCTGTTTGTTGATACTGGTTTGAACCTAGACATTAAATAATTTCCTTTTCAGTTCGGTTTAGGCTCATGATATAAAGTGGACTAGCAACTGAAAATTTGGATTGTTAAAAGTTTTTATTGGTGATGCTTCATTTTGGGTAGTTTGATATTGTAACACTTTTCTTCGTCCAATCTTTCTCCGAGAATGGTACATTTATGCTGTGCTCTAATATTTCTTGGATCAATCTTTGCTTAGGTCAAATCTATTGGAAGATTTAAGGAGACGAAGCGGACAGAAGGTATTTCCACATCAGATATAATCATGAGAATTGTCAAAGATTATAACAATTATGTGATGCGCAATTTGGACCGAGGCTACTCAAGAAAGGACCTTGGGGTCAGCTTTGTCAAGGTATCATTGAACACTCTAAGTTGTACTGCTGTGTATCTTTTATCCTATACTGTATTCTTATGTTTGCATAAGTTTTGATGTACCAGGAAAAGAGGTTGAGAGTGAACATGAGCTTAAGGAAGCTACATGAAAAGGTGAAGAAGCAACAAGAAAAGGTGGAAGAGAAGGTACGGATCCCGTATCTTTCCTTCCTTTGTACTTGAACCTTTTCAGTTGTGTGCGTATTTGAAAAGTTGTTGTATAAAATGTTTGCTTACCCAACATATCTTCTTAAATTATAGAAGTAGATAACGGCGAAGACAAATGCCAATTAAGTCAAACATGGACTTCTGTAAACTTAAGTTTTAATAATCAAGTGGCTTTAACTTTGTATTTTACAAAAAGTAAGATCCAATATTGGATATAATGTGTAAGATGAAATTCTTTATTGTTGTGGTTGCCAATCATTTTGTGTCTATTGTTCGTATTGCAGATCCATATAGTGGCAAAAACTGCAGGCATGAATCATAACCTTTGGGTTGAAAATGCTGATCGTTTGGTTGCTGGTTTTCTTGAAATGTTTGAAGAAGGATGCCATAAAATGGTAAGATCTTCATACGTAGACATAGATGCTATATGTATCAACAAGTGTATAATAAATCTACTTTCATTCCTATTAACCAGAGGTAGCAAGAGTGGAAGGTTGGTCGTGTACCTGTGTTACGTGTTGATTAACATGCTTTAGCGAACATCGAAACATCATTACCAACCAACCAATTAAATGCAAACATGTTGGCTGTTAACCATAGTCCTAAGGTTTATTGTTAGCAGGACCCTTGCTATTCTAACTATCTAGGTTTTTTATTAAAGTGATTTAGGCGACGTAAATCTTAACTATAAACTTTTCTGGCACTTCTAACCAGTTAGATAAATTTATTAGACATACTTGAGATAATACATAGCCCAAATCAGCCCAATTATAAGCAAATGGGTACAGGTACACCTTTAAGCCCTAATATCATCATATTTCATTACGTTCCCAGGGAACGGCGATCAGGGATCGGATTCAGGAGCAGTTGAAGAAGGGAAATGCAGGGGAACTCACGTATGACAAGGATGAAGATGACGATGACAGTGAAGATGGCGATGAGACCGAGTATTATTATGACTATAGCACCGAGGAAGAAGTGTACTCTGATGGAGGAGAAGCTGTACCAGCATCTCAATGAAGTTTGTTATTTCCTGAACGTGTAGCAATATGTGTAAAGGGTTGGATGCAATAGGTATTGACTTGGTATTGAATATGTAGGTTTTGATATAAGTTGGAAGTTTGTTTATGTAATAATTATGTTGGAGTTTCTGCATTGGACAGTTTTTGAATGTATCAAATGTTTTGGCCATAAACTGTTGGCTTATTTAAAAATACGACAAAGCCTGTATACATGAAGCTGTGTTGATGGTTTCTTTTTTTTCTTTTTTTGATTATTTCTTTGATATGATATAAATATGAATTTGAATCCATCATTCTGTATTGCTTTATATTCCAAATAAGTGGCAAAATAGCTGAGTTAACAGTCAAATTGAGTGGACATTCGCTACTTCAAGTCAGCCACTTTGAGACGTAAAATCTCAGTCAACCTTGCAAGATCGATTAAGCAGGTTCTTGAGCCAAATTGGATTCAATATGTTTGTGTGCAGAATTATGTAAACCAACTTATAACAGCTGGTTATGTCTATGTAAACCAACTTATAACTAGCATTTTAAAGTAATACTTTCGAATGAAGGAAACCCAAATAGATGCAAGCCAAAGATTTCAAACATCTTTTACATAATATCTATTTTGATGGAGGAGGGATCAAGTCAGATCTAGGTTACCGCATTTAAATCTATTTAATTTTCTTAGCCAAGTGATTTTAGAGGTTTTATGTGTAAAACAGACAGTCTGACTTACTATTCATTCGAGCCATTTCCTTAACGTTAATTTTTCTGATATTTTTCATTAATGCTGTAGAGGTGAAACACAACCCAGTCATTCCATTTATAAGTAGAATGGGATCATGAGTCAAAATTGCCACTCTAATAGCAGCTATTTTGCTACCAGACTAGTAGATTTGGCTTCCCAGTGCTGAAAACATCTCTACAATGCAAACATTCAATATAGTCACTGCAAATTAAAAATGTTCCCGGTCTGACCGACTGAAGTGGCCAGTCCACTCCGCTCCGGTTTTAAAACCGTGCTTTGTAGACACTAATTTTAATATGGCATCAGTTTGGCCGATCGGGGGGAAAATGGTATCAGTTAATATTATTTGACTGTATCTAAAAATAATATCCAAAAATTCTAATATGTTCCTGCAATCAACTATAATTGAAGTCTTTGGTATCTAACAACACACTTCCTTATAGTTACATGTCTCTTTACGACATCTAAACCGATCTACAACCGTACCTAAAGCAAGTACTTAACCCCACGGGAAGTCAAAATATAAGATATTGGCAATAACCGTTAATCTTCTGCCTCCTTTTGAGCTAAAATGGGTGATACCTGAGGTGGTCCAGAGGTTTGAGGGTAGGCACTCTTTTTGCCCTTTAAGGGTTTTGCAAGCTCTACGTATATTACTCTGCCATCAAAATACTGCAGGAGAATGAACGTTAGATTCTGGGTTAAAGCTGAAACTGAAAACAGGCAAAATTATGGGGAAGAAAAGGCAAGGAAAAACCTTCTCATCCATGTTTTCTAGGGCATTCATGGCATCATCTTGATTCATATATTGGACAAATGCATACCCTTTTGACTTCTTTGAGGTCTCACCCTTAATAAGCTTAACTACAGACAACTCAACACTAAAGTTAAGACTTAAGACAGCAAGAAAAGCGTTCAAAAATTCTCATAATATAGTTAATTTTTGGAAAATCTCATTGAAATACCTTCAGCTATCTGGCCAAAACTTGAAAATTCTTCCTTCAAACAACTTTCACTGGTAGAGTACGATAAATCTACAATTCAAAATGAACGGTTATATTATACCTGACATGTTACAGTTACAAGGACGTACAAACAGATTAGAGAACACCAACCACTGTTACAAGAAAAATAGCATCCTTATCCTTAACAACAATTCAACATATCCTTATTTGGAACTTTGAAAGTTAACATCATCTGCGACGTATCACAATGTAAGTTATAGTAAAGAAAAGTTGACATTGATTTGTACTGACAAGATTCCCTAATGAGTTCATTTGGATGGCATTTCAGACATTTTTCTATAGAGAAACACTTCTGTTAAAAGCTGTGCTACAACACAAATTCTAAGAACTAGAGCCGTATTCATTCTAAACTTTACACTGGTGCTATTGCTGATTGTCTAACAATTAAAGATACAAACTGATCATCGGTGAAGTCCTGCCCTTTCACAATGTCAACATTTTCTTCAAATTCTATTCAAACTACTACCCAACTGCATCAGGTATTCCCAATCAACCTTGCTTATATTTAAAAAAAATAAGTACTTTAAACAAAGTATATCCAGTCGCCCCTCTTACGCTCTATAATGTATCTTTCTATTCTCATTATTATAATAAAAAACAACTAAAAGTCACAATATCTTTCCAAATAATCACCAATGCCTGTCAAAGATTCGAAGGAAGTTAAAGAAAAATGATAGCTCCATCAAGATAACAACCACCTGTGTGCTAGTGATATTAAGGTAGTTGTAGAGCATGGAAACGAGTCAGGAAGCGGGGGATGCTAAGAGCACAACTGTATTAATCACTAAAATACCTGAGTGAAGATAACATGGCAAGGGGGCCAGGTCCCTTGTGGCGTTCTCATGAAAATCAGCAAGTCTCATGGAGTTGACTCGTCAGCAAAGATTGTGTATGTTAAATAAAATCAATCAATAATATTGCAAGACCTAGACCAAAGCTGATCATGGATGACTGACCATTCGGTCTCACAGCCAAATGAAGAGATAAATCTTGAAAAAAGGTGAACGATATATTGCATAGCACTATGGTTAAAGGAACAGTCCTGACTCCTGACATTGGCTTTATGTTAACGGGAACAGACCAAGCTAATCAGCTATCACAAAGGAAATCATGCTGCATTGTGACCCTCTAGGTAGTAACCAGACGTAACCGCTAATAACTTTTTGGAACCATTTCAGGAAGTTGTAACTACTATATAAGTCAGGCATTCTATACACAAATAATACAAAGTGTTATTCTCGTCACCATGGTCTCGAATTTTTGTGCCTAAATCATGAACATCTCTCTTTTAAATGATCCCAATGAGATATTTGTGAAGCTAAATTACTTTATTACACGAGCTTATAGAAATACCGGCTATCGAAATTTTCACCCTACTTACACAAATTCCACCAACACTATATCCTATGCTAATTTACACTTGATACCCATCACAAAGTTCCTTACTTTTAAACATTTTATGGCTCTAAATTGGCAGAACATAATGTAAAACAAATCTTTAATATAGATAACACTAAGATAGATATAGATACATACATATAGATACACACATATTTATAGGAAATGAAAAAGAGGGGGTTGGGAGGAGTTGACTTACTTCTGACCATGATTTTGCTAGCTAAAGGGTATTCAACGAAACAAGCACGCAGCTTTAGAGATTTGGATTTCATAAAACCAGGAAATGGAAGTGATGATGATGATGATGATGATGATGGTCTCAGCCATCCCACACTTGTTATTGTTGACATTACCCAGTCACGCGCTTTTCAAGCTGACCCAACAAAGATAACAGGGATGACACCCGGAATCTTAATATTTACGAGACCTGGTAAGGGCATAGTTGTTACTTGTTAGACTCACGGGTTCATTTTTACGAGTCGAGTCGATTTATATAAAAAATAAAATTAAAAATGAGTCAATTTGTTGGGTGATTTTTTTTCTCCAGACTCTTACGAGTCACGATGTAAATTTTGAACGAGTTAATACAAGTCGTAAACTTAGGATTATTGTAGTTTGATAATATGGTTATGTAATATATATCGTCTTCATGGTTACATTATTGTGTATGTTATGTATATGTATTGTTAATTCTTTTAATATGATTTGAAGATATACTGTAAATTTATGACTCAAAAATATCGAATATGTATTATTTTGGTAATGTATTATGATAACCAACATATATTTTGTTTATAAGTACATAATTATTATCTAGTATATAAAATTGTCGTGTCTCTTACGAGGTGAGTCACGTGTTGAGTCACGAGTCAAAAATAAAGTTTTCAAATCGAGTCAAAAGTTATGAGTCGACGACTATGGCCAAGGGTATTATGAGAGCACCAGCTTTTTCTATCCCTAGCCTTTTCAATTAAAAACTTTTTACTTAAATTGTTAAATATTAAAAGCTCAAAAGTAATTAAACATATAAATAAAATTAAAAGTTTATAACTGTGAAACTTTCAAAGCTATTGTCACAAAACTTGTATATGCTATAATAATAATAAAATGTTTTCACAAAAGTTTCATAACTAGATTTTAGATCCGTGTTCAATACTAGACACAGGGTTTACAATATTATCAATATTAGATCCTCATACATTCAATTCATAAAAGCTTATACTTTTGAAGATATACGGGTCTAAGTGTTATACTTTGCAAGTTGTAGTACAATAATTACAGGTTCGTCACTGTCATTATTAGCTGAGACATATTGATAGTAATTTCTCTATTATAAAAATTTTTTGAAACCAGTTTATACTGTGATATTATTATGAAAAATAATTAAAAATTAAAATATAAACATATGTGTGATCCTATACTTGACATTCAAGTGTATGTATTTGATCATGATGTGGGTCCATAATACGAATAAGTTTATTTTCAATCACATGTCCTATGATCATTAGATAACAATTAGGATTGTTTTAATGTCTTTTATAACAATTAGGACTCTTGATTTGAGTGACAATTGTAATTTAAAAAAATTAAATATAAATACTTTTTGTAATTTTTTTTTATAAGTTTTAAAAATCTCCTCAAGTTAATGGTTAAAAATAAATAAAAATTAATTATTCAGGGCTAAAAAGTGTAAATTATTGATGGCAAACAAAAAAGTGTAAATTAATGAGACTTTTTCTATAAATTAATATAAATACTAATATAATAATATATGTGGATAACGATTATTAGGATTTTTAATTTATAGTTAATCTGAATGATAACATAAGCGATAATCAATTTGATGAAATTGAGCGATTTGATTGGTCAATAAGTCATTAGTTCAACTGTCTTAATTGATGAAATTGAGCGATTTGACTGGTTAATAAGTAATTAGTTCAACTGTCTTATAGTATATACTAGATTTTATACATGTGTCCAACACTAAACACAAGACTTACGCCATTATTAATATTAAATATTAATACATGTAACTCATAAAAGCTTATAAGTTCAAAGTTGAAGATATAAGTAGATACTAAGTGTTCAATTCAAATGCCAAGAATGTTAAGATAACAGAAAAAAAACTAATGTAATAAAAGAATATTGGAAGCATACACCCTCCTTCATCATTTGAAAGACTTCTTTATAGGTGAAATTTGTTATAGTGTTTTTTGTCTTCTCATCTTTGTCATATATTTTCTTGACTTAACTCAAAATTTAATTTATTTTTAATTATATATATATATTAATATATATATATATGATAGAACATATTATTGGATATATATTAGCTATTATTATTATTTATTCCATTATATTAAAATTATTGGGTAAAAAGTCTAAATTTGTGATTGAAATAAAAAAGTGTAAATTATAGTCAAAATTGAAAACAAAAGTCAACATTTAAAAATCGAGAGCTGTGATTGGTCGATAAGTTATTATAGCAACCATGCTTTAATATAATAAAAGATAAAAATAGCTTTTCAAAAGACAAGCTTTACAAAACTATCCTTCGATATGCTCTGATCGAACATTATATAATCACAAATTATATCAACCATCATCATATTACAACTAGTTGGTTCCGACTTTCGAGCTCAGCGTTGTGAGATCTCAACTTTTGTGTTCATATGAAATCAAAGTACAAAACTATAGGATGTAACGTGGCAAAATCCGAATGGTGAAACAGTCAAAAAAACCAAATTTTGAAAACGATGCAAAAGCAAAAGTTTTCAAAAACAAAGATAAAACCCAAACAGAGTGCGCCGTGATAAAATTCAAATGATTGAATAGTGTCGTGAAAAGCAAGAAGGAAAACAAACTATGCAAAAAACCAACAAAAACTCAAAAAGAACCCAAAATGATTGAAATATGATGAAATTAACAAGGTACAACGTGATCGAGTCGGAACATGTCACGTCGCTATCTATTATTCACGAGTATTGGAGGAGTACCCGTGCAATGCGGCGGCGATAACGGCGACAGTTGGTCGCGGGGGCAGTGGTGACGGCAACGGGTGACAACAGTAGTGGCGGTAGCGATAGAGGTGTGATTATTCATGTAAAAGAAAAAGAATGCGGTAGCGATAGAGGTGTGATTATTCATGTAAAAGAAAAAGAATCAAGGAGTAAAATATTAGGGTTGTTTAAGTATAAGGGTATTTTGGTAATAAAAAAAGTGCTGAATTTTTTAAAATAGAAAAGTCAATTAGCTTTATAAGGGATTACACATGTCATCTTCTATTAATAAAAAAAAGATGATATATTAAGGCGCCTGGTGACCCGACCAGTTTTTTAGTAAAATGACCACACTTTTTGCAGCGAGGGTCGCTGCAAAAAGTCCATCGTACGTAACCGTACATTGTGGACTTGATGGTCCACAGTGGACTTTTGTTTTATCCACTTATTGCAGCGACCCTCGCTGCAATAAGTGGATAAAACAAAAGTCCAATGTAAACCATCAAGTCCACAGTGTACGGTTAAGTTCTATAAATATAAACTATATGAGCGTCATTTTCGTTGTGGACCATCGTACGTAACCGTACATTGTGGACTTGATGGTCCACAGTGGACTTTTGTTTTATCCACTTATTGCAGCGACCCTCGCTGCAATAAGTGGATAAAACAAAAGTCCAATGTAGACCATCAAGTCCACAGTGTACGGTTAAGTTCTATAAATATAAACTATATGAGCGTCATTTTCGTTGTATCTTTCAGTATTATTACTATCGTTCTTCTATCTATCTTTCGTTCTATCTTTCAGTATTATCTATCTTTCAGTATTATTACTATCGTTCTTCTATCTTTCAGTAATATAAATTGTAGATCTTTAGTATTATTATTATAGTTTATCATTATTTCACATGGATTTTGAAAGTATATGGGGCAAAATGGGTGCGGAAGGTTTTGAGCTTCACTTAGAAGCACCTGATGAAGAATTTGAGATACCAGAGGCGGCCCCTCATTTTGACTACGACGCTAGGGTTTTCCACACCGATTAGGTATCCTTGTTAACTTTAAAAAAAACTAATTTAGGCAAATATCATTATTAGTTTATATTTTAGTAGTATTTAATTTGTGTTTTGTTGTTAAATTTATTGCATATTTAAAATGTTAGATATTTATTAGTATACAAATTAATGATAATTTTTTTTAAAAAAACTAATTTAGGCAAATATCATTAAAATATTTATATTTTAGTACTATTTAATTTGTGTTTCGTTGTTAAATTTATTGCAATTTTAAAATGTTAGATATTGCATATTTAAAATGTTAGATATTTATTAGTATACAAATTAATGATAATTTTTTAAAAAAAAAACTAATTTATGCAAATATCATTAAAATATTTATATTTTAGTACTATTTAATTTGTGTTTCGTTGTTAAATTTATTGCAATTTTAAAATGTTAGATATTTATAAGTATACAAATTAATGATAATTTTTTTAAAAAAAAAACCAATTTAGGCAAATATCATTAAAATATTTATATTTTAGTACTATTTAATTTGTGTTTCGTTGTTATATTTATTGCATATTTAAAATGTTAGATATTTATAAGTATACAAATTAATGATAATTTAAAAAGAAAAAAACTAATTTAGGTGTTCGATTCACACAAAGAATTGTTCAACTGGGTCAAAAGTACAGGATTGCAGCTTGGTTATGTGTTAATCAAACGACGAACAAATTCCAACTTAGCTGGTGTAAAAAATAAAGTGACGATAGTCTATAATCTTTCTGGGAAAATGGATGATAGGATAGGCGGGCTCGTTAAAAAGACACTTAAATGTCAGTGCCCCTTTAGATTAATCGGTCGTTTGACTGATGATGGTTGGAGGGTAACCATTGTAGACGACAAACATAATTACTATCCAGCTGAGAATGTGGAGAGTTACGCGTACGCAAGAAGGTTTACTTTTATACTTTTAATTTTAACTTTATAATAATTTTTAATACGTCTTAAGTAGTTTATTTAATCAAAATTTTTAATTCAATTTTTTACATAACTTTGGATATTTAGTTCAATATATATATTTTTAACATAATCTTGGCTATTTATTTTAATCAATTTTTTAACAAATTTTAATCTACGTCATTTTTAATTTGTCAATATTGTAACCAAACAGTAAAACACCTAACACTAATGACTAAAATATTCTAACAAATCAATATATTAACTTTTTAACTTAATTTTTTATACGTCATACTTTTGAACTTAATTTTTATAATTAGTTTTATCTATATTTTTGTTGAACTAATTTTTATTACGTCTTAAGTAGTTTATTTAATCAAAATTTTTACATAATCTTGGTAACTTAGTTCTATAATATATTTTTAACTTTTTAACTAAATTTTGTACACGTCATACTTTTTAACTTAATCTTTATATATAGTTTTATCTATATTTTTGTTAAACTATTTTTTTATAAGTTTTAAGTCGTATTTTTTAATCAATTTTTTTACATAATCTTGGGTATTTAGTTCAATACATATATTTTGATCATAATCTTGCCTATTTATTTTAATCAATGTTTTAACAAATTTTAATCTACGTAATTTTGCATTTAACAATATATTCTAACCAAACACTAAAACACCTAACACTAATGACTAAAATATTCTAACAAATCACTTACAAAACAAATTAGTGGCTCCTAACAAATCACTAAATTATCAACAAATCAAAACTAACTATACTAACAAACCTATTAAAATCCTATAAACAACTAATAATCCTAACAAAACTAACAAATTAACAAAACTAATATATACACAAAAACTATACTAACATACCAATATTCTAACAAAACTAACCAATTAACAAAACTAACAAAACTAATAATAACATACCAATATACTAACAAACCTATTAAAATCCTATAAACAACTAATAATCCTTACAAAACTAACAAATTAACAAAACTAATATATATACAAAAACTATACTAACATACCAATATAACAAATTAACTATCAAAAACACATATAATAAAAATCAAAAAGCATAAAATACATACCAGAATTTGAAATGACCGGAAATTTTGGGGGAGGACGACCGGCCGGAATTTGGGGGAGGATAGCTGGATAATCAAACGGCGGACGGGAAATAACGGGGCTCTTCAAAGTCCAGATGTCGCTGCTAATACTACTTCCCTGTAAGACAGACGGTGATGGGTGGCGGTGGACGGCGGTGGCGACTGGCCGGTGGTGGCTGGCGGGGGTGATGATCCCGAAACTTCGTGATACCCGGATTGTTATACCAAGGGGACTGGATTGTTAGTAGCCGGAGGTGTTTTGGTGGATGGATTTCTTAAATATTGTTAAAGAAAATCGAAAGAAAAAGTGAAAGAAAATGATGGAATGGATGGGTGGATGAAGGAAAATGATGGAATGGATGGGTGGATCGGTTTTATTTCGAATTCATTCCGGGTTAACTTATTGCAGCGAGGGTCGCTGCAATAAGTGGAGTAAAGTCGGTCAAACCATTTAAAGACCAGGTAGTGGAATGCTGACGTGGCATAAGTTTTTGCAGCGACCCTCGCTGCAAAATTTGCCTGGTCAAATTACCAATAATGCTGGTCGCGATACGGGGCGCGTATATTAAAGTCTTAGGATATCTATTGGGTCAGATATTCATTGCCATCTCAGGTGTTCGCCACATTTAGTCAATACATATATTAAATGTTTTATGTTTAATCAACAAATATTTTTCCAACACGCCCTCCAACTTTCTATTTGTATCAAGTCTTATATCGATGCATCCATTGTTGATTTAACATTAACACTATAAATAAAAGCGAAGCAAAACAAGACTATCGACGCCATCACCTTTCATTGTCGGCCCATAAATATTAGATCCCGTCATATTATATAGGTTTTTGCTAATTACCCGATACAAATTTTTATTAAATAATATGGAATACGAGTAGTTCGATAGTGATCATTGATCAACTGGTCCAAGTCTATTTGGATGACGAACTACAACGCAGGCTACATATGGTTTTTGGATTGGGCTTCTTTATCAGCCATGTTTATACCGATTGGGCTTTAGAAAGTGTATAAATGAAATTATGAGCTTGATTTTCTTTGGTTACTTACTGGGGTTATTTCTTATTTGCATCCAAATTTATAAGCTTCCAAATTTGCAACTAGTAATTAGTCACTCATAACCTCTGGTAGTTTTATTCGAATTTGATGTCTTATATCTTTGTTACTTATCTAGAGACCTTTGTGTCCTTTGTTCTGGATTTAACTATGTAACTGGTTCAGATGTACCACTCCCAGTTTCGTATAGATGTTGGATTATAACCTACAACTAAATTAGTGGGTTGTAATAGGCATTTGACATGCAAGAGAACACAACAATCCACTAGAGAGTATCAAGTAAGGCTAGTAAGAGCACTTGTCTAGATCTCATATTTTCAAGACAAATAAAACAAGAGAATCCTATGTTGTGCTTGTTAGTTATTTATTTCATCACCTGATCAATGGGAAGCGATAATCGTACCACCAGTTTTGATTAATGTACCACAATGTACAAATTGTATAACTGACTGTACAAGTCAATAATGCACAATTGTAGTACATCAATCAAAATAAATGGTACGAATGTCACTTCCATTGGTCAATACCTCTTTCGTTATGTATAAGTGTCGAATTTCCTACGAAAATTTTTCCATGGCAACTTCGTTAGTAATCTGTCATAAAAATGTTATTTTTTTTTATTGATATACTTTTGTCTGAATTTCGTGGGAAAATCGTGAAAATTTCCTATGAAAAACTTTTGTCGGAAATTTCGTTGCCGATATTCAAATTTTCTAGTAGTGTGATGTATATCATACATACCACTAGAGATAAGGTAGGTTAGACAAGAGTTAAATAAAAGATGCTTGTAATCTATAACCTAGTGTTTACTGATGGTGTACCCCTCCGATTCATCATACGAAGATAAATGTAACACGAAACACCTATACAAAGGACATGGTTACGGAGGTGTTCCACAATTAAAAAGATCAACATAAATCATTTCCAAAGATAAGAAGATATTCACCAAAGAATGAATGGATATCTTTACCAAATCCGATTCCTATATAAAGATTATCTCTTAAGGAAACTAAATCGGATAAATATGGTAATTAGATGTTGATTATAAGAAGGAAGGGAAAAAATCTTAACCTTCTTCTCCAAAAAACCTTCTCTTATAAAAGGAGAAGGACTTATCCACATTCGGCACGATCTCAATCGGCCAAAAACCCTAACACTTATATTATTGGCGTAAAGAGGCATTGCCCTACTTTTGGGTAATCGTCAACAAATCTCAAATCCCTTATATGTTTACTTTAAAGTAGCCTCTCGCGTTCGATAAATGCTAGAAGTGGTTTGGTGCACAATCATGTACACTACAAAACACTATTATTTCTGACAAAACCTTTTAAGCCTTAACTTTTTTTTTTTAATAATGACGGAATAAAAACAATTACACAACTAACAATGAAAACGTAAATATCTTTCTACATCTTCATTTGCTTTGAAAAATCTACAAATTGAACATTTTTTTTTCTTTAATCACCTTCAATTATATATAAAACATAGTTATAAAAAAATTTGTAAATATCTTGTAATTTAATATTATAAAGTAAATATATATTAGTCAATCCTCGAAGCAAGTTACACCAGGTAACATGTATACGAAATTTGTATATAACACAAGATCATGATTTTAGTGACAACTTTAATAACATTATCCATCATCATACATAAAAATATATTCTTTTAGAATATCAATCTCCAAACTATAAAAATTCTCAGATGTAAATATATTTTTGAAGATATTTTTGTGACATGAGCTTACGATTGAAAAAATTTGAGAAAAAGAATTGAAATGTTAAGAATACATGAAGATGGATATTGTTATTCTAAAAAAATTTGATAGTAAAAAGTTAGATGGATAAAAAGAAGTGTATTGTGTTTTAGTTTAATCAGATTATCTGAAGTTGGAGGACTAATATCATCTCTTTTTTTTTAATGTTTAGTCAAAGATAATGTAAGTAATATAATATAATCTAAGGGTAAAAAATAAAGATGAAAATTTAATGGAAGGTAAAATTACTTCACGTTGCTATTTAAAGTTTCTGATTTATTTGAGATAAACATGATATGTTCCATTTGGCCTTTCTCAATCAAACAATTAGCCCCTTTTATTAATAGTAATTCCTAATTCCCGTTTCTGGTTTATATTTGATAAGCACAATACATATGTTGCAAAACTCAGTCTACTCTGTCGAACGGTTTAACTTTTGGTTCATTCTTATTACACTCGTATTGCTTTCATCTAGCTCGAGGAGCGGCATAACAAAAAAAAAAAAAATTCATTGCACCCCTAGACACAAGTCATCCTTAGCACCTAAATTCCGGTTCATGACTAGCCGACTAGTATCCGGTTAAAAAAACAGACAGCATTCGAGTGAATTCATATTGGATGCCATATTTTAAGAAATGGACAAATAGAGCAAATCAGGGTTGTAATTGGATGGAATATGGGGCCATCTACGTCAAGTCATCACAATATGACACATTTTATTTCCACCTATTAAACTCGTAAGATATACGTGTATGGACTCTCTAGTACATATATGGTGAAACTTAACTCAACTTTTTACCCAATAAGAGAGAATATACCAATAATAGTTGCATCAACCAATTACACCTTATTTTTACTTATTAATAGCAATGCAAGCTTGTATTATTTACTTGAATGTTAATTGACTCGATCATTTTTTAAAAAAAAATGCAAACTCATAACATGCCGAAAAAAAAAGAAGAAAGCATACATTTCACTCTACTTAGGCAAGAGCACTTTCATAATTGATGGTTTCATGTTAAAACTATATTTATATAAAAATATATAAAAAGTATCTCTGTTAAAGCTATTGACGATGCTACTCTTCCTTTTGATTCATATACTACTAGATGAAATGCAAGGTCAAGATATATACATGTAGGGATGTGCATGGTCCGGATTGTATGGTTTTAACTAAGAATTTAAATCAAACCAATAATAACGGTTTAATGTTTTTTAAACCAAACCGTCTATACTAGTGTCTTAAACCAAAACCAATTAAACCAGTTTGGTTTGGCCGATTTAACTTTTATAAATATATAAATAAAATCATGTGCTTATACTTAACATACTAAGATATAGTGAAATTATATTCTTCATATGTCACAACTTTACAGATACATAGACACTTATTTGATATGTATGCTTGTAAGATATAAAACAATACAATGATATAATTAATACGATGACATAGTTGCTTGAATAGAAATATAAACTTATGTTTATAACTGTATATTTTAATCTAATGGTCCGGTTTGATTTAAATGGTTGATTCAATCTTTAAAACTGCAAACCAAACCGTAAAAACGGTTTATGGGGAAAAAAAACTATCGGTTTAAATTTTTGATTTCCAACCGACCAAACCGTACAATTGGTTTGGTTTAACTGGTTTTATTGGTTTCGACCAAACCATGCACATCCCTATATACATGTCTGGAGAGTCTAACAGACCGTTTGCCCACCTCTGAAACCTGTCAAGCAGAAATATTGAAGTTTCCTCTTTTCTCTACCCATGATGTCTCGATTATGTGGAAATACATGATTCACCTGTTTGCATATTGCTCTATTGCTGATAGACTTTGGAAAGCAATTTCTAGATGGCTAGATGTTGATGTGTTATTAAACCCTAAAAGATTTGATGGTATGGCTTGATAATGATGGCCAAAGTATAAACCAAAACAAAAGGGCAAATCTCAAGATGATTTATTTGGACCAGAAATGAGAAGGTATTCGTGACTCACCAAAACTGAAATGAATACTTATTTGATTCTATTATTAGTATTTCATTTTCTAGTTTTTCGTTTAGGGTTATGTTTCGTAAAACTAGCTGATTGCTGAAAACTGATAGCTGGTGGGCTATAAGTTGGTAGGTGGATGTGCGAAGTCGTGTGTTCGATTCCATGGCCATGCATTAATATTTTGTATTTTTACAATATAGTGTAAAGTTGGACCGATAAAAACCAGTGACAGGACCTCATTAATAATGCATTATTTTCCAACCTACAAAGGGTTTGCAATCCATTTATCTAACAATAATAGTGTTTCTTGTCACGGTTAATTAGTGATCCAGAGAAAAGATATCGATATAATGGAATTGAAAATATCAGTTATGTTTTCCAGAGTTCCATTGTGTAAAACATTGTTCCTTTTTATGGCTTCGAGAATATTGCACTTGTGTTTGTTGATAGGAATATTGTTCCATCTTTTAAGTTAAAAGTTATGGATAATTACTTATACTAGAAATTTATTGTGTTGAATTTTCATTTCTTCTAAAGAATACAATCAATCTAAGATATTAATTTAATTTTCTATGTAACAAACAAATGAAAACACTATGAAAAAACTAGCCAGTAAACATTGATTGAGTTCCCTTTATTGGTATACAGCCCGACGTTGTGTCTGTCTGGCCACTGGGCAACAGAAGGTGACAGAGTTTTGCAGCCAATGACTCATACAAATCTAGAAAGAAAAACAGTTGAGGGATAGTTATTAAGATTCAACTATTTGATAAAGAACATATCTAGCCTATGATGGTAAGTTCAGAGGTACTTTTGATTTTATCTAAGTTCTTGAGTTTGATCATAATTGATGGCAAGGCTTTAGGTTTCTTCCTCTGAATACTTGTAACGACTCATGAAGAACATCTCGTTGTCTAGGGCACATGCAAGGTTTCACCATTATACGATGTAGTTTCCCTGATGTCGTATCCCGTTTAAATATTCAAGAAAAACGATCTATATCTAATTGACTTCATTACAGTTTTCAATCTCATTGGGTCAAGCCTTGTCAAGAAGAAATATTGACAATTAGTTCAAATTAAATACCAAATCAAAGTAAGTTTAAATAAGAATATATGGTAGAGTATATGTCTATATGATTTCGGTTTGAATTCGATTTATATATCAAACCAGCACTTTTTTTAAGTATGTAAACTTCTTGTAAGTAAAAGTTAAAAGTTTAATCAGAATATTAAAATTAAAAAAAAAAAAGGTTTAATCAGAATCATTTGCTACACCACAATTTTACTAAATGGACAAAAGATAATTCGACATAATTAGTTTACATAAATATATGAACCGACCCAAATTTAAAAGGTACCTAGACGTACACTTATTATTTTGAGACTAGTGATGTATTAAATTTTCTTTAAAAGAAACTACACATAGAAATCAACACATCATATTACAAAAGGCTAACAAAGATAACTATGATTTAAGCTCTTAAAAGGAAAGAGTGTAGTGCTGATGTGCCAAATTTTGGCACAAACCTCACCCAATCAATTGGTTACACGTAGGCCTCCAAAAAAAAACCTAAATTTGGCAAAAACTATCGAATTTAAGCGGGTAAGAAGCCTATTTACCAAAAAGTGCTAAAAAACCACATCCAATCAAATGCTCTCAATATTCACTTCGATTGCTCCTAAAGTTCACATGCATCGGCTTCGTATGGTCGATTTTTCTTGCCAATACCCCTTACCAAAATGTGCCGAAATGAAGGGATAAAACCACACCTAACCAAATTGTGTCAATTAAATATGTCAATGGAATCTGCCGACTATACTTTTGCCCTAATTAAGTAAAGTAAACTGGAAAGATCAAACGTTAGAAGTTGAAATGTAAGATTAGATGCTTTATAAGGTAACTTTCTTTTAACTAACATAAATTATATTAAGCATAAAAATAAACTAATAAGATGCTAGTGCCGAAAATACTTTATAAAATATATAAATATAAAAACGTATCTATGTGTGATGCGACATCGAAGATGGTTGTGGTGAATCGTGTAGCTAGGTTATTGATGTAAAAATATATTATTATTTATTTTAGGAATTCAATGGTAGATATCATAAATTAATTCCATTAAAGAAGTGTTTAGTACAATAAAATGAAAATGGAGGAAAGGGATTAGGAAAGATGAATGAGAAAAATAATGAAGTGAGAATCAGTTCCATTTCTCCCATTCTTAATAAATTGTACAAGATGGATAGAAATGATTTTTATTTAAAAGTTTGTATTTTTTTACATTCATTCCGTGCTTGTACTAAATTACGGAATATATTCTCTTTTCAAATATTCATTCTCTTTCTCATTATTTTCATTCTCCATTACATATTCATCGTCTCTGATTTCCTCGTACCAAACACCCCCTGAGAGTATACTGGATATTTAATATGCTCATAAATAGTGTTAGTTATATTATTAATGGCATTTTGGTTATTTTAAATAGTGTTAGTTGAAACTGTCTTATATCGACTTCCACACCCTCTATCTCATTCTCCTCATTAACAATGTAGTCACTGTCTTCACCCTCTTCATCCTCTTTCTCAGTTTCATGACCCTCATCATCTTCATTATCATTTTCACCATTGCAACTATCAGTTACAACCTTTTGTTCAACTACCTTACCCTTTTCATTCACACATGCATTAACATTGATATTATCTTTTACATTTCTTAAGTTCTCTTGAGTACTAGGGGTTAAAATAGGTTCCTCATTCCAATCAAACAATAACTTTCTATAAGTGCCACTATTATTCTTTGGTCTAGTCTTAGGTTTTTTAGATGTAGCTGTATAATCATCTGGTATCTCTTCTATAACAACATTTGTTTTTCTTGGCAATAAATGACCATCTAAATTTGACATCCCATGTTCAATGTAAAGACTTGTAAGGTTGGCATTCTCTACAAAATTAGACAATACATGGACATCTTGGTCACTCACTAAGGGGTTTAAGCTATCATCTAATGAATGCCCAGGTTTCAGAAAGTGATGGAACATTACCTGACCTTCAACATAGCCTAAATCCTCCATAATGGAGTCCAACTCATGAACTGAAAACTTATCGATATCGATACAGTCAGCATGGTCAATCTTGCCCCTTTCATAAGTCATCCATGGCCATTTAGTGAAAAAACCTCCATGGTGAACCTTGAAGGAGAACAATTCAACATAAGAATCTACAATATTTAAGAAATATGTTAATATAAACCCTAAAAATTCATAAAATATAAACCCGTAACAGTTATTTAGGGGTTAAAAACCCTAAAAAATCATAAAATATAAACCCTAAAATGAATAATTCTCACGATACATAGTATCCATATCCCATAAGTGATCTTCACCATGTACACCAATAGTATATAATGAGCATGCCATTTTGTAATTGCAGATTTATTGGATGATCATCGGTTTTAGGGATTGATATGGATTATTTTTGTATATATTGAGGATTATGAATGATTTTGGGGAAATCGTTTTGTGTGAATATAATATATATATATATATAAGAAAGAGAAACGTGGGAGTGGGGTGGCTAATTACTGGAGTACCCCTCACGTGGGTGTCACGTGGGGGGTTTAACGGAGACCACTTGACGGTCAAACAGTCAAAGGACTGAACATGATCTTTATCCACCTATAAAGGACTGTCCTTGAGGTTTTGGATTTTAAAGGACGAAAGGTGACTATTTTGATAAAACAACAGGGACGGTTTATGTCATTAACTCTAAAATTTATAACCCTCATCTTAAAACTTAAAAGTTAAAAAAAATAGATATACTAATTGATGAAACTACCTTTAATAAATTAAATCACTACCAACTTATAATATTAAATTACACTATTTGTCTTTTATATTATAAACTATCTCTACTATTATACCTTTAAATCAAACATCTTTACATCATATACCTACACTATTTAACATCACCGTCACTATTAGCACTATCCGTTGCCGTGATCATCTCGCATTGTGAAATTATCATGGTAGTATAATGGTAATGATATGTACTGAATTAAACATTCTAGACATAAGTTGATCATTTTGGTATTTTTTTTTTTTTTTATATTTGATTTTCACATGTTTTATTCTTTTCTTGAATCATTTAACTTACGGTTAAGGTATGACTTACTTTCCAAAAATAAATAATACTCTGTGAGTATGTTGTCAAAATATTTGAGGTGATTGGCATTTAAATTTGATGGACTCAAGTTTGACCACTTTCCAATCACACCAGCTGTCTCTTTGTTAATCTATGATTGAAAAGAGTACCTTCTGCCATTTCTTGCAACACAACTACCCTTTCAATTATTACTATTTTTAAATCACTCAATTAGATTTGTTTATTTTTCTTTCATTAAACAATCACCATTATATAACATAATTTTTGAAAAAGTTAATTTTGAGTCATTTTATATTTATTTTTTTTACTTTTGAAAAACCAAATTCTTGTGCTTGCATATTCGATAACTTTGTGTTATATAGTTATCAAAAAGGATCATATTATGTAATCAACATTTCTTGAAAAACACTGATACTGTTGGTTTATATTATATGATGTATTTATCATAAGGGAAAATGATCCGCAGATTTTATCTAAGCTTAGGTATTGCCACATTAAAAAAAGTTACAGATTAAACTTTTGAACTTGATAAACATGCATACCATTGAATTTTACATAAATCCCCCTCTAAATTTTACATAATCCTCTTTGCTTTACCTGAAATAGGTACTGCATGTTTTACCTAACCTTTGTGTAATGTAAATATTCTTGAAAATAACCTTACAAGAAACTTTTCAAATAATCTTCCGTGAATTGTATTAAGTTCGATAGATGTAAATAAGCTTTGGAGAAAGATAACGTGTTATGTTTTTGACGGACATAGAGTGTGAAGACCGCTCGGTTTGGAAAATATACATATGAAAACACAACTTTGACCACTCTTAGCAACCATACTTTCTCCAAACTAAGCGGTTTTCAGACTCATACAACAATGTAACGCATTGTACATTCTCCTCCTTCAAATCTTTATTACATACATAGAACTTGAAACACTTCTTGAAAAACTCCTTGAAAGATTTTTTGTAACTTTTTTCATAAGATTTTGTACATTTTACATAGTAAACTTTTCAAACCAGTAGGAGTAGGCATTCTATCTTACTCTTACTTTTAAATTACACGTATGTCTGAAAACCAGGACTCTCGAAAAACCCTTATAAATCCACCCCCCATAAATGTGAGAAATGAGACTCGAACCCAGATGAATCCTTCCAAGGTCAAAAACCCAGGGCAACTAACATGTAACTATAGTGATGTATAAAAATATGTTACACAAAATGTTTTTTCAAAAAATATATTACATAATGGTAATCTATAGTCCTTTATAAAAATTATCACACATCCCATTTTTAAAATAGTTACATATAGAATTACTAAATTACTCTTAATAAACACCTACTATGAAAAAAGTTTTTGTATAATACCATATTTGTCCTTAATGAATTAATTTACACTATAAGCCTTCATTTTAATAATTAACAATTTAAGCCCTTAACTTCTAAAAATTTACACTATCACAATTACATCAACTTACACCACTTGACACCGCCACCACCACCAATAGTACCATCACCGACACCACTAGATCCCATTCACCTCTACCACCATCGTCGCATTGTGCGGATACCATGTTTGTTTTAACCTTATCTAAACCTAATGTATGTTGGTGTGTTAAGGACTTAAATGATAGCTCTTAAGGAACCACAATGGTTCAACCTACAACTTAATTTTTACCTGAAAATTACTTCATCTATAAATCCTTATTATAAAGCATTTAGTCCTATTATATTCAAAATTAAAGGATTGAAAATCGTAAAATGTCACCGAACAACATTAATCATCTTAAACATCTTTACTTGATAATTGATATATCTATAATTCTCCTATTAATTAATTATACTTATGTTATTATCAATTTAATTTATCACATAACCGTAATATTTTATAATTTATAATATATGAAAAAGGTCATAGTTTTTTTAGTTCACCGTAACATTATTTTGTATACTTCGTGTGGATATAAGTGTTATCATTTTCTTACACAAATTATTGATTTGAAATTAACATTCACGACATCGTACAAGTATAATGGGACGGAATAACACTAATAACTCTGTGTTTCTGTGTTTCTGTGTTTGATAGTTTTCCCATTTATTTATTTTTCTTGTTCAAGACTCCGCAATAGATAATTAGAAATTAAAAGTATGAAAATCTAATATTGATAATATCGTAAACCTCGTGTCCAGTGCTGGACACGGGTCTAAAATCTCGTTGGACGCTATAAGGAAACAACTCATATGGGGAGGGGTGGAAGGCAAAAGGAAAATTTATTGGATATCATGGGATAAGGTGACTACGCCAAAGATTGAGGGTGGGTGTCATAAGGGGGTTCATAATAGCTTTATATTATGAACAATACTCCGTAATTGAAAAGGCTTGATTGTCAAAATTAATATAAATTCTGATGGGATAAGTGGGTACCTATCAAGGTTAATGTATTTGGATGGAGGGTTGAGATAGGTCGACTCCCCTGACTAAGGATAAGTTGGCGAAAAGATACGTAATGGTTAAAAGATACAATTTTAGAAGTGGTTAGGAAAAGGTTCGGAAAGGATACCCAAATTAAGTCGCATACATCTGATTAAAAAAAGACTCATCCTTCTTAAACAAGTGAAAAGGGAAAACCTTACCCGTGTATCTGTTTTTCATATACATAATCTGTATCGAATTTGTAAGAATTATCATTAAAAAGGTTTTAATGATAAAGAAAACCTCATAAACGTTATACTTGGATTTCCTTTTCTGTTTGACCTAGAAACAATTAACCCAAGGAACCCTTAATGGGAACATGAATCCGTGTACCCAATGCCTTTAGTTGGTTCCTCCCTTTGTGCCCTACAGTTAAGTATGACAAGATGGTCATTGATGTTACTCTATTGGGAAGTACTAACTTATGCAAGTTGGTCATTTGTTGTGCTTTTACTCTGCCAAAGAGGTCATCCACGATAATGTTTGCATCTTGACTTAACCTCAATCGTTGGTACGTAGGTCCTAACCACGTGGGTTAGAATAAATCAACCAATCAATCTAGATAAGTGTCGGTAATATATGAAGTCTGGTATCTATTTACTTATTTTATTAATTGTGCACCTAGCCATGTTTTTGGTATTTAAACATTTTTAATTAATCTCTTATTTTTAATTTGTACATAATTTTTTATAAAGATATATACACAAGTCTTGATCTCATTATTGGAAACTTATTGTGTATATGACATGAGATTAATGATATATGTATGTGTTATATAGGCCTGACTCCTGAGCTCTTCTTCACATCTACCATGAATGACAATGTAAGCTAGAGTGAAATTTCAAAACTCTTCAAAAAAGATATACATAATCAACTTGTGACAAATACATAGCGCATGTCTGTTAAAGACGATAGAGTTTATCCTGATTCCTGAATGGCAATGTAAGTTGGAGTTAAATTTTCTAACAGGACTCTTCAAAAAAGATATACCTGTTTGGAAAATGATAATGACAGCTCTAAGGGTTGTCATTAACATCTTATTACATGCATAAAAAGTAATAATTTATATATCAATAATCGCCCACTGAATTTTCACAAAACAAAGTAGAAATTTTAATGCATCAAATTAATTAAAACTGATAGCCCTTAGAGCTGTCAATAACAAAACTCATTGATCATCAACCTTTAATATTAAATTACATCATTAGTCCATTATATTATAAAATATTTTTACTAACCCCTTTAAATCAAATACATTTACCTACACCAATTGATTCCGTCACTATCCGTCGCTGCCATCACACCACCGTCATCGCCGGTTCACCGCTGCATTGCGCGGGTATCATGTTCGTTTTAACTTGACAATTATGTTAATGGTAACTAGCAGGTTCTCTACCGCCGGATAGACGGTGTCGGTTTGATAAAGCGTATGTTCGAATCCATATTTGATATATTCGAAATCAGTAAAAGACGACATTGAGCAGTTTTTTTTTCTAATTCTTTTCTTTTCTTATGTTATCTTCTAAAGATGTCATCTTAGGAGTTGATAACTCAATGATTTTGAAGGTCCAACAAAAAATTCAAATGATATAAAGCATAAGAAAAACACAATGACTGTAATAGTATGGTGGTAATATACCAAACAAACTGAAAAGTCCAGCTGCAATTAATAGGAAACAATTTTTAAAGGCGTCTGGTATCCCGACTATGATTTTGGTAACCCGACCAGATTATTAATGACAGGAAGCCCGCTTTTTACTCTATCATATATATCATTATAGACATGGGGGTCCATACTTTTTGGTTGGGATACCAAAAAATATGGTTAGGATACAATGGGTGTTTTTAAAGTAAGTATATTGAAAACAAATTAAAGGAAAAAAAATGTTGAAAACCTTTCGATTAGAAAGAACACAATGATTGTAGTAGTATGGTGGTAATGTACCAAACAACCATAAAAACCCAGTTTCAATTAATAGTAATCAATCTATAAAGAAAGTATACTGAGAACAAACATTTAAAAGAAAAAAAAAAATTAGAAAACCTTTCAATTAAAATTAAGGAAAAGAAAAAGTGAGGAAGCAACCTTGAACTTGAGACCCTCACTTAAAATCAAGTGCCCAAACCAACTAATCTAAATGAATTTTTGTAATATTGTTTGTTTACTACATATACATAACTATTGTTTTGGATGTACATTATCCTTGTGAAGTTGCATTTTACTGTTCACATTAAATTATTTTAATAAAGAAGGCAATTAATTAAGAGTATAAAAAATATATGATGAATAATATAGGAGTATGGCTTTGTGAAAGATGAAAAAATACCTTGAACCAACACTATATATACAATAACAATGTGACGGATGAAACATTATTTTAATAACCAAATAGATTTTAAGCTCGTATCCAATATACGAGTGTCATAACATTTATTAATATTGGGGAATGATAAATCTACAATAAGTTTTTGACATCTACAATAATGCACGTTTTATACAGTTATACACTGTGCAGTATAATATGTACGTTTATTGTAGATGATAAAAAATTAATGTAGATATATCATTCCCCATTAATATTAGATCTTAAATTATAATGGTTTAGAAAATAGTTTATTAGTTTTATTAATAGAAAATGATCTATATATTTTTGATGAAACATATTCTAAATATTTCAATTAGAACATGAGAATGCTATAGGTGTTTTCTATATGAATAACAATTTTGCATATTTTGTTTTCTTGTATGTATCATGACAAAAATTTAAAAAAACATTAAAAACCAATAATAGTGCAAATATTTTTAAAATCTTAATATATTTACATGAAATTTATTTATTTTAAATAATTAACTTTGTATCTGTAAAATAGATAGTACTATTAGGATATATATTATCTATTGGATATATATTAGCTATTAGTTTTGATTTTTTATATTGGAATTATTGGTTAAAATGTTTAAATTTGTGATGAAAAAAAAAAGTGTAAATTAAAGTTAAAATTGGAAATAAAAGTTAACATGAAGAAACTGAGAGTTATAATTAATGGAAAATGATAAATCCTCCTAAAGATTAGCTTAAAATTTTTCTAAAACTATAAGAAGGTGATATGTGACGTCCACTAATTCTCTTTATTAATCTTGACCCCTGATTTTTCCACATGTCATCATCTCGTCGGTAGGAGAATTTTTAGGCTATTTAGTTTGGAGGATTAATCATTTTCCGATAAGTTATTAAATCAACTGTGTTTTAGTATACTAAAAAATTTATTGTCTATGATTTTGTTTTATAACAATATATCTGCTGTTCTTATTACAAGTAATCTTGTTTTTCATGAAGAACAAAACACATAGAATTAGATATTCATATTGTAAGTTTAGGTTGGTTCTGGATTGTTTAATTTGTTTAAAGTTGATACTATTGAGCAAGCTGTCGACATTTTCACCAAAAGCTTATGTGTAAGTCGCTATGAGTATTTGTTAAACAAGTTAAACAAGATTGATATGTTTCAAAGTTAAAATTCTATAATTATGTATCGTAAGTTTATATTCAAGGGGGATGTTAAATTAAGTATTAATATAAACTTAGGGTCTGTTTTGTCATATTTACGATACTTCGGGCTTAAGTTTTCGACCGGTTTGATATTGTTGATATATAAGGGACTAATACTGGAAGTTTTAGAAAATGGAGAAGGTCGGTGTCATTTGCTGAAAGCTTGAAGTATATATACAAGAATTAGGGTTCCTAATTCGTTGTTGATCATATATTTCATATTCCGCTTGTATTTTTCTTCTGGATTGTTCCATCTTGAGTTGTAATTTTAGACCCGTGTCCAACATTGAACACAAAACTTGCGATATTATTAATATTAGACATTATTACATGTAACTCATAAAAACTTATAAGTTTAAAGTTAAAGATATAAGTAGATACTAAGTGTTCATTTTAAATGCCAAAAATGTAAATCTTATAGAAGGAAAATAAATGTAATAAAAGAACATTGGAAACACATACCCTGCTTCATCATTTGAAAGACTTCTTTATAAACGAAATTTGTTGTATTATTTTTTGTCTTCTCATCTTTGTCACATATTAACACCTTAAAGCCCCTCTCGACATAACTCGAGATACACTAATGTACAATTGTTCATGTGTGAAACCGGGCTTTGTAGATAGAAACCAACTTTAATAACATTGTAAAAATATTTTAGTTATTTGCTTTTTATTAGTTAAATAAAATTATCTAAAAAACTAAATGATAACATCAGCGAGAGTCAATTTAATGAAATCGATCAATATGATTGATTAATAAGCTTTTAGTTCAACTGTGTTTTAGTATATATTAAAATAAAATTAAAATAGAACAATAATTACTATTAAAATCTGAATATAATTACATTAAATTTAATTTATTTTTAGCTAATTATATATATATATATATATAATATATAAGGGGATGAGAATAAAAAGCTGTTATGTACCTAAGCTTAGACGTCGAATACTCACATATTAATTTTTTAAACCATTAAAATCATGGGGGCCCAGACATTTATTTATTAAACAATAAATAATAAAATATTAGTATGTGAGGGGTTCCACACCTAAGACTAGGTGTCGGATAATCTTATATTCCTTTTTCCCATATATATATGATAGAACATATTATTGGATATATATTAGTTATTATTTTATTGGATAACTATTAGCTATTATTCTATCGGATATATATTAGCTATTATTATTTATTTATTGTATTAAAATTATTGGGTAAAAAATATAAATTTGTGATGGAAAACAAAAAAAGTGTAAATTTGTTCTTATTTTATTGGATAAATATTAGCCATTATTGTATCGGATATATATTAGCTATTATTATTTATTTATTATATAGAAGTTATTGAGTAAAAAGTGTAAATTTGTGATGGAAAACAAAAAGGGTAAATTAAAGTCAAAATTGAAAACAAAAGTCAACATTAAGAAATCGAGAGCTGTGATTAGTCAATAAGTTATTAGAACAACTGTGTTTTAGTATAATAACTAGATTATTGTCCCGCGTAATACGCGAGAAAAATATATAATTAACGAGAAGTTAACCTTTTATAATATCGTAAATCGACATATATAAATAAAAGTTTTTGAAAAGTTATGATCAAAAATACAAATTGTCTCATGACGTTTCTAAAACTTAGACCAGATAATATTTTTATTAAAATTATTTTTTATAATTATATTAAATTAAATTTTAGAGCAATTAGGAGTTAAAGAAGGTTTTAAAGTTATATTAAATAATATGTTTAGAATTTTATAATATTCTATTATTTAATTTTATTAATAAATTTGAACCTCTACATATAAAATAGATAAAAACCATAATATTTATTTGACGTTGCTTCATGTATGAAAACAAAGTTAATAATTTACAATCTAAAATTGGAAACAACTTAAATGTAATATTTGTAAGAAGATACATCATGAATTCGTTTAATTTAATAAAGTATATAAACTAATGTTGTATTTTTAAAATAATAAAATTAGAAATAATATTATCTTTTTAATTTAAGGGTTATGATTAAAAGTTATAATTTATCTAATGGTTCATACTTCTTCATGAACCAACTTAAGCAACACATGTTAGATTAAACAATATAAACAAATATTGTATACAGAAAAATATTATAGAGAGAAAACACAATATATGAGTTCAATGTTTTAAAATTGTATTATTTTAATTTGATTTAATCTATATCTTTATATTTAAATTTACATGTTTATCTTAGTTTAAAAATGTCATAAACAACTTGTGTATTTGACACAGATATAAATTTAATATATAATATTATAGTATAAGATAACTTAACCTCAATCACGAGTTACATCTCTAGCTTTTTCTAAATTATGTTATGAGTTAAATTCAAGAATGGTTTTCGTGGTTTATCATTTTTTCCAACAACAGTCCCTCTCTTGATTTTTTAGCTACCGTGATCCCTGAGATATGTGTCAGTTGCAACGTGGTCCCTCACTAACAGAACTGTTAATTAGTGCTATTAAGTTTCCCATGTGAGTAGCACATGAGAGGTATTAATGTCTTTCCACCTACATAAATACAGGGGTGTTTAAAGGTATTATCTATGATGTTTTTTTTTTCTTTCTAGAATTCGGATACTTGGGATATTTTTTTTCAAGATACTTAATTTTTTTCTTAAATTCGGCTATCGGAATTTCAGATAGTGGATTTGAATATTCAAACACATATCTAAAAGTTTTGGATTACCACTGGGGTTTTGCCACAATGATACTTTTTTTATGTTTATTTTTTGTAAAAAATCTATCATTTTTTTACTAACATTACATGTTAAAAGATATAAATAATGTAGGCAGTTACTTTTTACTCTCACAACTTTATGAGTGATTTAGTTGCTACCAAAGCTAGATGTCCATTTATGTGGTTCGAAATGTAAAAGTCACAGTGGCCTCTGAGAACAACTTGAAGTTATATAACTGATGTGATTCTAGACATAAAGTATGAACTTATCTAACGGTTCTTGTTTCTCCATAATAGAATTTAGGATCTTGTTATATATATATATATTGGTAGATAATATATTTTAGCTTTATTAAATACATATTGCTATATTTTACTAGTTATATAAAGTATACGGACTAATGTCGTGTAAACTTCATAATAAATTTGGTAATGTCTAATTTTTTAATCTAAGGATTGTAACTAAAAGTATGAATTTATCTAACAGTTCTTGTTTCTCCATAATAGAATTTAGGACCTTGTTATATATATATTGGTAGATGATAATAATAATAATAATAATAATAATAATAATAATAATAATAATAATAATAATAATAATAATCCGGCCGATTGATTTCTCACTACTTTGCATTTAATACAAGATCATTTGATCTTGTTGAATCTGCTAATCTTCACTATCGGTCAATGAACAAAGCGTTTGGACCATCGGTTCGAGTTTTGCAAATTGTCTATTTGAATATCAAAGTTCGTGTATTTTTGGTTCATCTAACAACTACTTTCAGTGGCGGAGTCAAAATTTTTATTATGGGGTTGCCGAAACGTTTTCATGATACTAATAAACCTAAAATTGAACTACAAAATTAAATTACATAAGTCTGGGGTTGTACCTTTGAAACCAAATAAATACATGAAAATAGTGCTATAAATATAGAGGTTTATAGATTTGTAGGGTTGTCGTGGCCACCCTTGGCCACCATATAGCTCCGCCATTAACTACTTTCAATTTAGTTTCATCCCTAAGGATGACAAAAATACTCCTACCCGATGAAGAATCTGATTCTCAAACCCGATTTGACCGGGGAATCTCCGAGTTGACCGGGGATGGGGAAAGGTATGAGGATGTAATTCTATTCCCCGATGAGGATGGGGACGGGGATGGAAAACCAGACATCCACAATCCTCGAACCCGAACCCAAACTCACTATATATATTTATTAAAATCATTTTTAATTAGTCTATATATTAGCATCATTTTAAGTTTTGTTTGATATTTTTATGTCATATACTTTATATATCATTTACTTAACATAGATATTAGTTTATACATAAAAGAAAATGTCAAACTACATATTCTACTTATCTTTTGCTACTATGAGTTATGTTTATTCAAAATAGATATCCCCGATACTGGCGAAGAACCTCAATACCCAATAGAAATGGGTATGGGGATGTAATTTAATTCCACGACTAAATGGAGATGGAGATAAGGATTACAATTGAAAACCGGGTATGAGGATGAAGATTGAAATCTCCGACAATACCTGACCTATTTTCATCTGTATCTATCCATGGCACAAATAATATCATGATAAGGTCAATTTCACCACCTTGATCTCTCGGTATATATGACCTACATATATGTTCCTCAATACCAAATCTTCTATTATACTAAAGCACAGTTATTTTAACAATTTATTAACTAATCATATCGCTTGATTTCACAAAATTTTTAATTTTGACTTTCTTTGACTTTTTATTATCTAAATACCTATAGATTTTAATATAAATATAAATAAATGTCCCCCATCATGTCGACCATATACCTTTAAGATAACTACCTTAAGATTAATTATAAATTAATATAAATATAAATATTTCATTTATATAATATATTTAATTTATTATTATAAAATCACTATATGAAGTTTTAATCGGCAAACAAAAGCCCAAACATAATGCCACATCTCTATCTCATTCTAATCACAATCACAACAGGATACTATCGCAAAGGATCACAACAGGAGGTGGTCACAAACCAGGTTATAGAGCACCACGATATATAACAAACCGATCAAAGGATTACTTGAAACCTAAATTTAAACCAATATGAATTCATTATATCTATCAATAAAAAAAGGTACAATTTTTCCCTTTTTATATATTAGTTTTATGTATTAATTAATGTTTATTTTTATAGTTTAGAATTTCAATCAAATAAGAGTCCTAATTTTTTTCAAACTATATGAAAACAATCCTAATTCTTATCAAATTATATGATAGTTATTATATAAATTGTCATATTAGGCTTCATGATACTATATGTGCATAATACCATATGAACAAATTCAACCAAACCATCAAAATTACTCAATCAAACAAATATGGCTGATAAAAATCATATAACCATTTTGTAAGACATTAATTATGGACTGTTGGTTTGTATCTACAACTTCCAGTTTTCTTACACGGACAGTTGTACGTTGCAATATCTCGAGTTAAGTCGAAAAGGGGCCTCAAAGTGTTGATCTGTGACAAAGATGAGAAGACTTATAACACTCAACAAATATTGCAAAAGATGAAGGAAAATTAAAAATATATATGATTTTAGTGTTCATTTATTATATTTTACCTTTTATTTCATAACATTCTTAATATTTGAATTGAACAATTAATTTTTAATTATTACTTAAAATTTGAAATTATTAGCTTTTATGACTAAAATGTATGAATATCTAATATTGATATGTTGTAAGTACCGTGTTCAGTGTTGAACACGGGTTTAAAATAGTTGAACTAATAACTTATTAACCAATCAAATCGCTCACTTTCATCAAATTAACTTTCGCTTATGTCATCATTTAGATTAAATATAAATTAAAAATCATAATAATCAATATCCAAATATATTATTATATTAGTATTTATATTAATTTGTATAAAAAGTTTCATTAATTTATATTTTTTTGTTTTCCATCAATAATTTACAGTTTTTAACCCTGAATACTTTATTTACATTTATTTATTTTTAGCTATAACTTGAGAGAATTTTTAAAACTTTACAATCATTTACTTATTTTAAAAAAAATCAACATATGAAATATTGTATATAAAAAACTATTTTAAAACCTAATGACTTATTAACAAATATTCCAAATATTAGATTAGATTTTTATAAATTATAATTCTTAATATTTAGTTTAATATTTAATATAAATACAACTTGAACTCTAGATACATATCTCAAACATAATAACAGATAACGATATACAAGATCCTTATCCTAAACACAATAGGAATCACCGAACATGGGACGATCACAGAACAAAACACGATTTACAACATATTTGAATTTACAATATTCAATATTTTCTATCAAAAACAAAATTAACTTAAAATAAAAGGAGTATTAAAAAATAGAACAGGGGAACAACGACCATGGGGGTGTATGATGGACGTCACGAGCTTCCATGCAAGAGTTGCAGAGGGGTCATACTACATGGAAATGGAATCTAATGCAGAAACCAATTTTCCCCCTTTTTACTACTTTTTATCATCCTAATTACGATTGTTGTACTTTTATATATACTTTTGATTGAAAATGAAAAAAGAACATATATGCATTATGACATTTTATGGTGACAAAAGTCGCAAGACAGCCAAGACTACAACCACTTTCATGATAAGGCCATGGAAGCAATAACGGTATTATTTCCTTATGTTTCTATATAACTGTCACGCGAAAAGTTACCCTGTAAGATATAACGATAAGTGAACTAATGTTTTGGACATGGTATGTTGACTACTTGCTAAAAAAAAATTCAAATCATACAACCGACCAATTAAAAAGTTACACGTGACAGCTGATATGTGTTGCCACGTATACCATATTACATGATTTGGAGAGTTTACTATGTTCTCAACATACAATATCAAAAACCTTTATTTGTTTATATCATCTGCCATGTATACCATATTACATGATTTTGAGAGTTTACCAAGTTCTCAACATACGATATCAAAAACCTTTATTTGTTTCTATCAGCTGCCATGTATATCATATTACATGATTTGGAGAGTTTACTAAGTTCTCAACATACGATATCGAAAACCTTTATTTGTTTCTATCATATTAAATAATTACATTTTGGAATATTTATCCCAAAAAACATATTGTTTACCGCCAACTCGTGTTTCCTTCTGCCTTTCTCTAAAACTCAATTACAATATTATTCATTCTTGTTAAAACTTAAAACTAGAAACGTACTTATGCAATACATTATACATGAGTCCAATGTTTCAAGTTATTAACATGGCTCTAATGATATACACATTTTCAACCACCACCACCACCCACCGAAGTTGTCTCCAGCCATCATCACCATATCTCATCTCCATCTTCTTCTCTAATAATACATATCTTTAACAACCACCATCAGTCCACCACCCACCAGATGTCGGATGGTGGATTTTGGTGGTGGGGGCTGTCGGATGGCGGTTGGTGGACGTGAAGTCCAATGGTGATGTCTTCGGCTACCATACACACACACACATATATATATACACATACGTTTTTGAGTGGTAGAGGCTGTTGAAGGTGATGGAGGTTGTCGGAGGAGATGTCGGATGGGTGGCTGTCGGAGTGATGTCGGATGACGGTGGCTGCCGGAGGTGATGTCGGGTGGCAGTGGCCAGTGGTGGATTCCAACAAGTCCGACGGAAAAAGAAGAAAGAAAGGGTGAAGAAGAAATTTGTGAGTAACCATTACCTTACCCCTCAATTTATTGGGTAATGTTCCATTACCCACTCCTAAGTATTGATTATCTTTGCTTACCCCTACCAAGCACTAGTATTCATTCCCTTTGACATTCCTTACCCCCCCCCCCCAAACCCCCAACCAGGCACCCCCTTACTTTTATAAATCGTCGTGTTGTTTGGAGGATTAATATGAGGTTTCTTTCTTTCTGTGGTTCCTTTAAAATACTAATAGCATTGATCGTGTATAGATATCCACGACAATAAGACGAGTGGATAATAACAAGTAAAGTAATCTCTCGAAACCCCTAAGAGGGTATTCTCAAAAAGCTCGAGTTACAAATGATGTCTCGAGTTATGTAATAGTACTCAAACCTTGCTTAATTAGCCAAAATAACCCCTCAAGGGTATGGCTCGAGTTATGTTGCTCTAGTAATGGGTTCGCTTGAGGTTTGCTCGAACAAGGATGTGTTGCGAGGGAATACTCGAGTAGTGGATGTTGCTCGAATAATAGATGATGCCCGAGTTATGACCTTATGCTCACACTTGCTCTAGTAATGATTCTCATGCTCATGCCTTGCTAGAATAGCACATGGCATGAGCTATGACATGCCTTTTTAGAATAGCACATGACATGAGCTATGACATGCCTTGCTAGAATAGCATGAGCTATGACATACCTTGCTAGAATAGCATGAGCTATGACATACCTTGCTAGAATAGCACATGGCATGACCTATGACATGCCCTGCTAGAATAGCACATGGCATGAGCTATGACATGCCTTGGTAGAATAACACATGGCATGAGCTATGACATGCCTTGGTAGAATAGCAACATGAGCTATGACATGCCTTGCTAGAATAGCATGAGCTATGACATGCCTTGCTAGAATAGCATGAGCTATGACATACCTTGCTAGAATAGCACATGACATGAGCTATGACATGCCTTGCTAGAATAATACATAGCATGAGCTATGACATGCCTTGCTAGAATAGCAACATGAGCTATGACATGCCTTGCTAGAATAACATGAGCTATGACATGCCTTGCTAGAATAGCACATGGCATGAGCTATGACATGCCTTGCTTGAATAGCACATGGCATGAGCTATGACATCCCTTGCTCGAGTACATGTCATATTTTATAGCTCAGTAAAATATAACATCTTGGCAGGCATGAGAACAAAGGTAACCTTGTACATAAATTATACATATGACATATAAACATAAATATTCATGTGGATAATCAATACATGTCAAGCTACAGCCTTTACAAAGAAAAGGAAACTGAAAACATTAGAATCCTCGAAAGTGTTTGTCACCTTTCCAAATATACTTTCCATAAAAGCTCAATTCAATGCCTGTCAATACACACATTCAATTCAATCGCATTCAATGCTTACAGTCAATCAAGAATCAATCATATCATATTCATCACACAATCACTACCACCTTAGACTCGCTAAGAGTTTGTTAGGTTCGCACTGATTTATCAAGAGTTGTAGTGATTGTGCCCTAATCTTAATCCGTCACTGAACTGATCAATTTAGGTTCAAACATTGGCGCCATCCGTGGGACCGTTTTTTGAACGGATTCCATTTTCTCAAAAATCAAAATCACCATTTTGTGTCACTATTTCCTTGGTTTTGCATGGCTGGGGAAGAAACTCCACTTTCAAAGGTAACATCATCTGAGTTTATAGGGTTGGAGACAACTGGTGGGGAAGGGTTACCAAAAAACACCACCGTTACTCCACCACCCATCATCACTGTAGAGGAAGGCGTTATTAGTGAACGTGCCCCAGGTGAAAAAAGAATCTCTGGTCAGAAACTATTGGATGTCACATCTAGACTCCAATATTCTTCTGGAAGTATACTTGATAAAAATACAACTATTGGGTCATTGTTCTCCACATTGGGAACATCATTTTCACCTGCCACCTCTTTTGTAGGCTTACCAAGTTGTACTACTCAAATGAGCTTACCCTCTTTTGTCATTAAAGATCTGTCAAAAAATACAAGTTCTCAAACTCAAAATGCTACCCCAATGGCATCCTTGCCAGTCACATCCTTGTCGGTTACACCCTTACCACTCGGGAGTGACTTGGTTACCCCAGATAGACAGCCCATCCCTGGCTCATCAGGGACCATCACTATGCAAGAAAACCAACTTGTAGAATTACTAAAGTTTGTGGGGGAGTCCTCTCAAAACTCTCTTCAACCACCAACCACTCCCACTTTACCAACAAAACCTAACCAAGAGTCGTTGTCACAACTCATCAATGCTCTAAAACCTGCTTTAGATCCAACTCCACCTCCCCCGCCACCAACCTCTATGGAATCTTTAATGACATTGATGGTTGAGCAGCTTAAAAAGCAGCAACAACCTTACCTGGAGCCAACACCACCATCAAACCCGGCTCTGGAATTGCTAATAATGCTGAAAGTATTATCAATGGTGAAGGAAGGAGAGAGAGCTCGAACTATAAGCATTCCAAGGTTGGCAGTGAAGTCTAGGTTCTGTGATTGGATTGCTGAGTACCCATTCCCTGATGGTCAGAAGGTTCCTCCTGTTGTGGGAACCTACGATGGTACAAGGGACCCAGAAGATCACCTAGCTTTGTATGACCAAGCCATTCTTACTAGAAAAATGGGTGGATCCTGTGGCTTGGCACTTGTTCCCAGGGACATTGCAAGGCCATGCTAGAGATTGGTTCACAGGCCTGCCGGAGAAGAGTATCAAAGATTTCCAAGACTTGAAAGAAAAGTTTGTGGCTCATTTCTTCCAACAAAAAAAGCATCAACGTAATCACTTGGAGGCCCATTTGATAAGGCAAATAGAGAATGAGCCACTCAGGGACTTCATTCTGAGATTTACTCAAGAATGTCAAAAAATACCCGAGCTCCCTGAAAGTCAACAAATTTCAGGCTTCACTCTAGCTCTACATCTTGGCCCCCTCCAAGAAAACTTGACTACAAAGGTTCCAAAGACCTTCAAAGAAGCCATTGACAGAGCCTATGATTACCTCCGGTCTAGGGAGACTGCCTTACTAGTAAGAGGAGTCACAAAGAAGGAAAAGTCATTGGGGGGAGGGTCATCTGATGGCAGTCGTCATGATGGTCAAGATCGACGAGAAAAATGATTTAGTCCATATAACAAGAATGCATTAACTGTCAATTTGGTTAAGTGTCCCAGGGAAATCTTGAGCACTGAGAAAGTTTGTGCAACTTTCAAGCCTCCTTCCCCGATGAACTTTATATCCGGGAAGAAGATCATGGACGAATATTGTGAATTCCATGAAGATTATGGTCATGACATAAATGCATGCAAGCAACTCAAAATAGCAATCAATAAGGCAGTGAAGGAAGGAAAATTGGAACATTTGGTCGCTGAAGCTAAGGAAGGAAGGAAAGGTGAGGCAAAAAAGACATTTGCATTGCAGAAAAAGAGTAAGGATGATAATGATCCAGGTCCAACAGAAGGCTATGTTGAATGATCATGGAAGGGGATTAAAGCCACAAAGGCATGCCATAATGGCAGCAATCATCCTTCTACCCTAACTATGTTGGTCACCCATCTTTCCCTTATCTTTAAAAATCTATCATTTAAGTGCTTCTTTGAAAATGATAGTTGGTCTAGTCATGTATCCCAACTTTGTCACTAATGAACTTATCGTTTTACTTACAAGCATGACATTTCAAACAACTCTTCACATATAAATCAAAGTGAAAGGGTAATCCGGATTGCTAAGCATGAAGAAAACCCTTCATTGAAGCAACTTCCTATCCGGATCATAAAACCCAAGTGCCTATAAGGCTAAGACATACAAGTCCAGGTGCTCAAAAGAGAAAGCATGACTTATATGGGAAAATTTTAATAAGTGCAAGGCTGGAAAATGAAGAAGCTAACAAAGTGATCCTTTGCCAGCACTTAAAAAGTTTTCATATTGCTCATCCATGGAAAAATGGAAGATACTTCTCATAGGGAAGTTATAAACACAAAAAAATATGTGTATATATATATGTATATATATATATATGAAATAAAAACATTTTATATCCTTCTCATCCACGGGATGAAAGGATAGACACTTCTCATTGGGGAGTGATAATATTAAAGGAAACTAAAAAAAATAGTGTTCGTCGCGCCTAGAATATTTATTCATCCTTAACATTTATCGGATGAAAGGATAAGTACTTATCATTGGGAAGTAATAAAAAGGATATCACTCCGTCATATATATTTTACGTCTTCGTCATTCATTGGATGAGAAGATAAGCGTTTCTCATAGGGAAACAGCGCGCATAAAATTTATACATATGATAAAAAGGCAAACACTTCTCATCGGGAAGTTACAACTCTTGCGAGTAAGAAATAATAAAGTTTTAAAGAAAATATATATATACATATATCTTGTAAGACCCAGACGTGGGCAAAGAAAAATAATTTTCAAAATGCATGGGAAAGATTCTAATAGGTCTACCTATCGACATCTTGGTCATTTCAATATGCCCGAGGTACAAACATGGTGTAAAGTATATATCCACACAAAGCACATTCCTTATTAATATCCAAAACTAAATGGCCGAAAGAACTCCTGGGTTAAGAGTTAAGACTTATAGGTCCCTAAACCTCCCGTGTCACATCTGTGAGAGAACTGAAGGAAGAAAATCCTTTCCTTCTTCACATTTGATAGCATGGATATGCATGTGTGAGAAAGAGTCACTTGTATTCAAACACACACAAACGAACATATATATATATATACAATGATGTACAATTAGTGAAAAATATATTACAATGTCAATGACAACGACATTTATATAACAAATTAATTATACAATAAGTCCATGACAACAAAGTTATGATGATGACAGAATAAGTGTCACTTTCAAATATGACATTCGACATAGGACTTACACAAGGTGCATACATTTTGCAAAATATATATTTACAAGGCATGGAGGTGCAAATATCATACAAAGGTTAGATATATGACACCTCACATACATGAAAGAAAGAGGTGCAACAAAGATGTCATGTCCAACCACCTATTCGAAAAGAACGTCATGGCTCGGAATAAAGGAAATCCTTGAACCAGACTTACAAAAGGCGAGAAGCTTGTTAAAGTTTACATACAAAATCTATAAGAAATCTTATTATATGTAAACTTGGGGGATTTGATCGTGTATAGATATCCACGACAATAAGACGAGTGGATAATAACAAGTAAAGTAATCTCTCGAAACCCCTAAGAGGGTATTCTCAAAAAGCTCGAGTTACAAAGGATGTCTCGAGTTATGTAATAGTACTCAAACCTTGCTTAATCAGCCAAAATAACCCCTCAAGGGTATGGCTAGAGTTATGTTGCTCTAGTAATGGGTTCGCTTGAGGTTTGCTCGAACAAGCATGTGTCGCGAGGGAATACTCGAGTAGTGGATGTTGCTCGAATAATAGATGATGCCCGAGTTATGATTTTATGCTCATACTTGCTCTAGTAATGATTCTCATGCTCATGTCTTGCTAGAATAGCATGAGCTATGACATGCCTTGCTAGAATAGCACATGGCATGAGCTATGACATGCCTTGCTAGAATAACACATGGCATGAGCTATGACATGCCTTGCTAGAATAGCATGAGCTATGACACGCCTTGCTAGAATAGCACATGGCATGAGCTATGACATGCCCTGCTAGAATAGCACATGGCATGAGCTATGACATGCCCTGCTAGAATAGCACATGGCATGAGCTATGACATGCCTTGCTAGAATAGCATGAGCTATGACATGCCTTGGTAGAATAGCAAAGGCATGCCTTGCTAGAATAGCACATGGCATGAGCTATGACATGCCTTGCTAGAATAGCACGTGGCATGAGCTATGACATGCCTTTCGAGAATAGCATGAGCTATGACATGCCTTGGTAGAATAGCAAAGGCATGCCTTGCTAGAATAGCACATGGCATGAGCTAGAATAACATGAGATATATATAATTGTAAAATATTACATTGAATTTTATTGAAGTATTAAATATAAGATTAAAATCGCATACATTGAAAAAATTAAAATATTTAAGACAAGGTTATATACTCTATAGGGTATACTATATATTTATATTAAGTCAAACTTAATGGTCAACCGTGCGATGCGGCAATGACAATACACAACGTGCAAGATGCCTTGACGATGTTAACTAACGGTTCACGAACGGATAAACGCACATAAAGTTATGTTCATGTTCGTTCGTTTGTATTCATGAATGAATAACGAATGTTCACGAACATAAACGAACAAGCATAGAGGAACAAACATGAATGAACACTAATGAACTAAAATATATTTGGAAGATTAGAACTCATATTCAATATTACAAAATATGATCTAATATCACTGAACATTGTTGATTATGTTTCTATTATTCAAAACTAGATTAATATGTAGGCTTTGTGTTTAAGATTTATTTATATTTAATTTTTGTTTTCAAAGTACAAATAATTATCTATTAAATAAGATATTTAGTATATTATATGTCAATGATGACTAGTACAACTGGTTAGAGGCACTTCAGGTTTTAAACAAGGTCTTGAATTCGATCCCTAGGGATGCCAGGTCTTGAGGTTTTTTTCCGAATACTTGTAACGGCCTATAGTCAGCATCATGTTGTCTAGGGTACATGTAAGGCTTCACCATTATACGGTGGGGTTTCCCTAATGTCCTATCCCAACTGAATGTTCGAAAAAAAAGTATATTATATACATAAAAAATTATATTTAGATTAAAAATGAACATATACGAATAAATGTTCACGAACATAAATGAACGAATGTTCACGAATATATCTTGTCTTTTCTTATAGTCATTGTCTAAGTAGTTGCTTACAGATGAATATTCACGGACAGATTATCAAACGTTCATGAACATAATTGAACAATGAATTTTGTTTATATTCGTTCATATAATTAAACAAAAATGATTCTTGTGTTCGATCATGTTTGTTCAATTAAGTAAATAAACAAACACGAACGAACTTGTAACCAAACGGTTTATGAACTTTTAGCTAAGCGTCCATTTCACTTGCATCCCGGATACAAACTACGGGTAGTTAACAAAAAAAAAAAAAAAAGATCTCGGATACATACTGCGAATGGTTAACTAAGAAAAGATGTGGGAAGAAAAGAGACATTGAAAAATAAAGTGGTTGTCAAATCAAACTGCAACAATACATGCCATAACCATGTGGTCTGTAAATACTCAAAAAGGTTTCATTCTATTTGGGCCCCAACGAATTATGACAATTTCTCATGGTTGGGGGCAGATGCTTCATTACCTTAGCCCAACCTTATATGCCCCTAATTCCTGTGCACCTAGACAATGGTCACTTTTGAAATTATGAATATGAATGACATTATAATTTACTAGAAGGGTTGAAAACTTTTTTTTTTTTTTTTTTTAACTATTGTAAGTGATTTTCACAATAATTTTTAGTTATAATACATATTTTATTATATACATGTAATATTGTATATGGCTAAAATGTGTTGTGAGAATACATCTCCCTTTATTATATAAATGAACTGGATTGTATACTTGTATGAGGATCATTTTGGTTGCATTTCATGAACGGCAGCTCAACAAAGGTTAGTCTTGCATTGTTGCGAGAATAAACGCTATATCGGACTTAGCCGAGAATGCGAAATGATAACTTCTATGATGATATTAATAAACCCTTATTGAAAAATATACTTCTAATTGACCAAAGATATTTATATATATATATATATATTTTCATATGTGAAAATTCCATAAAACCTATACAAAATTGGCAGAGACAACTGCCTAAAGGTTGTAATGGAATTGATACACACCACATTCCTATTTCCGCAAATAGACAATAATCATAGACATTAAACTTATTACATGACACTAATAACACATCAAGTAGTAGTAGTAGTACAATTCATAGTTATAAAACACATTAATCGACTTAGGAAAGTGGTGATCTTTGGGGAGCTCCCTTTCTTCTGTTACTAAAAGAAAAGAATTTAGGAAGGTAGTCTTTGTTTTTCTTCTTCTTCTTTGTCTCGATCTCTGGTTTATACGAAATCCTTGAAATGCCAGAGTAATCATCAGAGCCCGACGAGTCTTTGAACTGCAAGGAGTCCTCAAGGATGTAGTTTGGGGTATCCTCATCAACAAACTCAGAACCATACATTTGAAGTCCTTCAAATTGGGAGAAGGAAAAATCGGTCACATCAAACCTACACAAAACACTAGACAAATCTTCTCCTTGATGCACCATGTGATCAACCTGGTCCCAAAAACCCAATCAAATTCAGTTATAATTTCCTAGACATAAAAGTACAAAAACAGTAACAAATGAATTTCAAAATGAATATAATAAAGGTAGATAATAATCTATAACTATTCAAAACCTTGCAAGATAGTGAACAAAAGTGAAATGGCTCTTGTAGGATCCTGTCACAGGTCAAACATGAATTGGCAGGGCCCTTGCATGACCTTGTTTGTGCCCTTTGGTTCAAGAATATCACCTTTGCACTGTTTATTGTATATGACTACAAAACAAAACAATAATATAAATAAACATTCACAAAATCGACTAATTTCATATATAGACTTAATAGTAAACGTTCGTATGTATGCAGAGGGCTTGATGTAGCAAGTGTAAAAAAGTCCTTTAATGTTTCGACATTTTCCCACTAGTATATGTACCCAAAATAATCTTAATTTTGACTTAATGCAATAACTTTTTACTCTTTGATGTACTTAATGTACTTGGTTCCCATACATGTGAGAGTATAATTTTTCCACTTCTTACGAGCTTGGGTAATCCACTCGCTCGTAATCACAATGACATCCAATTAGACAGTATGAAGAGTTCGAACCACACATGCATAAGATGAAACCCAAGACTCTCGAAAGCCTTCTCAATAATGCACTTATTTCATTTGCGATCACCGAGTAAATCACTTGGGATAAAAATAAAAACTACGAGTACATTTGAATATGATGCATTTACGTTATATGTATCAAAGAGTAAAATTATGTGTATTAAAAATCATATTCATTAGGTGCATTAAGAAAATTCTTATATGTTGTTAAGGCTCTTTGTACCAAATTCTTATGTGTTTATTATATATCGGATTTTGCTAAACAGTTAGCAAAGATGTAATAAATCTTTTTTCCATATGATAAAACTACGGATATAGAAATAATCTTAAACTAGTACTAAGATGGAATAGATCTAAAAGGACAATAACAATAGTCGATACATTAAATAAAGAAAATTTTTGAAATGGGGAAGAAGACAAGGGAAAGTTACCTGAACAAAGGAGCAGTCAATGAGCTTTTCGAGATCGTCTAATCTAACAACATCCTGATAAACATATCTTCTCACCTATCATCACATGAAACCCACCCCGTTAAATAACAAACAACACCCCCAACCCCACTAATTTTCCGTACAACACCTCTACCTTTATTGCACTATTTTTATCATATTCTAATCTAAATCACATTAACACGGACGTACATTATTTTAACTTTCGCTAATACATTGATGCCCAACTGGTTAAATCTCGAGAATCGTGACAAATTTAATCGACCCATGTTACTATTAATTAACGTACTTGATAATGATAATTTAACTCTACAGAGACGTGAGATGTAAATAGTTATATCCTTTTTAAATTAACTCTATAAAAGATACATAATGAGTTAATAAGCAAAGCACTTTAGAATATAGCAAAACATACCACTCATATAGTGTTGAAGCTATATATATATAGACATATTATTATTCAATTTTTACTATGTTTAATTTAAAGTATCTTGTCCATAGTATCATATAACTTGGTAATGCATTATTGTGTAACATAATAGATTTACTTAACGACTTAATTCCACTATTAATCATGTAAATGACACATATCAAGGTTGATGTCTCTCAATACAGGATAATTTTTGACGTAAAAAATGATAATCACGTCAAACACAATCTTGTGGAAACTGCGTTGGACGACGATCTAAAATTTGCAAAGAGAACGATAATAAATTTTAGTTTTTACATTACAATAAGTGATCATTTTCACAAAAATGGATGATTATAAATACTTGACACAATTATCATGTTAGCTAACTAACTATTGCTTGTGAAACAATAGTTAACTATGATATATATATATATATATAAAAGGGTAAAGTTATTTTGAGTAAACCTTTTTTTTGTGAGAACCTTTGAGAACTTTTCAAATCAAACCCAACCGATAATTGTTCTTTACCTGGACATTGTTTTTAATTGTTTTCTGAATAACTTATGTGTAACTTTGAAGTTTATAATTGTGTGGAGCATGGATTATCATCCATTATACAATTATGTGGAGATTTGGATTCTTCATCATATGTGCACGAATATTGCTATGATCACATGTATGCAAGTCAATCACATGTAATCATAGCAATATTCGTGCACATGTGAACAAGAATCTAAATCTCCACATAATTGTATAACGGATGATAATTCATGCCTCCACACAATTATAAACTTCAAAATTACACATAAGTTATTCAGAAAGAATCAAAAAACAATTTTCATGTAAATAATAATCATCGGTTGGGCTTGATTGAAAAGTTCTCAAAAGTTCAAGCAAAAAAAAGTTCTCAAAATAACTTTTCAATATATGTATATATATATGGAAAAGTGAATATAAGGTTGTCCGGCATTTAAGCTTAAGTGTGAAATTCTTCACATACAAATTTTTTAATATTTTTTGATTAATTAATTAGGCCCTAATAATTTTATGGATTAAAAAAAAAATAGGTAAGTCTTCATTATCTAAGTTTAAGTTTAGGTATCTAATAACCTTATATTATATTATGTATATTGATATTGATAGTTCACAACTATAGCTATTTTGTTTTATTTTTCTTTTTCGTAATAATTGAGTTATAGGAATTGGGATGTCAATGATTATTAAGGGAAAAAGGAAAGTGTTGTGAAAAAGATAGATCTTTTGATTAAAAAACAAAATTGACCAGCGTGAATATTTGGTCAAACTTCTACTTTCTTCGAAAGCAACAGCTGAGAGAACCTTTGCAGGTGAAAGCAATGCCAAATTTGTAAGTATTAATTAATTTTTAATTTATATACACGTAATTATATATTAAATCTTATAATAAATCATATATATAAACTCTAGTATAATTATTGACTTACTTTCCTTTCTTTTCTTTAATTTTGTTTATCTAGAAAAAGAATGTTGATGGCAATTGGACTAGAGAGATGCATTTGCATATATACAAATTGAACGACTTATCAAATTAAATGTATAATTGTAGAATTTATTTCTATTGCAAATTTGAAAAAGAAATTATGGTGTTGTCCATTACTCGTGCCATAGTAAATAATTGGTGACATTCGTATAGTTTGTCGCTACTGTTAACTGACTTAGATTCGACTTTTAAACATATGGCAAAATTCAATACATACACTACTTTCAAGTATCAAACAATTGACAGGTTAATAGATTAGCTCAACTTTGAAAGGATAAGAATAAATAGAATGAAATACACGTCAATTCATATTTGATGAGTAACGAAAAGGTAGAGATATATATATATGTTGAGGACGTACATGTATGTAGTAAAAAATAAAAACAATTAGGCTAATACTCGATTGTTCAAAATATAATTAAATTAATAAATAATAAAAATAAACAATAACAAATGAAGAATGTGACTAATTTAGTAAGACTACAAATGCCTAAAAAACCAAAGATTAAATCAAAAGAAAGAATGAAGGGCAACACTAAATTTTTAGTTATATTTTTGAGACTATCAACTTAGTCACATATATTATCTATGTTACATAATAAAAAAAAATAGCTTTTTATGTTGAAAGTTACATAAAGAATATGTCTAAATTACCCTCCATAATAAAACTCTTCTCTATTTGTTTGTAGCAATTCACACATAAGTAACTCTCTTTCAATATATCTTTCTTTTTCCTTTATTTGCACCCTGTTAATGGTATCCGCTGCAACGTGCGGGTACCATGCTAGTTATTATCCTATCATAAACTTAATATATTACACGAAGGGTCTTTATAGTTTACTCCATATTTTAAATTCGGATATTTAAGTTAAAAGTTAGATAATCCTTCATTATTCAATTTGCTGCTTAAGTGGTTCTTGATTTGTAGTTATTTTTTGCTGCTTAAGTGGTTCTTGTAGTTATTTTTTTTCTTAACAGCTAATAATTATTATCCAAGACACCACAACATCCAATTATGCAATATTATCAACTTAATGCTGTTAATTGATTATTTTATTCTGAGTTTAAAGGAATGAAAATATTTTTTAAATGTATGTAGTTCATTATTTTATATTTTTTGGTTCAAAAAATCAAGCATTAAAATATAACAAAAAAAAACAATTATTTTAAATCAACTAATAATCATTATTTAACGCCACAATATTCAGAAACATCATATATATTTGTGATATACATATGGAATTTTATGTATCATGTTTAACATGATCTAATGAGCAAATCTTAACATATTTTACAATTTAGTTTCTTTAATTAATAATTTAGGTCATAACGAGTATGAATATAAATATATATAACCTTTAGATATTATATTCTATTTCAATTAGGGCTAAGAGCATAGGGATGTAAGTAAATAAGGATGAAATTTTATAGTGTGAACGAAGTTTAATTTCAAAACTTTTATACAAACTTATTAAAAATCTCATGTAACTAGCTATAGCCGATCAATTAAAAAATTGTACGTAACAACTCATATAGAGTGTCACATATACAATAGTACACGATTTGAACATTTTTATTAAGTTCGTAGATACAATAAAGATTCCAATAGTTCATGCACTTTATAACATTTCATACTTAGTTGCATTCCGATACACTTATCTATGTATAGATAACAACTGTATGAATAAAATTAACTTAAATTAAATTATTTATAAGGGTTATCACTTCTAAATGATTATATATGAAGTATTAAATTACATAGATTTTACATTCTGTCAACAATAGTTATTCTAATGACTTAGGAATCAATTATAACTTTTCATTTTCTCATATTTTACATTCAATTTTAACGGTTGCTATTATATAAGAAGATTAGAAAATATGGTCCTCAAAACCTTTAATGATAAATTATATTATTAAATATGATTTTTTTTATTAATTTATATTTTTTTGTTTTTAATAATTAATTTACACTTTTTAAATTTTTATAAAAGAATAAGCTTACAAAATACTTAATTTAAATATAATTAATATTTTTTAGCTTCTCATAATTATTAATAAGTAAATTATTAAAAACATATTTTCACAAAAATCTAAACTATATTAGGTATATCAAAATATAAATTATAAGATCTTATTACTTGATTTTTGTTAATAATTTATTTTATCTCAAAAATATGGTTAACTTCCCAATAATAATAACCATCAGTGATTGACAATACACTATTAAATGTTTTTTAAAAAGTTGTACCATACAATATTTGAAGGTTGAAGGTGTATTGTCAAAAACTAATGATGTACAAATTACCACCAATACTTAATTAACGAATTTTCCACTCACTTATCAGCTATCACCGACTATCACGTATCTATCTAAAGTAGATGATCAACAATTTTAGAATGATAATCATTTTTATTTTTATTTTACACCACATTAATTTTTTTATCTTAAAGATTCAAACCTGAAATTTATAATTAGTAGACGAGCTTTCGTCTAATTTACATCTCATAAAAACTAAACAACACGGTTATTTGAATTATATGCAATATCTCATAAATTCAAACCAAAAAAAAAAAAAAAGAGTAAAGGTTAAAAACTCAATTTAAAAGAGAAGTAAAAATTCATTATAAAAACACGCATGCTAAAAAAGCACATGAACTTATGATTAAACAATTTTAATTTTTTAGTAAACAGTACGTTAATTCATGTAAAATAAGGTATACGAATAGATATAAATAATTGGTGAATGAAAATTGTTTAAAGCATTTTCTAAGCTAAAACAATGTCTTATAGAATTGAAGTGACCTCAAAACATCCCTTGAATTAATAGAAAAAACTTAATAGAAATGAAGTCATGTCTATTTATTATAATTCTTCATTGCTGTATTACATACGAGTATAATAGTTTTACAATTTTACTTCTTACTTTAATACTCGTTAATTAAGTCGTAAGATTCTTGTAAGTAAATATATAACTGAAAATTATTATGTATCATGTAAATTCGTGTGCATCAGTGTATACAATTTTGTTATATGAATCTTCGTGCATAAGTTTTTTCATAATTTATAAGTAAGATAATCTGTTATACTTTAATACTTATTTTATAATAATCAAACATAAAATATTCAAAGTATTCATAAATTAATTATGTGTTAAGGTAAAGTAGAGCACTTTTTTATTAACTATCATTGGTTTCCCTTTTAGATGATACAGTACATATTTATGTTTAGAGTTTAGACATATATAAAGAAAGGCATAGTTTAGAATTTGCATGGAATTCAAATGATATACATACATATGTATTATATATAGGAAAATGGAGGGATATGGATACATTATCATATACATATATACCTGAAGAATGGGATGAGAGTGATGAGAAGGAAGGCAATGAGGGCAAAAGCTTTGACAACAATCTAAGCAAAATATGTTCTTTTCATTTTTCCTTTTGTGCTCATGAATTCCACATATCCCAAAGAAGCTCTCTCCCATTAGTCCTTCTAACCATGCAGGCTTCATTACCATATTTCCTATATCTTTCTTGCTTAATTAATTGGGTCTATTGGTTAAACCACAAGTGGCTAATACTTTTGTGTGTGTTATCAATATATATATAGGATGAGGATGTAATAATAATGTCCAGGGAAAAACAGGTGTGGATGAGTGTTAGAGGATAAAAGCTTTTGTATTAAATGAACGCGGGGGAAAAACCCAATACAAACCCATATGGTGTGTATGTATTTAATCCAGGTTCAACAAGTAGAAAAAACTTTAATTTGATGTCGTTTTCACTTACGTATTTGTTACATGTATCTATTTCTTTTCTCATCTTACAACCCTTCTTATTTCATCATTCTGCCTTTTTGCTACCTTTTTAAAACGAGAAATGATATTAGTATTTTATAGGATCATAACGTATCAAAGAAGTTTTATAACAAATTGTGTGAGAGAACTGATATTCGTACCATAAAAGTTAATATATTTATAACACAGTACAATTATTAAAATATATTGTACAAGTCAATGAAACATGTTTATGATAGTTTAATCAAAAGTTGTTATACGAATATCATCCTTTATTTAAAAGGAGATGATAATGATACTATTATATATTTTGACTAATCTACCAAAACCGTGTATTGAACTGAACACTTACACAATGAGAATTGATATTTGCACCACATGTATTAATTAATTTACTATACATATGTTTTACTGTTTTGTACAGTGTATTCTAAAAGTTGTACTGTATGGTAGATCTATCAATATTTATGGTAAGATAATCATTTCCCTTTAGATATAACCGAATTGTAACATTACTCAAACTCAGTCCATATGGATATTTGATAGCTTGATGAGCCTTCGGGATAAATACTCAAGCTCAACATTAGAATTTAGAAGTATTCAATGGAAATTATTCTTTGTAGAATAAGCCTCGCTTAGATCTTTCTAATCCAACACTCGAGAATTGAACTTGAGATTGAGTCGTTTGAGCTCCAAAGGTTCTATTTCAGCTACTGTATATAGGAATATAGGATACAAAAAGACTAAACTCGATCAGCTCATTATATGTCCTGAAGTTTCTTTTTGATTATGCTTATATAATACTCAAAGTCACTTAAGTCATAAAATAAAAAGGGCTCAAATAATACTCAATGAAATGAAGATCAAGCTGATTCATAATCTACAGTAACCTCATTAATTTTATAGACATTAGGCCTCAGCCAACCGCGAACTAGTTCGTGCTTTTCCTCACTGTCACATCAGCTTAATTTTCTCTTTCTTAAAACACCTCTTCCTCACTCTTCCTCAAATAAAATACAAAACAAAATAAAACAAAAAAAAAGGAGCTGGCCTCACTCTTTTAATTTTCCCCTCCGTCGTCCATGTTCGTCCCATCGATGGGACCTCACGAACTAGCTCACGAACAACCCCCTGCCAATGGAGTCCTCATCGATGAAGCTGAGGAAGAGCCCACGAAGGGGGCGTTGGCAAAGGCCTTACAAACCCAAACTCGGTAGATGTTAAAACTCTAACTTGAATGCTTAACAAAGGTTTAGAATGTAAAAATTCCAGATCTTATCGTTTTTCGTACCTGCCTAATGCTTCTCAGTTCTTTGGATACCTGGGGATCTATATATAATGGTTCGAGTATGTGACCATTTAGTCCTCTACCATAGTCCTATAAAACATTTATAATGAAGAATATAATACGAGGGGTCTAATTAGGTTCGAATCCTGTCATATGTAAATGTGATGAGAAAGCCTTAACAATGCTATACTTATTTAACACATCGAGAAGAAAACATTTAAAGCGTTGTCAGAAGTTGGACTGACGTGGACACACCCGCATAGTAGTGATAACCATTTATCCAGTATTACCTTGTAAAAAGAATACATATATAATACGATTAAAAGCGAATCCCACCATTAAAACCAATCCCAATAACCCCAACTTGAATTATTGTAAACTTTAATAAAATATCTTCACACATCACATAAAGACTATATGAGAGGCTTCTGTCACAAAACTAGAGGTAAAAGAAGTGAAATTAGTAACATATGTTTGTAATAATGGTAATGATATCATATCTATACTCTTTTTATAAATATTATCACGTCCCCCATTTTTAAAAATAGTTACATATAAAATTACTAAATTATCATTAATAAACATCCACTATGAAAATAATTTTTTATAAAATATCAAATTTGTCCTTAATGAATTAACTTACACTCTAAACTTTTATTTTAAAAATTAACATTTTAACAATTACATCAATCTACATCACTTGACACTGTCACCACCACTAATAGTATCATCACCAACACCACTAGACCGTCTTCCTCGCTACCGCCATCGCATTGTTCGGATATCATGTTCGTATATGCCTATATATAGGTCTAAAAATATGACTAATACATTTTAAAATGACACATAGATACCATTTATTTATTTTTTCTTAATCTATGCCTTTAATCTTGTCATATGTCAACTTTAAATTTTTAGATACATTTTAAGCCTATTATTTAGACATATCAAATCATTGTTATGGTAACAATTCATTTACAAAATATATATATATATATATATATATATATGGGAAGTAAGTATGGGGTTGTCCTTCATTTAAGCTTAGATGGGAAACCCCTCATAATTTGGTTTTTTAATCCATAAATATCATGGGGGCCCCATCATTTGTTTAAAATACAAATATTATTAAAATATTTGTGTGTGAAGGGTTCCTCATCTAATTAGATGGGGAACAACCCCATACTCACTTTTCCATATATATATATATATATATATAAAACGTTTAATTGTCATTGTGACGGCTTTGACATGACAATTGGTACAAAATTCAAACAAATCATTTCTTCCTATAAGTCTACGAACTGAACTACATTTATTACCTTATCAACTTGTAACTAGTGGAAGATGAATCCCTTGTTCCGAAAACTAAGTTACTGTGTTATGGAACCAACATTGTCACTTAACCTTTTTAAAAAAGAAATTGTACTATTCATTATATATTTCTATAGCATATTAATATGTTATTTATAAAGTGTGGTAGATTAATAAAAAGTTATGGTACAAGTATGAACTTCCTCTCAAAAACCTATCTTTTATTATACGAAAACATAGTGCTCTAATAACTTATTGACCAATTAAATCTTTTGATTTCTTTAAATTTTTAATTTTGACTTTTATTGACTTTTTTTATATAAATAAAAAGATTAAACGATTACCATGGATTAAGAATCTCGATCGACTACCTATATCTATCTATATATTAAAAAAAGATAAATACATAAACAAATCATTATATACTAGAACTATCGACTACAAATATTAATATATTAGAAAAAGATAAATATCTCTTCATAAAAATATATATTTATTTTGTATATTTTTAAATTTATGGATACTAACATGATTTTTCTTTTAATATTCAAATATTATTAAATATGTCACAATGAACAATTTCAATGAACATATCATTATTTTGTAATATCCAAATATTGATAAACATCAAATAAACCACTTCAATGACAAATTTATAAATAATATATCAATATAAAGCTCAAATTTCAATATATAGATCAAGTCTTTTTAGTATTAATAATGTCGTAAGCTCGTGTATTTAACACATGCCTAAAATCTAGTATATAACTAAAACAATATATTATTAAATAAAATTACATTAAAAAAGTTAAAAGCAGTAAAAATTACAAGTAGTAAATGTAATAAAAAAAAATTAAATTGGTTAATATTATAATATTGAGAATGAAAAGAGAGGAGAGAATGGAGAAATTCTATTAATAGGAGTGTAAATAATGTTACAACAAGGCTTGGTATTTATAGGCTATAGAGAACATTCTAGAATATGAATATCCATATATTAATAAAATATCTATAATACTCCCCCTTGGATATACATATTTAATTATACGCAAATGTGGTACTTGTTGCCTCATTAAAAACCTTACCAAGAAAACCCAGTGGGATAAAAATCGGTGAAGGGAAAAAGAGTGCAGTGCGTATAATACTCCCCTCAATTCAACATATATCTTTCAATCGTCACGTTCCAATCTTGTATGCAAGTTGCTCAAAAACTTTTGGTGATAAAGACTTTGTAAACAAGTCCGCCAAGTTCTTGCTTGATCGAATCTGACAAATATCTATCGTGACATTCTTTTGAAGATCATGTGTCGAGAAAAACTTTGGTGAAATGTGTTTTGTTCCATCTCCTTTAATATATCCTTCTTTGATTTTAGCGATACATGCAACATTATCTTCATACAAAATTGTTGGAGTATCTTTGATTGACATAAGTCCGCATTCTTCTTGAATATGTTGAATCATTGATCTTAACCATACACATTCTCGACCAGCTTCATAAAGTGCAATAAGTTCAGCATGGTTTGATGATGTAGCTGTAAGTGTTTGCTTGGTCGATCTCCATGAAGTTGTCGTGTCACCATATGTGAAAACATAACCTGTTTGTGACTTTGCTTTGTGCGGGTCTGACAAATATCTAGCATCAGCATATCTTTGACTTTGAATTCTTCTGATAAAATAATCCCATATCACGTGTGCCATAGAGATAACAAAATATATGTTTGATACCATTCCAGTGTCTTCGTGTCAGCATCGAACTATGTCTTGCTAATACATTTACAGAAAATGCAATATCCAGACATGTATAATTAGCAAGATACATCAAAGCTCCAATTGCGCTTAGATATGGTATTTCTGAACCAAGAACTTCTTCATCACTTTCTTTGGGACGGGATGGATCATCTTCCCGATTAAGTGATCTAACGACCATTGGCGATGTTAATGGATGAGCTTTGTCCATATTAAACTTTGTCAACATTTTCTCTACATAGTTTGATTGATGGACAAAAATTCAATTCTGAAAATGCTCAATTTGTAATCCAAAAAAAATTTTGGTTATGCCAAGGTTTTTCATTTCAAATTCATTTTTCAACAACTTTGCAGTATTTTTATTCTCTTCTGGAGTTCCAATAATATTTAGATCATCAACATATACTGCAACAATTGCAAAACCCCTTTCCGATCTTTTAATAAAAACACAAGGACTAATAGGATTAGTCTTGTATCCTTCTTTCAGAAGATATTCACTCAGGCGATTATACCACATTCGCCCTGATTGCTTTAATCCATATAAGGATCGTTGTAGTTTTATAGAAAACATCTCACGGGGTTTTGATTGACATGCCTCAGGCATCTTAAGTCCTTCAGGGACTTTCATGTAAATATCACTGTCAAGTGATCCATATAAGTACGCCGTAACAACATCCATGAGGCGCATTTGGAGTTTCTCCATATTTGCAAGACTAATCTTAGGGTAGAAGCATCCACAACGGGTGAATATGTTTCCTCATAATCAACACCCGACATTTGAAAAAATCCTTGTGCCACAATTCTTGCTTTATATCTAACAATTTCATTTTTCTCATTTCTTTTTATCACAAATATCCACTTATAGCCAACCGGTTTAACATTTTGTGGGGTTAAAACCATTTTGCCAAACACTTGACGTTTTTCAAGTGATTCTATCTCTGCTTGAATAGCTTCTTTCCATTTTTCCCAATCTTTACTTTGACGACATTCTTTGATATATCTGGGAACAGTGATTTCATCATTTATCACATCACTTGCTATAGCATATGCAAAAATTTCATCAACACGTGTTTTATTTCTATCCCATGATGTACCATTTTGTACATAACTAATTGAGATCTCATTATTAGGTACATGTCTTCTGAAAAACCATCAACAATGGAATTATCATGTTCTTTCGGGATATTATCCACTTCTTTTGGCACAGTATTTACCTTTTCCACGGTTTTGCCAATCATATTATTTTGTTCTTTCTTTTTTCGTGGACTCATCCGAGATATTCGGAATATCAATTCGGGCAGGAGCATTTACAGCCGGTATATGTGATTTAGTAACTCTTTTTGCATCAGTGAATGCATCCGGCAATTCATTTGCTATTTTTTGTAATTGAATAATCTTTTGAACTTCAAGTTCACTTTTCCCATTTTGAGGGTCAAGATATAATATGGATGTGGCATTCCATGTTAAACCTTCTTTTTCAAGTTTTTCTTTTGCTCCCCATAACTTTGGGAATGTTGTTTCATCAAAATGACAATCAGCAAAGCGTGCTGTAAAAACATCTCCAGTTAATGTTTTCATATACTTGATAATTGATGGAGAATTAAACCCAATGTATATTCCCAAAGATCTTTGTGGTCCCATCTTTGTACGTTGTGGGGGAGATATTGGCACATAAACAACACAACCAAAGACTTTTAGATGGGGCAAACTTGGTTCTCTTCCAGAGACCAATTGTAGTGGAGAATACTTGTGATATGCAGTTGGTCTTAATCTAACCAATGTTGCAACGTGTAAAATAGCATGTCCCCATGCAGATGATGGGAGATTAGATTTCATAATTAATGATCTTGCAATTAACTGCAATCTTTTAATGAATGATTCAGCTAGACCATTTTGTGTATGTACATGTGCAACCGAATGCTCCACATGTATCCCAATTGACATACAATAATCATTAAAGATTGGGATGTAAATTCCGCTGCATTATCAAGCCTTATATTCCTGATGTGATGATCAGGAAAATGTGCCCTATATTTAATTATTTGCGCCAATAACTTAGCGAATGCAACATTTCTTGTTGATAACAAGCAAACATGTGACCATCGAGTTGATGCATCAATTAGAACCATAAAATACCGAAATGGTCCACATGGAGGAGTAATTAGCCCACAAATATCTCCTTCAATACGTTCCAAAAATTGAGAAGATTCATTCTCAACTTTGCATGTAGAGGACCTAATTATCAATTTTGCAAGAGAGCAAGCCTTACATGATAAATCTTTTGCTATTAGGATCTTAATATCTTTTAGTGGATGGCCATTAGAATTTTGAATAATTCTTGACATCATTGTATTGCCAGGATGCCCCAATCTATCATGCCATAAAGCAAATAATTTTGGATTTGCTAGCCTTTTGCTAGAGACCATATTAACTTCTAGTTCGTTTATACATGTAGAATATAAGCTAGAAGATAAGCCTTTCAATTTTTCCACTATTGATTTATGGTCATTTTCAGTGGATGTGATCAAAAGATATTCAATGCCATTTTCAGTCATAGTTTCAAGGTGATAATCATTACACCTTATATCTTTGAAGCTCAATAAATTTCTTCTAGATTTACTAGAATATAATGCATTATTGACTAGTAACTGTGTTCCATTTGGCAATACAATACAAGCTTTGCCAAAGCCTTCAATCATGTTACTAGTCCCAGAAATTGTACTAACATTAGCTTTTGCAAGATGCAACTCATAAAAATATTTTTTATTTTTCAAAATGGTATTTGTTATTGCGCTGTCAACGAGACATGCATCTTCACCATTTGCTATAGCGATATTCATATCCTTAAACATAATAAAAATAAATAAGTGATAAAATAAAATGAATTGTTAAAATAAGGTAAAATTTTAATGATACTAAGACTAAAAATCTTTGTTTCTAACAAGGACTCTTGTTTTGGAAAAAAAATTGACGAGAGAAAAACTTGTATATGTCAAAAATAATAGCCACTTTTTCATGTTATTTATAAGACAAATCAATACATATAGTTATTTAATCAAAGCAGATTAAATATTTATATGATACTAGGTATTTTACCTCGCGCGATGCGCGGCTAGTTAAAAATGTTATTTTATACATTAGTAAATAGGTATGCTATAAGTTTATTATGTGGAAATTGATTATGTTATAGTTCATGCTTAAATTCTGGTCACCTTTTGACTTTTCTGACATGTCAATATTACAATCACTCAACCTACCGTAGTTATTAAACACTTCTTTTGAGAACATTTACCCTAAGATATTTTGATATCATCAACAACACCATTTGTGTAAAAATAAATCAAATGTAAATCGATAATGTAGCATGCTATCTATTCATCAAACTTAATAATAATATATATCTACAAAGCAAAAAACTAAGCATGACAACAATATAGTCATATAAGATATACATTAATACAATACAAAAAGGTAAAAAAAAAAACAATAAGATAAATAAGAGAAAATCATATAGTTTTTGTTTTCAGTTATGTTTAAGAGATGAAGAAAATACCTTATGTAATGACTGAAAAAAAATAATCCTAAACATAACTAAGAAATAAAGTATTTTTATCTATGTCAATCAAGAAAATCATTTGTAAAACTCTAAGTAACTATTATTATCATTATATAATAGACTTTGTTTTATGCCTAGATAACAACCAATTTTAATTGCTTTATTTTATGTGTTTTGGCCAAGAGAACGAAGGAGATAAACAACATGATTGTTTTATCTTATATAATCTAATAATACTTTTAAATAAATTCTAAAATTGATATGAGTCTTCAAAATTTTATATATTTTAAATAATATTATGTTTGTAAACTATCATTGCCAAAATAGTAGACATGGACGTCTTTTTATTATACAATATGGGTTTTGATTTTTTATTTTTAATCTTGTGTATATAGTTTTGATTTAATATTTTATATTAATTAATAAAATAAGTTAGATTAGTTTGAGGAGATATAGAGGTCATAAAATAAATATTATAAAAAAAGTGTGAAAATCCCACGTAGGATAAATCATATGTATCAACGTTTAAAGTTAGCTTAGCTTGAAAGAAGACTTTAGAAGACTATGATTCCTATTGTTTTAATATATATATATATATAGGTTTTTTTACCCGCACGATGTGCGGCTGTTGTAGTTCAAGATACAATAAAAATTCATGATTACCTCTTAAAACACATATTATAATTATGATACAATAAAAACTCATGACATTTTAGATTAATTATAATATATTAAAAAAACATATCATTAACAAAAAAGTTATTTTGAATTAAAAATGAAAAAAAAATATTATCATGTTGCAAGAATCTTAAAAACTCAAATTCACCTTAAACATATAACATTGTTAGAGAAGGTTGTAAAATCCAAATATATCATCACTTAAAATGCCGTTGTCACATTTTAAACTATTTGGATAAAAAGAATTAAAAGAACACATAGACATTGTCAGAAAATTATAAATAAATAACAAAAAAAACCATTTAAAATATAAAAAAATAAAAATAAATTATTCGTAATGAAAAATGTTAGATATAATATAATTATCAGGCTCTTGTTTTTTCTCGATGCTTTGATCTAAACAGCGAGATATATTTTCTTTTTGTGTGTTTCATGGATCTAAATTGGCCCCGATCTAGACTACTCTTAATTTACTACAAAATGGCGCATCACCCTTGCCAGATTATTAACTAATACTAACATTTGTTTAAACAATATAACAAAAGGTGCACTTTGCCAGGGAATGAAAACATACATTTAAAGTTTCACTTTAAAAATGAGGACCAAAATAATCATATGGAACTCAAAAGTGAATGTACTATCCTATATCATGAAGTAATTAACTCAAATAGGGAATGAAAATTTAAAAGTAAATTTTACTGAAAACAAAAACAAATATTTTTTAACATAACCAAACTTTAAGATGAAAAGTAATGTCATTCTGGTTACAAAAACTAAAACAAAAGCAAAAAAATTATTGTATTACCATTAAGATGTATATGTTACAAATTCATAAAATCATCCATTAAAAGAGATGAAATCACGAAAAAGAATACGTACATGCTTCTAAAATTTGTTATTATATTATATAATATTATATAATATATTATGTTAACATTAACAAACCTCCTATGTAGACTATTTTTTACGGTTGGTATTATAAACCATTTGATTTGGCTTCTTTTGATTTTGATTCGAAGGATTTTATATATTTAGGTTTAGGTTATTTAACATACTATATCAATAAATATAATTGAGTATACACTGTCAAGTTTCGTAAGATACAATAATATCTTTGTCTAGATTTTCTTTGATAATAATATATTTTATTTTATTATATAAAATATATTTATATTATTATTTTATTATATTGTATATAAATATTCAAAAAAAATATGGAGGCGACACGTAAGAAAATTCCTATGTGGCAAAGTCTAAAAATATTTTTAAAATATATTTATATTATTATTTTATTATATTGTATATAAATATTTGAAAAAAATATGGAGGCGACACGTAAGAAAATTCCTACGTGACAAAGTCTAAAAATATTTTTAAGTTGAGTTAGATGGCTTTATAAAGCTAGGATTTTTATTGTTTTATTAGTTGTATAGATAATAAGATGTTGATATGAATGCCATTAATATAATAGTGTCCATTGAAAAACAAAATATAATGAGTAAAGATGTGGCTAGGAATAAAATCAACTGACTATCCACAATTATCATAATGCATCCGGTATAAATTTAAACTAGAAACAAACATCATTTATTAATCAAAAATCAAACAGACATCCTAAAAACACATTGAATCCATTTATTAATGACACTTCGAATTCAAAAAATAAAAAAAAATTGTAGCTAAACACCATGGAGTAAAAAAAAAACGTAATAGTACTAGCTGGCAGAGTTTCCATCTTTAGCATAAACTAATTCTTCCTCTTCAATGTCATTTAAGAAATTAAAAACACCAAAGTTAACTCCCATATTTGGGTCATGCTCAATGGAATTGAGTTCAAGATTTCCCTTTGAAATTGAATCATCATGGAGAAAATTTGGAGTTGGCTCGCTTTCGAGAAAGAAGATTAATATCAAAGTTTACATCCATATTTGGTGCATTCTCTATGAAATTTGTCTCCACACCTTTTCCATTTTTAAGTGATGCTTGATAAAGATCAACAAAATATTTAGGCATACTACATGTCTTTGAAAGATGATTCCGCATTCCACACTTATAGCAAGATTTTACATGCTTCTTTCCAGGATGCTCATATTGTGAATTGTTGCCTTTCCCAGCCTTAAGCTTATTATCATATGACTTAGAGCTTTCACCATCACGTCGCCAATCGTTATTATGACCATGTTTACGACCATTGTTATTAGTATTGCCACGGTAGTTACCACGTCCGCCATTATTATGAGTATTCCCGTGGTAGTTACCACGTCCACGACCACGTCCCCTCATATATGATGCATTTGCTTCTGGGAGTGGATTAGAGCCGGTAGGACGCGATTGATGGTTTTTCAATAGAAGCTCGTTATTTTGTTCGGCAACAAGAAGAACAGATATGAGCTCATGATATTCTTTAAAGCCACGTTTTCGATATTGCTGCTGAAGAAGCAGATTGGAAGCATGAAAAGTAGAGAAAGTTTTCTCTAGCATGTCAGCATTCGTGACCTTTTATCCGCACAATTTCAATTCAGATGTGATGCTAAACATAGCAGAATTATACTTGCTCACACTTTTGAAATCTTGCAACCTTAGGTGCAACCATTTGTAGCGAGCGTTTGGGAGAAGCACTTGCTTTTGATGGTCATATCGTTTTCTCAAGTGTTCCTATAAATCAAACAGATCTTCCACCGTTAAGTATTCCTTTTTAAGATCCTCATGGAGGTGATGTCGGAGAAAAATCATTGCTTTTGCACGATCTTGCAAAGAAGTCGTGTTATCCTTTTTGATGGTATCTCCAATATTATTAGCAGTGAGATGGATCTTAGCATCAAGAGTCCAGGAAAGATAGTATTTTCCCGATATATCAAAAGAACTGAATTCCAGCTTTGTAAGATTTGCCATAACTACAAAATAGGACAATATCTAGTCAATTGTAGTTCTTACATAATAAATCTTGATTTATTAGCTTATAATGAATTCAAGCTACAATTATTTATACTTTGAATATATATTCAAAGAGTAGCAAAATAAAAATTCATGCTCTTCCAAAACAAAAACTATAGTTCTGTGATTATTGAGAAACCCATGAATATAGATTGGGTGATGATGCTTTTGGAATAAAAAAACAGTACACTTGTTTCTTCCGAAGTTGTTTTTATCCCAAAAAAAAAAATCTTTGTTTAATTATGAAAAAAAAAACAGTTTTTAAAGAAGGAAAATGATAAATTATCCTAAATATCCCTAATATATCTACTTGTTAACACATGTAATTCACTAATTCTCTTTCCTAATCTTACCCCCTGATTTTCCACATGTCAAAATGCTATTAATTAGGAAGATTTATAGGCTGATAACTTAGGAGGATTGATCATTACCCTAAAATAATAAGAAGAGTGGTTATATGTTTCAAAGAAAGAAGATAAAAAATAGAGTTTTTTTCCAAAATAGAGAAATTTATTTACCAAACTAGTATAGTTTTAAAATTATTTACCATTTTAGTTAAAACTTAATTTAAACTAAATCCATTCATTAGCTATTCTCCATCTCTGTTTTCTGGATTGGATTTAAAACCTTTTTTCTCTGTAATGATTGTCTTGTGGTAACAATTGTAATATTCCCCATGTATCTATGTTTAATTACGTACACATAGCAAATTTGATAGTGACATTTTTTTTTAATCTTAAATTGTTTTTTTTTTTTTGTATGTGTCTTTTCTCATCTTTATTGTGATGTTTTTATCGGCAACTAGTACAATGAACCAATTGAACACGGTCCTTTACATGACCCAAATTAAAATTTCAATATAATATATATCTCGTGCTGCTGTTGCGAATAAATTCGATGTTAATAATGCTTTAAAAGATGAAATTAATATGGATGATGTTCTTGAAGAAGATGAAATTGAGGATGAAAGTGAAACACAAGATCATCGAGATGAAATATCATATGGTAACATCGAAATATCTTCCACTTACACCAGTTTAGATGAAAATAATTTACAAGTTAATAACGATTGGTTAAAATCATATTCTAAGCATAAAAATAATTTTGTTCTTGAGTTGAAAAAAATTCTTTCAATATTGACACTTGAAGTTATTTCATTTGAACTATACTTCTCTTGGCACTTGGTATCATATTAAAAAAGTTTTAATGATGATGGTCACATCTCAAGTGTAGGTACATGAGGATTGACCAATGTCTTATTTTAGTTGTTGGAGTAGTCTTGTATCATATGTTACAAACTCATAGTATGGTCTTCGTAAAGTGTCAACGGATTCCTTTTTCAAGTTGTATTTAATGTTTAATAAGGTTTTAACTAGAATAATAAATATTTTTGAAACCATACTAGTTTGGTAAATAAGTTTTCTTATTATATTAGTTTGGAAAAAAACTCTAAAAAAATATATCTCTTGTTCCAAGAAAAAGTTGTTGGCCGATTTTTTTTTTTTTTTTAGGGTTTTGGACTAATAACGTATTATAATATTGAGAGTGAAAAGAGAGGAGAGAATGGAGAGAAATTCTATTAATGAGAGTGTAAATAATGTTACAACAAGGCCTAGTATTTATAGGCTATAGAGAACATTCTAGAATACGAATATCCATATATTAATAAAATATCTATAATAGTTAAAAAAACAAGTCTGTCTTTATCATTGTCATCTTCATTGTCTTCGTCAAACTAATCAAAATATTTTGCTCACAACTTTTCTCGTGCTTTTTACATTCTTTTTCTATCTTTTCTACTATAACCATACCTGTTACGTAATATTTGAAAGAATTTGAACTCTTTGATGAAAGATGACTTCCTCTCAACCAAGGTCCAACTTAAATTGAAATAACCCGATGCAACTACCCCCAATAACTGTAACTCTATTAGACTGAATAATGAACTGTGCTGAACTGCTGATGAGATTGAAATTGGTTACATAATATCACAAATGTAGATTTGATTCATCTAACACTTTGTAGCTGAAATTTACTTAAAAACAGAATCTAAGTTGACAAAGGTGGGACAACTGAATCTAAAACTTCAAATTACAATAAATGAGTGTAAACATATCAAAACACATCTTTAATGATATATATATATTGGAAAAATGAGTATGTGGTTGTTCCCCATCTAAGCTTAGATGAGAATCCCTCACATAAAAATATTTTATTATTTGTTTGAATTTAAAACAAATACATGGCCCCCATGATTTTCATGATTATAAAAACTAAATGTGAGAGGTTCCTCATCTAAGCTTAGATGGGGGACAACCTTATACTCACTTCCCCCTATATATATATACTGTATATGAAAATGATTTATCCTCCTAAAAAGTTAGTTTAAAAATCCTCCTAATAGCTTTAGATGATGACATGTGAATACCACTAATTCTCTTTCTTGATCTCACCCCATGATTTTTCACATGTCACAATCCTATTAACTAGGAGAATTTTTAGGCTAACACACACACACACACACAAAATATATATATATATATATATACTAGTCCTAATATCCTTACGATGTACGATAGCTATATAAATTGTTTCATAAATAAATTCAAGTATGCCTTATACATGATTTGTGAATATGGAATAAATTGTGGTTGAAGTAATATATGTATAGTTAAAAATTTGGATTTACCTTAGATTATTACAATCAAATCAAAATTGGAATTTGTAAGCATAGTGGATGACGACATAGCCTTGTGAATTCGGATCGTAAACTCAAATTTTTGGAGTCATCATGTTATAGTGATAGGAGTTGAAGAATTGAAAAAGAAAAAGAAACAATTTTATTAATGAGAAAACGATCAATCAAATAAGGTTATAACGTGTTTTGTATTTATAGGCCAAAAGTTAGAGTTTACTTTTAAAACTAATAAGAAAATTGAATCTATATACAATAAAAAAAACTAATTTAATAAAAATAAACAAATTAAAACACATGTCAATAAAGGATTACGCCACGTGTTGTTTCAAGTACATCTCAATCCTGTTTTAATTTATTGGTAGATAACATGAAAAATTATGTTAAATTAATAATAAAATACAATGATAGAAGATACACAAAACTAAAAGTAATTAATATACAAAGTCGATCATGTTTTAACATCTTTTAGTTTTATAATTGGTTAAGAATATAAATTGAAGTATGCATGAAAGTAGGAAAGTGTATGTCCGAGATTAATTAAATCACTATGTACGTAAACTTTTATAAAGTATTAAAATACTTTAATTAGCAAAAGATGTATACTTATATGAAATTATATTAATGATTAAAAATTAGTGTTTGATAGTAATAAGGTAACTTAAAATTAAGAACTAAAAAGGACACGTGTCATTTAAATAATAAGCCAAGTGTTCATTAATAAAAGTATCAATCCTGTTTTAATATATTGGTAGATAGATAGTCGTAAAAAATCTAAAACGGATGTTTTTTATTTTTTAAATCAAGTAAGAAGCTATTTAGGATGTCTTTTTTCTATTTTTTTAATCAACCAAATAAGTTTATTAACATGTAAAATGTACAACTCTACAAAAAAGAAAAAGAAAAAAAAAAGGATGACCAGACATATACAGGAAAAAGATATATCAAATACTTCATTGATCGAGCAGAAGATTTAGTTACTCTTTAAATATCAAATACTTATTTACTAAGAAAAAATCAGAGAAAAGATAAGCAGACTCGTGATCCGCTGCCTAACTTATTCCAAGAGAGCTCGGATAGAATCGGTATTGCTTCCCTAAGACCAATAATTCCATTAACATATGGAGATGAAACTTGAAACTACTCTTTTAGACCTTTGTATCAGAAACACACTTTCTAATAAAAACATCTAAAGTTACAATCACGATAAACAATATGTAATTCATAATACAAACTGGCATCCAGTTATAAACATAACACAACCATAATGAAACTGATATTGAAAGTGATATCAGTTTCGAAGTCCATTCTCATTGCCTCGTAAGTAATGAAATCACTTCACTAAACTAAAATTACCAAAAATCGATGTCTCTTGGTTTATACAAACAATTCCCGATCACAAACGTTTTATTATTGTATTTTTAGTTCAAAAAACATTACTACTTAGATAGCTTTATAAGGGATTTATGGCTATTTCGGGTACCTGATTCCAGTCGATCATAAATAGATCAAAATTCCATACCTTCGCAAAAGTAACAGTGAATTATTTAAAAACCACTTGTTAAAACTTTTGAGTCCATAGTCCTCCCTTCATCCTAAAGTTCAAAGGTAAAACCACAATAATCAAATGTCCCAACCTCAAACATTTTTACACAAGCAAAAAAAAGAGCCTTTGAAGGCATATCAGTAATGACTCGTTACTGTCAACCATGCCTGTTTGTAGGGGTGTTTATCGGTTCGGTTTTCGGTTATTTGGTCTATTTGGTTCGGGTTTTTCGGTTTTTTTATTTTTATTTTTCAAAACCAAAACCGAACCAAAACCTAATTCAAAATAAAAAAACCAAACCGAAAACCAAATTAGAATTCGGTTCGGTTTAAAACCGAAAAAACCAAATATGAAAAACACAAATTTACCATTTCTTTTTGTCTAAGTTGTGATTAACCAAAATAGGTTCATAATTTTAATTTTCACCAAAGTAGTAAATTTAAACCATATGGATAAACAAATAATATAAGTGAAACAACTAAACTCTTGTTTGTCATCATTATTAAAAATTATTCATCAAAATTAAATTTATCTAATTTCATAAAAAAGTTAATATGATAAACAAATAGACATATAAAGTAAAAATACATTAATAATTGTCCATAAAAAAAGATACGAATTAAATATTTTTAATAATACATAATAGTAATATAAGTTTTTCGGTTTTTTCGATTTAACCAAATTCATTATCCTTTACCCATAACCAAACCAAAATCCGAATATATAATTCGGTTTCGGTTACAAACCAAATTCAAAAACGGTTTGGTTTTTTTCGGTTTTTTAAACGGTTCGGTTTACAGTTTAACCGGGTAAAAATCAAACCGTGAACACCCCTACCTGTTTGCCACCTCTAATTGAATGTAGGACCCTTAAAAGTTGAGAGAATAATAAAGTAGCATATGAACAGCAAATAGTTATGAAAGTTAAGCTCAATGTTTGTGTGGTTCAGGAAAGAAACCCGGACAAAAGTTCTGTAACACTAATCAATGCCATAGATGTATCTCAATGACGATAAAAGACTACAATGATCTGGTCTATCATACAAATTCCGATTCGAATAGCAACTACAAAATTAAAGATTGATCAAGTTTGTTAAGTATCTAAGAGCCCCTCTTTATCTTTAAATGGGTGATTATATAATTAAGTTGCATAATGTTAAACCAATGATCATTCTATGTCACATGTTGCACTAAAGCACATAAATCACAGATTTTAGTTCTTATTGAGAGAAAGGAACCCAATTGAGCTAATAAAAATGGCTTACTAATGTTACTGTAAAGTATTTATGCCTTGATTCCTTTTGCTTTATCCAAACTAAATAACTAATAAAAATGTTTTAAGCCGCATACATGACAACTGACATGACGATATGACATCAATTTATAAAGATTAGGAGTATAATGTAAATCCACATAACTGAAATGTATAACTTAGGCAATATAATGAAGGGAATAACCTATATGCATCTGGAAGCACCTAACTTAGGTGCTTCCAAAAGTAAATCAAGTATTACATGTGTATTTTCATAAAAGTTGGAGAACCGAAAATATAAATTTGTATTACAAATTTGCTTTAAAAGAACCTAAGTTAGGTGCTTCCGAAAGCATATAGGTTATTCCCTATAATGAAACCTTATCTAAAATAGCACAATGGAGCTCTTTATTCATTAACTAAGCAGGTGAATTTACTTTGTCTTTGTGCATAATTACTAAGGAGTTGTTTTCAAAGTTTTTCTTTTTTTAAGTTTTAACTCCTAAAAATACCACTTAGACAAGCCCAAATCGAGAAAATGCCATCTGAGACTCTAGAACATCTTGTAAGTATCATGATAAAAAAGATATCCAAGATATAATCAATTGAAGTTCTTGGACTCAAGTTATTCATATAATATAACGAGATATTCGGAATATCTCGTTATTTTATATGGAATATCATATTCCATATAAGAGGATTCATGAGAGCTTGAATCGACTTACAACATATTGTGTAAGTTTCTGTTCAAAGAAATAACACGAATGTCATAATAAATTAGGTTAAAAATTACTGTTGACAATAACGATTATGACGCAAAGTATCAATATTTGAAAAGTGGTTTACATGATTAAAGTAAAGATAGAATGAGCTTCTTCCAGATTCAAACAAATCCACGTAAAATCATCTCAATCAAATAAATACAAAAGACTTCCGTGGGCAACTCTACGATATGATGTCAGTGTGTATGTTTGTTGTGATTTGTGAGCTTGCCAAATTTACTGTCAAAAAGATTCACCGTTAAATTATTTAAACGGCGAAATATTACACCAAGTTTATTCTACTCCTAAAACTACCGCTTATGCCTATGCCAAGATTTGAACTTAGTTCTTCTCCGCAAGAGGCATAAGCCTCTACCAAGTGGGCTAGCCCCACATTGGCCCACCTTTCTTAAGGGGATAACGCCTAAAACAAACAAAAAAACTGAAGCACAGAAAGTGCAAACTAAATGGCGCAGAAACAATAGAACACTGAGAAGTCACGTAAGAATTATCACTTTGATAACTTTATAAGAGATATGCCTATGGCTTTTTAAGGTACCTGATTGTAATCGATTTTGAGTAAATGGATCTAGATTTGTTATCTTCACAAAAGTAACAGCGAAGTATTCAGAAAAAACTTGGTAAAGCTTTTGTTTCATGGTACCTGATTGTTATCAACGCTGCTATAACTTGAATTCATAGTCCCCGTCCCCCATCCATTCTGAATATCAAACATATGACCACCTGAATTTCACTGTTAAAAGAAAAATTGAGCTTCTGAACGCATATCAGTAATGACTCATTATTGATCATTGGGGTGTGACTTAAGAACTGTGTGCATACTTAATAATGACTAGCAAAGTGAATAAATCTTCGAAGAAAGGTTTCAACTTTGGGGTATCCATTACTTGTAATCTCCTAAAGAAGTGGGGAATAATTGTCAAGCCTGTAGGCTATTATTTCTCTGGATCAAAATCAACATCCCAATCCCTAACTACATTGGCATCAAACGAATCATTGTCAACGAATTATGTATCAAATCTTCAACCGAAAAGTTAATAGCCTATATGACAAAGACAGTCACAATTTTACATGGATTGGTCATGAAAAAGACGCAGACATCAATCCCTGCCCTAGGTGCCAACTGTTTGTAACATACATGGGTAAAGCATGTGTTCGAGTACTGGGAATTAGAGGTCCAAGGTCTAAAAAATGCAAAAAAAAAAAAAAAAAAAAAAAAGAATCTCCACTTGGGGGATTTTTAGGCGGTTTTAGTTTGTTTGGCAACGTCATTTTTCTTTCTCACGGATTAGTCGATTAAAGTTTGCTACTATCACCAAAAACTAAGTGTGAACCCTTTTATTGCATACATTACTATAAGCCCGTTAAGCTGCTATGAAAGACCTGCCCAATATAAGAGGATCCCCATTATCCTTATCTCTATATAAAGTATACCAAAATTTATCAAAAAGATGGGATTGCCAACTCTTACTAAAAGAAACAAGCTTTATACCTTATAGAATATGTAAAACTTATCCAATATCCCGAAAATGTGGCCCAAATAAGCATGCTGGAGCTCTTGACTTCTTAACTAAGTACACGACACCAAAAAAATTAAAGTTCTCTAATTCTCTAACTGAAAAGAATGCTACAATTTAGCATTCTAGTTCTCTCCTACATAATTGGGGACTTAGTTAAAATGTACGGCCCGTATCTGTCCACACAATGGTTCTTAACATGTGTAGTCATCAGAAGCCGATAAATAACTTTGGGAGCACGATATATATATATATATATATATATATGTTAGATAAGAGCATCATCCAAATTTAGGACGACCCGTTTCAAATGCTCCGGTTAGTTGCATATCAATGCCGACCAGACTGTAAAATCATAAAAATGGTGTCTTTTTTTATAAACTACAATACCGAGTTGAATCAATATCCTAAACATTCACATGAAACAATTTGTTCCTTTTAATTTAAAAAATAGCAATCAACGATAATAAAACTTACAGCTAAAACATGAAAACAATATATATAAATACTACCAATTAATTTGCGTTTCAAAATGGTTGTTACCATTTTGTTTTACCTCATACTGAATGGAGAAAAATACAAATAAGGGGTTTAATATAATAATTATAAAACCAAGGAAGGAAGTGTACGAGACGGCGAACTCTGTTGAGTCGAGGAACCCTACAAAAATTGATTTCTAATTTTTCCTGTTAATTAAATAGTTAATAAAAATTAAAAACGGTAGGATGTGATGTTTTTGGAAGCCCCGTAGATATCCTTTGCGGTTGAAACTTGTTCAAAACTAAAGGTTTTTTGGTGTATGTCCTTACCCAAGGGCATGCCCTTAGGTGTCGTTACTTATATTATTTTTGTTTTTAGTGAAGTTAAAGGATATGTAAGGATTTTAAAGATTTATAAGGATGTGTAAGAATTTGTAAGGATATGATGTGGCAGCTCAAGCGTATTTAGCATTGTTGATAGACTAAGGAGTATTTGGGGCAATGTAGTGTAAATTTGATATGGTCAAGTCAGTGTCGGCTTAAGCTTTGTCGAGGCCTTAAGCAAGATTAATTTGGGAGGTCTAGTCTATTAACTTTTAAATTAGAATAACCAAAGAAACTAAAAAAAAATGATAATTTATCTCATGTACCTAGGTTGTTATTGTGAAAAGAAAGCAAAGAAGTATAGTCCCACATTTTAGGAAACAATCTCTTTTGTAATCAAAATTTAATAAGTAATTGGCTATCGGTTGGACTCGTCGATTTCTTAACTGGTTGTTTAGTTTCTTTTTTATATATTTTTTTGAGCGGCTATTGCTTCAAATGTATGTGTGGTGGCCTTTTTTAAAGGGAGCCGTGAGGTGTATTTGTCTAGGTCGATAATATCCATCCCAAAAGTCGAAAGTCTAAAACAGTTGTCTTAGAATATAAAAATGGAGGCCTTTATATTTTGGGGGCCTTAGGCTCATGCCTAACATGACTATATTGTGAAGCCTGCACGAGGTCAAGTTAGAAGTATTTATGAAAACTAAGGGCAAAATTCAAAGAAATTTGAGTAGTTAATTTAGAAGTATCTTGTCTTTAAATGAAAATTAAAGGTGAAAACTTAAATATCATATTTGAATTTTGACCTTTGATTTTTATTTAGGAGTTAAGATTTTTTCGGCTCGACTCAAATTGAGAAATCAACTTGTAGGAATTGTCACCCTTTTACACTATATTCTCGAGTTTATAATTAAAAGAAAATAATGGATAAGATTGGATAGAAGAGGGGAGGGAAATAAAGTGTATACATATGATATGATGCATTATTAAGTTTTATGAAAAATAAAAGAAATGGAAAGAAAAGAAAGAATTAATTGAAGGGTGAAGTGGTAATTTTATATATTTATCATTCTCTTCTTCTCTCTTTCAATTCTCTTCTTCTCTTTCTAGAATCATACTATCATAAACATTAACACAAACAAACCAGATTTGAAAGAAGATATATACTCAATTTAGCTATTGACTTTATTAACTACTGTACGTTGTCATATATATATATATATATATGTGGCAGTAGCGATCTGAATCAAAATCTTTGCAAATATTTATTCTAATAATAATAATAATAATCTCAATCGATCTTTTCTTCACAAAATCATCTGAAAGATTGTCATATTCTTCCTTTCTTCGCAAAATCAAGAATTATATATTTTTGACCGTTACAGCCGGACTTCACCCCCGGCCAATCTCACCGGAATTCTTTCACCGATCTTCTGCTACCATCTTTACCCCCGAAACCCTTACAGGTTCCTCATCTAAGAAACCAACCACTTCGGGGCCATATTTTACCCGCTACAGGAACATCCCGGCCATCATCATCTTTGGCTGCCTCCTCTGCCGTTTTTCCGGCAAGGGACCTGGACTCCACCATAGTTTGCCTCCTCATCCCTCTATTTTACTTTTCTTCTTAGATACTTTCTGTGGCCATTGAACTGGAAAAAAAAATTGACTCACTTTTAATATATTTTATCTATAATTTGCCCGTATAATTTGGGTTTATCAGTTTTAATAAATCACTAATAGTCTGCTTGTTTAGTTTGAATTCTGAAGTATTGTAGTATATATATATATATTTTTCAGATCTGCTCTCTCAATTATTGATATATATAGTTAGTGTTTAACCGTTATTTGTTGATTATAACTTCATATCTGCTGATTACTTAGTCTAATTGATATCTAATCTGAAGAATTTGTTTTTATTTACTGTTCTACACTCTTCAAAATTGTTAATTTCTTTCACTTTTAAATAAATTTTGTGGATTCGTGTAAAATAATAGTTTCCATACGTATTAAGCATATTACAGTTAATAAATCTCATTGCTGCTTTTGTGCCACTAAAATTAGTATTCTTTGTCGGACTTTATTATTTTGTTTGGTACATTTATTTGTTGTGTTTTAGTCTAAGCTGTCTCTGTCAAATAGCTATGTGAGGTCATGTCCTTCGGATTTAGGGGCGGGCAGGCATAGGGGGGTTTTGGCTAAAGTAAAGAGAACCTTTAGGCTTAGATTCGGCAGTTGGAATGTAGGCACCCTTACGGGAAAGTTTTTAGAACTAGCAGATGCCCTGGGTAGATGTAATGTAGACATTGCATGCTTTCAAGAAACTAAGTGGACGGGGAAAAGTACTAGAAAGGTGAATGGATACAAGCTATGGTACTCTGGAGCGCCTAAGTCGATTAATGGAGTAGGGATCATCGAACGACTTAAAGACTTCGTTGTGCTCGTGGAAAGACACGGGGATAGGTTGATGTTGGTGAGATTGGTGATACAAAAGGAGACAATCAATGTGATCAGCACGTATGCTCCCTAGTCGGGCTTGGGAGCGGGAGAGAAGAAAAGTTTTTGGGACTCACTGGATGAGCTTGTGAGGAGCTGCCCTGTTGACCAACGACTAGTGTTAGGAGGAGACTTACACGGGCATATAGGAGTTGAGTCAGACGGCTACGCGAGTGTACACGGGGGTTTAGGGTTTGGAGTGAGGAACGATGAGGGTCGCACGATATTGGACTTTGCTACTGCCCACGATCTGGTTATTGTAAACTCTTTTTTCCGAAAGAGGGATTCTCAGATGATTACCTTTCAGAGTGGCCTAAATAAAACTCAAATCGACTACTTTTTGGTGCGTAAAGGCGATTTTAGGGCTTGCAAAGATTGCAAGGTACTCCCGAGAGAGGCGGGTTTCTCCCAACATAAACTTTTGGTAATTGATTTGCTCCTGAGTAGAAGAGCAACCAAGACAGAGAAGGCTGTAAAACCAAGAATCCTCTGGAAAAACCTGATGGGTGAAGCAGCAGAGAGGTTTAGGTCGGAGACTAGTTCAAGGTTCACAAAGGAGATAAGAGAAGGTTCGCATATGGAAGCTGATGAGTTGTGGACACTCTTGGCAGGGGGTATGAGGGAGACGGAAAAGGAGGTACTAGGGGTAACTAGAGGAACTGGATGACAACGGAGAATGGGTAGGGAATCTTGGTGGATTAGCGAAGAGGTCCAGTCCAAGGTCGCGACAAAACTTAAGTGCTTTAAGGATCTTGTCAAAAGCCGCCAGAACGGGACAAATGAAGAATGGTCTTTGGCTAGGCAGAGGTACTACGAAGCCAAGAAAGAAGCAAAGAGGACTGTTGCTATAGCAAGAGAAAGAGCGTACGAAGAGCTGTACAAGAAACTAGATTCCAAAGAAGGCGAAAACGAAATCTTCAGAATTGCTAAGGCAAGGGAGAGAAGACGTAGGGATTTAGGGGACGTCATTTATATCAAAGACAAAAGTGGATAGAGCATTGTGAAGGAGGGAGATATTAGGAAAAGATAGGAAGAGTACTTCGCCAACCTGTTTAATGGGAGAGGGTCGGGAAAAATTGAAGGAGGAGAGGTCATCACCGCACACCCAAACACACGTTACGACGACGATGATGCTACGAGGATCAGCCAAGAGGAAGTAAGAATCGCCCTAAAGAAGATGGGGAGAAACAAAGCAGTAGGTCCAGATCAAATTCCAGTTGAGGCATGGAGATACTTGGGGGACGTGGGGATAAGCTTGTTCACAAGCCTATTCAACAAGATTTGGACGAGAGCAAAAATTCTAGAAGAATGGAGACTTAGTGAGGTTATACCTATCTATAAGAACAAGGGGGACGTGCAGAGTTGTAGCAACTATAGGGGCATTAAACTTCTAAGTCATACCATGAAGCTCTGGGAGGGAGTGATTGAGACGAGGCTTAGAAGAGTTACGAAGGTGGCAGAGAACCAATTTGGTTTTATGCCAGGGAGGTCGACGATAGAGGCTATCCACATCACCAGAAGCCTTATGGAAAAGTATAGGGAAAGACAAAAAGCGTTGCACTGTGCCTTCCTAGATTTGGATAAGGCATACGATAGTGTACCACGAGAGCTGATCTGGAGGACGCTCCAAGAGAAAGGAGTTACTGGGAGATACATTAGTGTTATCAGGGACATGTATGACAGGGCGAAGACCGGTGTTCGAACATCGGTGGGGAGCACAGAGCTTTTCTCGGTAGAAATGGGCCTACACCAGGGTTCGGCGCTTAGCCCATACCTTTTTACATTGATCTTAGACGAGTTGTCCAGTGGCCTTCAGGAGGAACTACCGTGGTGCATGATTTTTGCCGATGACATTGCTCTGATTGCGAGATCGACAGAGGAGCTAAACCGAAGGTTGGAGAAATGGAGAGAAGCCCTTGAAGACAATGTTTTGTGTGTGAGCCGAGAAAAGACTGAATACCTACGATGTGACTTCGATAAACAGGGGATAAGTCAAAATGGGGATGAGGTTATTCGCATTGGGGAACGGATATTGGGTCTGAAGGCGTCTTTTAGGTACCGGGGATCGGTGATACACAAATCGGGGGGGGGGGATAGACGAAGACGTGACACATCGAATCGAAGCTGGATGGATGCAGTGGAGGGCATCTTCTGGAGTCATGTGTGATAAGCGGATCCCGCTAAAACTGAAAGGGAAGTTTTACAGAGTCGCTATTAGACCGGCTATGTTATACGGGTCAGAATGTTGGCCGATGACGAAAGCCCAAGCATCTCGAGTAGAGGTAGCAGAGATGAGGATGCTAAGGTGGTCTTGCGGGAAGACCCTATCAGACAGGATCGCCACAGGAGTTTTTAGAGCAGAACTTGAAGTAGGGACCATCATTAACAAGCTAAGAGAAGGGCCCTTGAGATGGTTTGACCATGTTAGGAGAAGGGATCGAACAGCACCACTAAGGAGAGCGGAGTCTATTCACGTCGAAGGCACACGAAGAAGAGGAAGGCCTAAGATGAGGTGGGATGACCGATTAGCGAAGGACCTAATAGAACTTGGTTTGTCGGAGGACTTGACGTCGGATAGGACGACCTGGAGAACTCGGATTAGAGTAGAGGATTAGGGTAGGGTTTGTCTTTTGCATGCTTTTCCTATTTTGCCTTGCCTAAGGTGGTTTGTGTTGGTTTGACCGGGTGAAGTAGACCCAACTTTGGTGACTCGCCGCCAAAGAAGGCTTTGTCCTGACAGAAGGAGAGGTAGGTCGACGGAGGTGGAAGGACAGAATACCGCAGGTTACGATGGAGTTTCCTGATGGAGGAGGTGGTCAGTGAGGGTAAGGCAAATGGGAATAGGTTTTTGTAGACTTTTGTCATAGACTTTGGTTCTTGGTAACCTCCGTAGTGGTTTTGGCCTGAGTAGAGGGAGGCCAAAATCGAGGGGGGAGGTTACTCTTGGCTGCGTTGGAGGACATGACCGATGAGGGTTTATTAGAGGACTAGGACTAGTTTAGGGGTTTTGGGTGCTTGGGAGAGGACTAAGTTTAATGTAGCTAGGCGGCTTTATCAGTGTGTTTCATAGGTTGCGCACCACCCGTTATTTTAGTTTACCGTAGCGGCCTAAGGTATCTAGCTCCGTAGGTTGTTTAGAAAATACTTTAACCTCCTTAGTTTTTAGTCATTTCTTATGTATAGGTAGGCTTTGTTTATTATGCTCTTACTTTTTATGTTGTTATTTGCGTAATATGGTTGCTAGAGTTTATGTTATGTGCTAAGGCTTTGTTACCGTACGCTTGCTACCCTTCCCTACTCGTAAGGAGGCATACCCGGCAGACCCAGAGGACAGGTATTATCGTCTTATCATGTTCTCGGCAGACAGGTATAAACACTTTACCCTTTTACGACTTTTATATCTTCCTGGCCGTAGGTCCTAATGGAAGCAGTCTCTCCACCTTTGGGTAGATGTAAGACTGTCTACAGCTCACCTCCCCCATACCCCGCATAGGGATTGGGTACACTTGTTGTTGTTGTTGTGGTTTTTTCTCAAATCATGCCAAATTGGCAAAAAACTTTAAGCCTTAAAACATCTAACTTTTCCTATCTTTTTTTTTTTATAAAATAAACTAAAGAATGAAGATTTAAAAGAATTTCTTTTCATTTCTTTTCTTAATCTGGGAAAAAAACCCTCAAGAATACAGTATTAACAGATGGTAAATAAAAATGTTATGGCAATTTGTTTTCAAGAGGTCAAGTTGATGCATTATTAAAAAGTTTTGATTTTGATTTTAATTTATAGATAAAAAATTTCTTAATACAAAATTTGAGGGAATCTCTTCCTCATTTTAAAATACTCCGAACAATAAAAGATCGTTATTGATAACTAAAGTCAAATCGGATTAGAATCAATTTTAGAGATGAAATCAAAATCACAATTTATAGATTAAATGTAAATATCAACTTTTGATTTTAATTTATAAATTAAGAATTTATAACCTTACTACTTGTAAAATTAAAGTTGTCCTTATATTCATCATATTGATAATAATTTGCATATGAATTGAGACGGCATAGTTTAGAAGCCGCTTAATCTTTTTTCATAAGATTATATATAATTGTTAACTAAACTGATAACACGTAAGGTTTATAAGGTATTTTAGACCGAATGTGTCAATAGTGAAAGATATACAAACCAACTCATGACCCACTTATTCATATCCCTAAGAAAACCCACCCATTCAAAGGCTCATTACTTGTAAAACTCGACTCGGATAATACAAACAAACATTTTAATAATCTCAACTAAATGTAATTAACTATTTTCATATATATATATATATCTCTCTGTTAATATATAAAAATATTTTCACTATCACCTTTACATTAATTATATTTTTATTTATATCAAAATACACCATTCAACGCGGCCGTCACCACCATTACTTTGTCATTATATTGCGCGGATATGGTGCAAATGATGGATATTCCACATATTAAATTTTATCATTTTCTAAATATTTGCCCCAAAGGATTTATCATTTACATGTCCGATCATCTTAATTCATACATCCCTTTCATTGTACCCTAGAAAAAACACAACATCCTTAAAAAAAAAGACAAGTACAATGGAAAACATGAATTACGGCGAGGAACTTGTAAGAGAATTCCTAATCTTCAGAGGATTCACAACAACATTACAATCTTATGAAAAAGAATTATCATCAGATTTTGGCAATTCTTTTCATAATCAACACAAAATCTTTGATCTTATTTTCTCTATTTACATTCCTAATTTCCAGCCTCAAAATCTTATATCTCTTTTCTCCTTTTTCAAACAATCCTTTTCTTCTCATCAAGATTCTCATTTGATTCATACTTTATCCAAATTACAGATCTCCATCCTTAAATATTACATTGTTTTTGCTTTTCAAGCTGGCAGAAATGATAAAATTGTTGAGCTTTTTAAAGTTCATGGTGATGATCTGATGAAACAAAATCATGGTTGGGTGTCTTGGTTTGGTGGGTTTTTTGTTTTGCTTCTGGGTTTTGTTTGTTTTGTTGTGAAAGTTGGAAATTTGATTGCTTTTTGTTTGTTTGTTGCAGCAATTCCATATATGAAGAACCCGAGCTTGGATCCGTTGTTTCGGGTTTATTTTACCAAGGAATGGATTGATGGTCTGAATCTTTCTGTTAGGAATTTTTTGAGTGAAGTGTTTAATGGAACTCATATCCTTTTTTTTTTTCTTCTTTTGTTTAATACAATGTGTTTTGGAATCTTTTCTTATGAATTTTGTAGTTTTTAAATCTATAATAACTAATAAGTAATTGCGTAGCTAACTCGGGTTAACGATTTAGAGTAGCAACTTGTTCACTTACATCGATAATGGCAAGCTGTCATGAAAATTATTTGTAATGATAATGTATCTGCATTTTGATTACCAATAATAACAATATGGCGTTAGGTTATATTTCTATGCTTAGTACATTATTCAAGGAGGTTACTCATTGATGATTTCGTTTAAATTGCAATCAAAATATGTAAATTCGGTTGCTATTCTATATAAGAATGCTGACTAGCTCATTAGTTTTGATGATGTATTTACTCTTAATCAAAGGCCAATGCAAAAATTCCTTAACTAAGCCACGCATTCCTGCATTGTTGAAAATTAGTTCGGAAAAGCATGCTGTGAATCGTCTCAAGAATGACATTAAGCATCTTAATACTAGATTGTCACAACTTCAGGCTTTGTTAGAGGAAAAGGAATCTCAGTTATCTCAGTCAAGGAGGTAAAGTTGTTTCGTTACTGTCTGATTAATGCAAAAGTTAAAGACTTTTCCTGACCATGTTTTTATATTCAGTAATATTGCAACTACTCGCCAACTAAGCATCGGGCATATCAATGAATCGGTGTGCTCATCTGCACCTCAGAATCGGCCAAGCTATTTACCTAATGAACCATCTGTTACATCCAAAGAAACACGTACTAGTAATTTGAGTGGGAGACAGTCATTAGGCAAGGATGTTAATCTACCCGAGGGTTCAGGAGATGATGAAATTCAACAAGAGGATGATTTTGCAGAAGTCAAAGTTGACTTTCAGGTGAGATTGCTCATTTATCATCATTATCATTCGCATTCTCTTATTCATATCTTTGTTTATTATATGTCTTTTGGCTATTGCTGGATTGTGATATTGGTCTTGTTATCTTGGACTTGTGTTTTGTAGGAGACTTTCTTGGGACACACAAGTCCTATTAGCTGTTGCAGGTTCTCTACATCAGGGGACAACATTGCAAGTGCTTCTGTTGATGGCACAGTCAGGTAGATAATAAAGCATTTAATTTCTATATGTCTTATAAATGAGAAAGTTCCAAAGTATCGTTTCCTTTTTTTTTTTGATTTTTCCTGTATCCTAATGAAGGATATGGACATACGACTCATCAACTTCAGCATCAAGGAATGCAACCATCTATTGTGGGGCAGAGATCATGTCACTCGAATGGGACTGCAAATCTGACCGCTTGGTATGCTATTTCAAGCAATAACCTTTTTAGTTTGAAAGTTTGTATATGATTATGATGGTAGTGCAATGCTATTTTTTGTCTTTAGATGAACATTTCCCTTACACTTGTTGATAGTAAATAGGTAAAAACATCCTCAGAACGACAATGAATGATGATTTGAGTGTTAATCTCTCTATGCTTAACATACTATAATTTGACCATCTCACTGTCCCTCTATGTGTATTTACTCTAAATATGACTGAAGTTTTAGAGAATTGCGTTAGATCCGTAGATAAACAATGGAAAATGTTACATTTTAGACATTACTATGACTGCTTATTGATTTCTGAAACGTTAGTATATGTTTATTATTAATATGAAGGTGCACAGTTTCCAAGCATATATAACAGTGGAAAAATGTACATCTATCAATTTATGAAGATTGGTTAAATTATCATTGTTTTTTGGGGGGTTATGATGGTTGGAAACCAGGAAATAAAGGTCCTGCATTTAATTGTCCATTTTGACAAAGCTTCTCATAGGCACTGCTGATGGAGGTATAAAAGCATGGAATGTTGATGCAAAGAGAGTTGTTTGTGATCTCAGTACGACTGATGCATTTCCATGGTTTGTTTTTAGTCTAGTTTGTGCACGCCTTTTCTTATTTTGTTGGCTGTTAGGATTAAAGAAATACACAGCGTGAAGATTGATGGCGGTTCATCTTTGTGTATGTTTTGTGTTTGCAGTGTTCTGGATCTAAAATGCAGCCCTGTGGAACCATTATTTGTGTCTGCGGCCGCATCCCGAGGGTACTTACTCTCTGCCTAGTTTATTTGTAAAGATCTATGTTATTTGTTTACTAGATATTTGATCCACTTTTTGTGCTTTTAATTCACTTCTGCGCTACTAATAGGCATGGCTCAAGTTATATTGATAAGCTGGGATTTGCTTCACTGACCGTGTGGAATATGAGAACATGGAAGGCCATGGTATGTGTTTGTGGATCGTTGTAGCCAAAGTACTAGAATTGTTCTACATTACTCCTATATACCTACATACATAAGAAATAAAGGAGTCTTACTTATCGATTTTATTGAAGACAGTCCTTCCTCTTGGGAAAGATCCACCTGCAATTACATCCCTATGCTTCAACCACAACGGAAAGATTTTAGCGGCTGCAGCAACCGATGGAATGATTCACATGTTTGGTATCCTTTAAAATTCCTTTATTTTTATTTTTTGCTAAATGAGTACATAGTAGAAAGAACAAAATGCTTGCACCTTGACAAGACTCAGATATGTCAGCCGGTCTGCAAATCACCGGATGGCCAGCTCATGATTCTGCTATCAGCTCTGTTCTTTTTGGGCCAGACGAGACTAGCATATTTACTTTGGGTATAGATGGAAAGGTAAGTTCTTGACTTATTCACTTATACATTAATTATATTTAATTATGTTTGGAAGGTTATATACATTAATCAATGGTTGTTGCAGGTATTTGAGTGGAGCTTGCAAAGTCCGGGTAAGGTTCTCTGGTCGAAAAATATTAACAGGTATGCGTATTCTGGGCCTTTTAGCCTTTGGCTCCTAACTTATGGATATATAAGTTATTGATCTAAATGTCTTCCATTATGCAGGTTTTGTAATCTCCAAAGTTCACAATATTATAGACATGAAATGGCTCTAGATGCAAATGGTAAACGACTTTTGGTGACATCTGATTCAGTCAGAGCTCCAATATACCAGGTCCAATACACATCTCTCCCTCTATATAGATACTTGTTTCTTGTTATACTAAATGTTGAAATATTTGGAATAACGTGTCATGCTCTAAACAATTTTGTGTGTAACCAGGTTCAGGATCATATGAACGGGCTAAAAACGCTTCCTCATAGTGCAGCCATATCGACTGTAGACTGGCATCCGACCTTGCCTATCTTCTTGACAGGATCAGTGGACAACTCCGTTCGGGTCACATCAATCTTATGATGGTTTACTGTTTGATGCCTTTCATTGTCTTTGGCTGATGGTTTCATTGGTCGTGAAGAGAGTAGTTTCTTTGGAGTTTTGTGTGTTTAGTTTCTTATAGAAGAGGGTTTTGTTTTCAATATAGAGGTTGTTTTAGCAGTTGATAGTGACTGATCAAAATCTGTTGACATCAGTACCCAACATGAGATTGATCACAAGAAGTTCATGACTAGTTCACTTCAAATACGGCCCTGGTTTTGTTTGAGGGAAACTAGTTACAGAAAAGGTTTAAATATTCATGGTTGGATTAGAGCTGAATAGTAAACTTCTTACTCTGTATGTAACAAGTTGTACATGTTAATATTACACATCATTTGCCTGTGTATTGACTATTGAGTTGCATTTTCACTTGGGATTAGGAAGAAAATTAAGTTGCATTCACAAACTTGTAGAACAAGCTATAAATGTTGTCAAACGTTGGAAGCGGTATGGTTTGTGATGGTATTTGCAATTGATGATGTTGGAAAGTCGAATTTTCTCACTCTTTATTGATGTGTTTTCAGCAAAAACAGGGGACAGCATTACAGCCAATGACATACTAGTCAACGACCTGAATATCGTATCCCATATGCTGGCGATCATATGCTGTCTTTTGTTTCTCTTCGAATTGCTTTTGAGAATTCGAACTGAATGCTGGTGGGGATTTCGACTTAAATGTTATGCAATTCAGCTTATTATCTACAATTTGACCAACGGTTTATGAGGCATACGCCTCTTTGAGTTTACACTATCAAATTATGATCAAAACATATATCACATTCATGTAATTTACCTACTTTGGTTTCTAGTTTTTTTTAGAGCATATGTGATCATTCTTTTAGACCCATGCTGATAATTCATAAGGACCTGCCTTGTATTTTAAAAGAACAAAACGATAAACTTTATCTATCAATTGAACCCACCAGTCAATATAGATTTTAAAAGTAATAATTATTTAAAGTTATAGATGAAATATACCCGAAAAGAAACAAAATAGCAATCAAAATGTGTACTTTCCATCCATATAAGGTTGATAAATAGCGATCTGGCCAAAATGAGTGTGAATTATTGATTAGTACCATATACTCAAATTATGTCTTAATTAAAAATAGTAATGGGAAAACTATGAAATATTTTTCGGTTTGAAACCTTGTAAGAAGTTTTAGTTTTATTTTTACCGACTTACCTGAAATGTTAATGTATTATTATTTAGTTTTTGATCTTGTTTAAAACTAGTAACGTTTGGGCCCTGCTTTGCGGGGTTCCAATTGTCATGTTAATACAGTTTCGTTATGTTAATCTATTTGTGTTGAACCAATTTAATAATTCAAAAGATAAAGTATGAAAACTCAAGAAAAAACTTGAATAAAACAAATAATGTTTTTGCGAGAAAACTAAGAAAACCGAATAAAAAAGTTTGCAATATCTATTACATACTTTTGGTTTGTTCAATAAAAAAAACAAAAACAAAGAAAAAACAAAATGTTGAGTAAAAGTTTTCAATATATTAGTTGAGAACACAAAAACAAAAAAAACTATGAAAAATACCGAAAGAAAGAACTCTAAACAGTATACATTTTGGCAAAATCTAAATAGTGATGCGGGGTATAAGATGTACCAATAAAAAAATATTTGTGCAAGAAACCAAGAGAAACCAAAAGGAAAAAAACCCGAATGGAATCCGATATGACAAAATTTGAGTAGAAACGTAGGGTGTAGGTGGACCAATAGAACAGTGTCACGTGGTGGTGGCGGTGGCACTGTTCATTAGTGTAACAACCCTGACTTTTGACCCGTTGACTATTTGTGCAACTTGGCTAACAATTTAGTTAGCAATATAATTTAAGTCTTTTGGAGTTCATTTAAGTGCAATGTGTTCATATAGATCAATTTATCGTTCAACTCGGGACTTATGTTCTAGTTGAGGTCATTAGTCATGCTAATCAAATTTACATCTTGAGATGACGTTTAGATTAATTGGCTTTGCGGTGTTAGACGACACTTAATCTAGTTAGAAACTTGAAATGGATCCTCCATGGGTTTCACCCAACCCATGACCTACCCAACTCACCATACTCTTATCTTTCCCCATCCATTCATTTCTCTTTCACTTTTTCTCTCTAAACACACCCAAGAACACACACACATACTCATCTCTCTCAATCTCTAAATTTCTTCTTCAATTAGTGTTGTTTGAGCAAGATTTATACAAGAATCATCATCATTATCATCATTTCTTCATCATATCAAAAATATTTGGAATTTAAAGTGCAAGAAACCTTCCATCATAGCTCAAAAACGGGTTTTTGACACTTGGGAGAAGATTTGGTAAGTTAACTCATCTCAAATTCATCATTTTATGTTAATAATCATGTTTCTAAAACAAACCCATGAGTTGTTGGTCAATTTCGGGTTCAAAAACGAATTAGGGTTCAATTAGGGTTTCGAAATGGGTCAAAATGGATTTGAGCAAGGATTTGATTTTATGGATTGAAATTATGATGTGGGTTATGTTCAATGATGTTAAAATATGGTGATTTATGCATAAAAATGTGTTTTGGAGCTTTCTTAGTCGATCTTGGAGTCAAAAAATCTGCCAGTAGGAGCACGGCCGCTCAGACAGACGCTCAGTGCTTGTGGCTGCAGTTTTCCCATAATACAGATGCTCACACGGCCGACCGTGCGAGCGGCTGCAGTATTTCTGTTCCTTCCCCAACTTTTTCGTTCAGTTATCGGTCGACTTTTAATGATCCAAAACTTGTTTGTTGGTCTTATATTAACATACTAAGGTTAACAAAATTGGTTAAACACATTTCTAAACACTTTGATTTTCAAGTGGAATTTTGGTGCTAAGTTATTGAACCGTGTCTAACCAAAACTCTTCATTTGTCATTTAAACGTTCTCGAATGACTTATAAAACATCTTTAGGGGAAATTGTGGTATAGTATAACTAGTATTGACCATGTCTTGTATTGTGACATATATTGTTAGGTTGTGGACTTTTGACGACCATTGGGCATTCGTAGCTTGATATTAACTTGCTATTGCCGATCAAGGTGAGTTCGTAGCTCCCTACTCGTTTGAGATTCGGGCTGAAAAGTGTACAACCTTTGTGTGATTACTTGTTTGTTTGTGCAATTCTGTGTTGCCTTGATTGATGACATAGTTCAATTGAGCATACGTTTGATTTCCTTGATGATGACATGACTTGATTGTGCATATGTTAAGTGTCTTGAGTGATGACATTGTTTGATTGATGGAATTGTTAACGTGTAAATACGTGGTTGTTATATGATTATTGTATGTGCATGTTTGGTTGATTATTAGGTTAGTCGTGCATATATGGAAGACGGTAATACTTTCGAAAGGTTGGAGATGTGGTGGGAAGGCTGCGGGTGACCCTATATATAAGCATCAAAGGCCTTTCAAAAGTAGTATCGTACGAAGTATATACACATAGTGTTTGTTCCTGGGTGGACATTGATGGTCATGGTGCAATTGAGTACAATGAAGTACATTACGCACAATTGAGTACAATCAGGTACATTACGTGTAGTGAGTGCAATTGAGGGACATTGATAGACATGTTGGGCATTATAGAACTTGTTAGATACTTCTTGATATCATTATTACTTGTTCTTGTTTACTATGCGTATTCTAAATACCTTGCGTAGTTCATTATGTGAGTACATATGTGAGGGTCATTGATGGACATTGATTGATTATGTATTGTTTGAGTATGATTGATTTATTTATGATTAGGGTAGTTGTACATACATGGAAGACGATGATACATTTAATGAGTTGGAGATGTGGTGGGAAGGCTGCGGGTGACCCTGTATACAAACATCTAAGATTCCTTAAATGTAAAGTCGTATGAAATGTATGTGCATTGTGCATGGTTGAGTTGATGGACATGATGGACATGATGACATTACCGGGTACTTACGTATTTGATGACAATAAATGGGTACTTACGTACTTGATGACATTAAACGGGTACTTATGTACTTGATGACATTAAACGGGTACTTATGTACTTGATGACAATATCGATGACAATAGAGGGACAATGTGTGCATGTACAAATAAACGGGTACTTACGTACTTGACGACATTAAACGGGTACTTATGTACTTGATGACATTAAACGGGTACTTATGTACTTGATGACAATATCGATGACAATAGGGGGACAATGTGTGCATGTGCAATAAACGGGTGCTATACGTACTTGATGACAATTAGATGACATGAGAACAATTGAGGGACATTGATGGACATGTTTGACATTTTTGAACTTGATGGATATTTGTTGATGTCGACATTCTGTGTTCTTGTGCATTATGTGTGTTCTAGCTATGGTATGATTGTGCAATGGATACATGTGGGTCCAGGTTGCGCTACGAGCCAACCTATATTGAGTACTCGTGCCTTTTAAGGGCTTACTGTAAGTGTGTTCCTTGTTCGTTAGCTTAGTTCATATTGTGAATGGCTTTGGCATTAGATCCTCGTCATACGCCCCTACGAACTCACCAACCTAGTGTTGACCTTGTTTAGTACACTTTTCAGGTAACCTTGTGAATCTAAGACGTGATGGTTGATGGATGCTTGCGCTAGAGTTTGGGCTTAGTCTTACATGGATCAAGGATTCATTTTCCCCTATTTGCATTATGCTTTATGTACTTGTTTGTTGATGATGGATTCTCCAAATCTCTTTGTTTTCATATAGTTCATGTTCTACGATAATCCCATGTATACGCTATATCTTTTCGGTAGTATTTCGAGCCTAGCTCGGGGTGTTACAATTAGCCTCACGTTTAATAAAACAAAAACAAAAAAACTATAAAAATATAGAAAGAAAAACTCCAAACGGATACGATATGGCAAAATCTAAATAGTGATGCGGGGTATAAGATGGACCAATAGAAAAGAGCATAAAAGGAAAAAAAATTATGCAAGAAACCTAGAAAAACCAAAAGAAAAAAACTCAAACGGAATCTGATATGACAAGATCCGAATTAAAACACGGATATAAGTGGACCAATAGAACAGTGTCACATAACGGCGACACTGTTCATTGGCCTCACATTTAATGATATGATGATGATAATAACCAGTTCTAAAATATATATTGTTTTTCTTATTTAACATCATAGGTTGTTTTAGTAAAGATTAGCGTGGTGTTGATATTTTATATTTCAGTTAAGACATTATATGCAATTCTTTTAATGATATATATATATATATATTTAAAACATTTATATCGATTTATACTATTAAATAAAACAAATTACCTCCTCTTTAAATATCAAAGTGTTAAAAAAATAATCCAAATTGGTTAACTATTATATTTACTAATTTAAATATCTTTACTAATTTAAATATCTTTACTTTATGTACTTATTCTTAACTAAATAATTCACAAGATAGGTTTCTCAACTCCTAAATTGACAACACTATTTCATTTTTACATCAATTAAATCCGTTAATAACCACACCATTACTTTCACCACCACCGGCACTACACCATCGCTATTACCCGCCGTCGCGGCCACCACTCGTTGCCGTCGCCACCATTACATCATCGTCGTTTTACGCGAGTACCCTTTTATTATAATATTATATATAAATTATCTAATTATGTTATATTAATTATAATCTTATAATTATGAAAAATAATTTTCAAAATTATTGATTTAGTTTGCTTATTATTTAATTTTTAATTTTTAATTTTTAATAAATATTTACCAAATCAAGATTTAAATTGAAAGTGTATAAATTTTTTTTTTTAATGATTTTAAATAATTCGGTGATTTGATAGACTTAAAATCTTTAAAATGTATTGTTTTTGTAAAATGTGAATTCACAAATTTAAATAGTATGTGAAGAGTGTTAAAACACTATTACTCCAAATTATATCAAATCATAAACATTACTTTATTGTATGTTGTATAAAGCAAGTAAACCACTATGGTTTCAAAGATTGGGTTTGTTATTATGAGATAGTGATTAAAAAGACTTTTGGTACCAAAACACACACACGGTTTCCTTCTTCTTTCTTTTGTATTTGTACACCCAATATCATCATAATGATAATTAGTTGAATTGTCATCATTTAAATCTCATCATTAATCAAATCAAATCAAATCATTTTCATTTTCCATTTTCCATTTTGTCACCCAACTAATAAGCCAACTTCACACTACCAACTCAACCCCCAGATCGTTACTTCCCACCACACTCTCTCTTTACATTTTAAGATCTATATCTATATCTATATTACACACACACACAGAAAACACATACATACATATACATATAGATCCATATATATATATACACACACACACACAAGAAAGAATCTTGGAAGAGTGTTACAATGAGTGAACCTGCCACAATAGAAAACAATAATCATCACAATAATAATAATAACAGTAGCAGTAATGGCTCATCATCACCACCTCCACCACCACCACAGGCACTTGTTGAAAGACTTAAAGATTATGGTCAAGAAGATGCTTTTGCTTTCTGGGATCAACTCTCTTCTCACCAACAAAACTTTCTTGTTCAAGAATTTGAGGTCTAATTCTTCTAAATTTATCACCTTTATTAGTTTTTACACAGTTCCTTGCATTTTTGTGTGGATAAAGTTACAAACTTTATTGATTAGGTCATGTTTTGTGATTAGATTTTGTAATCTTTTTGGATATTTGGAAATACCCAAATGGAAAATATTGGGAAAATTTGATATATATATATAGGGTATATAAATTTGTGTGTGTGTGCAATGTGGGATTGTTTTTGGATTAGATTTGATGATTTAGTTATTGGAAATACCCAAATGGGAAAATGCGTAATGTGGGATTGTTTGATATTGGTTTGGCAGAGTTTGGATCTTCCAAGGATTGATCGAATGATTCGGTGTTCGTTTCAGTCACATGGTTCGTGATTTTTTAAAATTTGTGTTTTGGGTAATTTGCGTTTGTGTTTTAATGGTGTAAAGAAATAATTGGTTACTGGGTCATGAATCTTTTTAGGGCTACCGGCCGCGGCTATAGAGCCAGTGCCAGAGAGTTCGGTTTCAACTGTAGAAGATAGGACACTTGAAGATAGAGAAAAGTGGTGGAAAATGGGACTAAAGGCAATTTCGGATGGGAAATTAGCTATTTTGCTTTTATCCGGCGGACAGGTATTGATTATGACTCACAAGATTTAGTAATGTTGATTTATAAACTAAGGATTAATCAATAGTAAAATTAGTAGTTAAAGACTATTTGTTTTGTGGAATAAAAAGGATGTAAGGAAATGTGCTTAGATTTTCACTAAATTATGTTTGAAATAGTCGTATACAATGAGTCTTGTTTGGATTGATTTACTCAACTTAAGATAAATATGGCAATTATATTAAGTTTCATTATGCCTTTTTGTTTCTTGAGATGCCCACTAATGACAAACTTAATGATTAATCTATGGGCATAATTAAAGGTGGTGGAAAGTAGTTTTATGCTTTATGAAAAGTGCATACTGAATGAATAATTGATGTTTTTACAAAAAAAGTTTCGTTATACAGATTTTGATTCTTCATCACAAGATACAAAACTCAAACAACCAAATGATCATGATTACTAGATACAAAAAACAAAAGGGAGTTAGTGAAATGTATGGTTATCTGCTTTGGTTCGAGACTTGGAGCTAGATTAGTTGAAGTTCGCAAGTAACCAGAACTCGCCTAGGAGAAAATATCGATCTATGTAATTATAGGAAAAGCAATTCTAGTTTTTTTTTTTTTACTTTTATAATTGACCAATCACAATCTTTCTTATTACAAATAAATAGCTACACAAAAGTTTCTTACAAATAAAGGAAAATACATCATTTAACTCATCAGTTTAACTTATTAGTTGATAATCATTATTAACATATTAGTTTATAACCATTATTAGATGATTTGCCATCAACTTTGACAAATTTGCATAGTTTTTACACACATTACAAAAACTATAATTAGTAATTTAGTTGAAGTTGATTGAACAAGTACTAAAATTCATTCACGATTACTTTAGTTTTCTTCCTAAAAATCTAACTTAACTATGTAAATTACCATGATGTGATATTAATATTCATGCAACACATAATATATGAAACTAACATAACAACACTAATAAGTGTTATGCAAACAAAAATCTTATTTCTCATGAGAGTAATAATTCGTACTTAATATAAAGTGTTTTATACGCAAACAAAATATTCAGTAGTACTTATTTGTCATTTAAATATTTATAATCGGATATTATACACTACCCGTGATTCCCTGTATCCACGTGGGTCTGATGACTTGTATATGAACTTATAAGATAAGATGATAGTTATAGATATTAAAGGCATTTTAACAACATAAAGTTAATGTATTTTTGATAGTTTTAAGGGTAATTCAATCTTCTCAAATTATTCATAGTAGCGAAAACTTTTTCTCTTATTCTATATATTCATTTTGATGATGAATATAAAAATTCAGGGTACGCGTCTTGGAAGTTCTGCTCCTAAAGGATGTTTTAGTAAGTGTTTTAAATGTGATTCATTGTTACTTTCCAACGTGTTTCACCATATTACAATTACAGATATTAAATACATTGTTTCTTTTTTAGTCAGCCAAGTTTTGTGTATACATTTGATTATTGATGAAACTGTTTTTCTTTTTCGTTATAGATATTGGACTTCCATCAGGAAAATCACTTTTCCAACTCCAGGCTGAACGAATTCTCTGTCTCCAAAGATTGGCAACTCAATCCATTAACGAGGGTGAATTTTTGTTCTTGTAAAGTTTGATGCATTTAATCTCTTTTTCCATGCTGTCCTAATCTTTTTTTGGTATCTGCAGGTTCTGGTAATGTTGTACCAATACATTGGTACATAATGACCAGCCCATTTACCGATAAAGCAACACGTGATTTTTTCAAACAACACAAATATTTTGGTCTCGATGCTGATCAGGTGAGTTAATTTTTTCCAGAAAAATGTAATTTTTAGATTTTTTATTAGATACATATTTTGTTTATGTTGGAAGCTATTTGGTGCAGGTTACATTTTTCTCTCAAGGCACCATACCTTGTGTGTCAAGGGACGGCAGATTTATTATGGAAACTCCATACCAGGTGGCGAAAGCTCCTGATGGGAATGGAGGAGTTTATTCAGGTATTATCCGACATGACTAATTATAAAAGCCTGGTTATTTCGAAATGCTTAGATTTTGACTGTAAATTTTAGCATTGAAGTATTCAAGGCTATTAGAAGACATGTCCTCGAGAGGCGTCAAATACGTGGATTGCTATGGAGTTGACAATGCTTTGGTGTGTAATTTTTATTTATTTTAATCTCTTCCTCTCTATTTTATGTGCATCAACTTCAAAAAAAAGTGATAGCAAATAATGTTTTGATATCAGGTTCGTGTTGGTGATCCTACTTTCCTGGGGTATTTCATTGATAAAGGAGTAGCTTCTGCTGCTAAAGTTGTCCGTAAGGTGAGTTCTCTAAATGCTCATTTTGTAATTAGCCGAATGAAGAACAATGTGAGTTTTATTGATCGACTAGCTATTTACAGGCATACCCCCAAGAGAAGGTTGGTGTATTTGTTAGGCGTGGTAAAGGAGGACCTGTAACTGTAGTTGAATATAGTGAGTTGGATCAGTCATTGGCGAGTGAAATTAACCAGGGGACGGGCCGACTTCGATATTGTTGGAGTAATGTATAGTCTATCATATTACTTTCTATGTACGTATATTTACCTCTCTTCAATGTTAATCCTTTAGTAAAATTATTGTCCGGCTTGTATTTTTAGGTTTGCCTCCATATGTTCACTTTGGACTTTTTGAACCAAGTTGCAAATGGTCTTGAAAAAGACAGCATGTCAGTATTAACTAAACCTTTCTAGTATCTTGGTATTGCCTCGTTTAGACTCTTCACTCTTTTGAAATTCTAATGATCAACTGGAAAAATGACAGATACCACCTTGCCGAGAAGAAAATTCCATCAATCCATGGACAAACGCTTGGATACAAGCTAGAACAATTCATATTTGATGCATTTCCATATGCACCTTCAACAGCACTTTTTGAGGTTATCTTTGTTCTATTCTAATATCAAATTGGAAGATAAGTATCCATTCCATTAGTTTCCCGATCTTAATTCTCTTGCTATACTGTAGGTTTTACGTGAAGAAGAATTTGCCCCTGTGAAAAATGCGAATGGTTCCAACTTTGACACTCCAGACAGTGCTCGGCTTTTGGTTCTTCGTCTGCATACACGCTGGGTGGTCGCAGCAGGTGGCTTCTTAACACATTCAGTGCCGTTGTATTCAACTGGTAATAAATTAATTACAATGTAGCATTTCTTTAATAACGAATTCCATAGAAAAAATTGTTATATGAAATATTTAAATTACCCATTGCTAATTAGTAGGTTGTGTTGCTTTTATACCGTGTAGGTGTCGAGGTTTCACCACTTGTTTCATATGCTGGAGAAAATCTTGAAGCAATTTGTCGTGGTAGAACGTTTCATGCACCTTGTGAAATCACTTACTAGTTTTTCACTTTTACCTTTTTGCTCTTTTGGTATTTTAGTTTCTTCATACATGATATCTGAGAATTTGTAACAATTGTCCTATAGCTCTACTGTAATTGAGTTTGTTTGTGAAACGCGGCTTCTATTTTATGATTCTATTTGCCCACTTATGTACATCGGCAATAAGAATTCTTAAGTTTGAATTATGCTTTGGGCAATTAACTTAAAGGGTGGCTAGAGAAATGGTTGGATCTATCTATGGGCTAAAAAAGAGCACGACTGTGAAAAACCTTCCCCACCTATCCATCTATGTTATGTTGGCAACAAGCCACCAAGTGCTAAGGAGCCAAATGCAAGGTATAATACTAACTAATAAGTTTGCAATGCCTCATCAAAAACGAGTGTTTGACATTTATAACCATGGTTGTATAAGTCAGCTGGATAGGCCGAGAAATCAGGATCGGATTGGGGATCGGCTGTCTCAAGAGACGAGTAGGACCGGATCGGACTAAATATGGTCAACGACTCAAAATCGGGTCAGCATTGATAAAACTCGGCCAACTCGGTTAAAAATTGGCGGATTCGGGTCAACTTGATTCTTTTATATAATACACCTTTAAGAATCCTAATTTGGTTAAAAATTGGCTTATTCTGGTCAACTTAATTCTTTTCTATAATACACTTTTAAGAATCCTAATTTGGTTTGTATTAATTGTTTGAACTTGAATTATTATGTTAATGTTTCTGAACAATTATGTTTAACTTTCATTTATTTCAAAAAAAAAAATTATATATAAAATACCCAATCTGATTTCTCCCTGATTGTATCGTGAGTTTAAAATAAAAAATCCCAACTCCCTTGTTGATCCGATCCCGAGTCACCAGTTTTTCAATCTTGTTTATAACCATAGTATTTTGATAAATTAAGACATACCAATATAAATCTGCTGTTCAAAAAAAGAAAAAAAAGAAGAAAAAAAAAGAGATACCAATATATTTGTAAAAATGTATAAAAATTATGTTTTAAAAGTCCACTACTTGAGTACTGGCTGGGGCGAAACACCTCCCTGAAATCCACAGATGTACAGTCTATCATATATTTCACCAACTTTTCATACACAGTTTTACAAAACAAAGAAAACCTATATGTTGCTACTTAACTGCAGCATACGCCTACAAAAATAGGGCCGCACTTTTCAAGATTCATGGTCCGATACTGTCTCTTCTAATGAAACCTCCTGAATTGTCTGATCCACCTGGCTCTTGCTTAACTCCTCAGTCACTCCCTCTTTTGTTGGGCCCATTTCCATTGCTGTGCCAATGCTTCCAAGCAAGGTTGGTTCCGTTTCTGGTTCCGACAGTTCAAGCATGTCTTGGCTAACAGGTGGTGGAGCATTGAGGTCCGTTTCGGCCCAAGATGGCTTTGATACTGATTCTGGAAGCTTTGGTGGTGGTGCCACCAAATTGCTTCCAGAAGTAGTAGCATCATGATCACTATCTGGCGGCGGTTGCTGGTAGAGCACTCCATGTGAGCTGCTGCTTTTCTTCTTCATCACAATCTGGCGAGGATCTTTAGGTGGCAAAGGGAGTGAGCCAGGAGCAATAAATGGAGGAATAGTTGGATTTTCATCTCCATATAGCAAACGCACCGAATGTGCGATTGCAGAAACAGTAGGTGGCAGTTGGGGTTCTTGGGATCGAGCTGGAACACTCACTGCTTCCCGAAGCCAATGTGGAAGTTTAGTGTTCTCTGAAGAACTACTCCCGCCAACTTCATTCTTTGAATGAGACTCGTTATTAACAAATTCTGGCATTTTAAAACGCCCATTTACATGTTTTTCTTCCTCCTTTCGCTGTAAATCACTAACTCCCAACCCATTCAAATCAAGCGACCCTAAACTAGCAGGTGTAAACTGATTCGGAAGAACTGGTTCGGTTGATGATCCTCCATTAAAGTTAGAACGCAACCTGTCTGGAATCCATGTTGGAAAAGTTGTGAATATGTCAGGTTGGAAGCCACGTGGATCTTGATTTTCCATAGATGTGGAAGGACCGTCCAGTGCCAATTTCATATCCATCAAATGGGCTGGAAAAGTAGGAGCATTAGTAAACCGACTTCTATGCAAAGCCCGTTTCATCATTCCATCAGAAATGTTTGGAAATGCAGGAGATTTTCCAGATTTTGAACCACTGGATTGCTTTTGAGTCGGCATTTCTAAGACCTTGATCTGCTCCTCTTCCCATCTTGCAGCCAAGTCATCCGCAGTCCTAAATCTAGCAAACTTCAGTCTTGGGTCCCGCAACATAGTCTCCCAACCACCCCTCCCGTGTCTACGAACGCCAATCCACAAAAAATCAAGTTCCTCTTCAGACCAAAAGTCTTTGACAAGCTTCCTTTTGAGTGAATTCCCTGATGCAGAACCAGTTCGCAACATTATGTTCTCTAGAACCTTCCTGTGGTTTTCAGGAAGAGAAGATGGCATTTGACCCACGCCCATCAATGGGAGATGCATAGTTTCCATATCTTGCTGTGGAAATCTAAAATTTGGCAAGAATGGTATTTGACTGAAATCTTGAAGAGGCACACTCGACTCTCCTCCTACTGATCTCCCTAAAGTTAAATTCGGGAAAAAGTCAGCTTGGTGTTGACCGAGGTTTTTTACTGAAAAATTAAACTTGGACAAAAATGATTCGTCAAATGGTAACTTAGGCAAGCCCATCTTTTCGTTACTGCGAGATAAATCGTCACCAGAGGTCTCTGAAGCAACCTGCTGCAAAGAGACCAAGATTATCCAATCTAGAAGTACGACTAACTGCCAGAAATAATGACAGCAAATGAGTTTTCTTTCTTCCTAAAAGAGACCATACCGAATTGAATATTGGTACATGTCTGTCAGACAAGGTGTCGTTGGTTCCATGAGGTTTGACATCCGCATCATTCGAAGTCGTTTGTGCTAGGTGAAACGGGAATTCGTGATTCATAACATGTTTGTTTTTTCTGGATGATTTAGAAATGTTCCTCAGAGATGACTCCGCTAGTTCTGCATTTGGAGCACGTAGTCCAAGAACTGGTAGTAATAGTCGATCCCGACCCTGTAAATGGAAAATATTGTAAATCAAACTGTATATAAAAGAAAAATACATGAGTGAGTACTCAGTCATGCTTTGGTACCTTGCTAGTTGGTTTGTCTTCTGTCATGGGCTTCTCTTTTATTGGTTGATCTGATCTCCACACTAAACCAGGACCGCCGGTGAGAAGGGATTCTCTGATAGCTTTCACCTGAGCCAACCTTAGCTTTTGTCTTGCTCGAAGCTTAGCACTGTTGAAGCAGAAGATTTTATCACATAATTATCTATTTCTGTATTCCAATATTAAGTGTCATGTACACACAATATGCTTTTAAATCAGATTTATGAAACTCACAATTTAGTTTTAAGGGCTTGCCCAGCTGGTGTATATTCACGTACAGGCTCTGGCTCCACATCACCACCATTCTGCAATCATAGTGTAACACCCCAAAACTTAAGGTATTATTATAATATATGCATATGTAGTATTTTAAAGCCCGTTGTATTATTATTAGGTATGATGTATTTAAAAGTCATTTCAGATACGAGTCTTGCCTGTCTAAACTTAGGTGACTAGTGTTTAATGACTGAAACTAGAGGGACTGGGATTGTAAATAACCATTTAAACACTTAAAACACATATTAACATAACATTAAACACGTAAGCACAAAATCAGCTGGGACTTTCAAGAGATCGAGCTGGAGGGAGAAGGGGGGAGAGAGAGAGAGAACCAAGGCTAAAATCCTCAAAACTAAGCATCAAGAAGTTGATTTCATGTCATTTCAATCTAAAAATGAAGAGATATGGCGATTATCTGGATTTGGTGACAAATTTTAATGATATAAAAAGTGGTTACCTTCCTTTGATGTTATCATGTATTTAGGAATCATATATTTTGATTACAAGAATGATCTATGATAGAAGGTTGATTTTTGTTCATAAATATTACTGTATCACAGTTGGATTTCTATAGAAGGAGGTTAGCCCATGATTTTATCGGCTTAAAAGGATTCATTCGATAATAGTAATAATGATTAAACTGATATTAAGGATGTTAAGATACTAGAATGAAGTTTAAGTTAAGATGATAGGATGAACTTTAAGTTTAACTAAAAGATTATGGAGGTTTGACTTTAAAAAGTTAAGGTGGTCACAGTGGGGAAGATGACTAAATTAGGTTCTTAGCATGTTTATTAAGTTGATTTACAAGTTTTATTTAACTGCTAAGGACTTGGAATTTTTTGAGTGCAAATTTAGCATTCTAAGCCAAAATTGAAAGTATATGGGAATTAAACGGATAGGTTGATCATATGAAATCGGAAAACATCCGTGTAAGAGATTTTGTATGATCACGAGGCTGAGATGGCTGTTTACAAACTGATATCCTATTGTTTGCTTAGTTTTTTATACACGTCTATATTTGCTTATGTTGTATGAATTGTATGAAAGGCGGAAAATATCATAAAGCGGAATGCATCCATTATAGGGCGTTACTAGTGGGCTGAATCTATGTTTATTACGGCAGCATATTATATGTTTATATAATTACTAAGCGTTGCGCTTACTTTTATAGATGTTATGGCTGTAGGTGCAAGTGGGTCAGGTACTATGGACAGGCAAAGGGATGGAAAGGGTGTAATGAAGAGGTAAACATTTGCTGAAAGGTTATACAAATGTTTTCTTTTAAATCACAGCCGTTGCTGCCTAACTTGCTACCAAAGCCTTCATTTGATTATAAACTTACCAAGTTGTCTTTTGTTGGTTTTGTAATGCGGAAGTAAACCTTGGTCGTGTTAAGATGTTTTGATTGTACGTATAAGCATAGTTTTTGGGAAGTAAAATGCAGGTTTATGTGTCTTGGTAATGGCATTTGTTTACGGAAATTGGGTTTGAGTCTTAGACATAATAGTAGGAGCTATCCAGGTCCGAGGCTTATGCGCCACATACCATGCTTAACCTGAAATTTTAGGCTCTATGTGCAGTATAGGGCCTGTTTTACAAGATATTTTTGTATTTGGGTATATAATTTTAATGATACTTAGGGGAATAAATAACAAGGGTAACATATATATGCAGAATCAGAATTTTATTAATACAAAGTCGATATATAGTTAGAAACTATACCTCAAGCGGCTCAATAGGCCGTGGAGCATATGCTTCCTTATACGAAATAGCCTTTCTTTGTCTTTTTCCTCTACCGAGAGTAGCTTCCTCCTCACTTTGGTATTTCTCCCATCTACAAGTCCATTAAAAATTAAAATCAATAACAGATTATTAGTTCATAACAAGCAGCATGGTTTGGATCAGTAGTAAACACCCCGGCCTCTGGAGACAGAGATCAGAGGTTCAATCCTCATCCCATGCAAAGGCCGGAGGTCCTTTTCTACCATTTATGTAGAACCTGGAAGCAGCCTCTCTACAAAGGTAGAGGTAAGGCTGTCTACATCTTAACCTCCCCCATACACCGTCGAGGTATTGGGCCCCAAAAACCGCGGAAGGCGGTAGTGGGCAGTTCCTTTTCCTTTATCATTAGTTCATTATATAAATATGGTCTGGTGATAACACTACTTTACCTGACTCGAAGAAGCCTATCCCATTCATTTTCTTCTGCAACATTTCTTGAACAATCCTCTTTCTTTTCAATATCCTGGGCAGTAGCATCATCAAGTATATCCATAGGCGAATCGCTTCCTGCTTGGTCTTCGGTTAATTCATCATTCCAATCCAGAGACTAACTCAACACATAACGTAAAAAGTGATTAACAGAATCTTAGAATACATATAAACCTCAAAAAATGGTATGATGCTGTACCTTCACGGAGCCAAGCATATCGTTTTCTAGATCACCTTCATTATTGTCAGTTGAAACGGATTCAATATTGGACCGGTCAAGCAACTTCATAATAGCAGATTCATCCCATGTGATCATGGAATTCCCATCTGTACACTTATCCTGGTAGACATCTCCCAAACCCCCAACCCGCCTCTTATTCTTGCGTTCAACAGCTACACTTTCATCCACATCGTTAACATTGTTTTCACCTACTTCTTTCTCAACTTGTGTAGAGGGAGAATCATTAAAAAGTTCCTCAGTGCCCCATCTCAAAATATCCTCAACCTCCTTTTGTGACCCTGATTTGTTCACAAAAAGCTGATCGAGCATCAATTTCTTCTTTGCTAATTGCAAGATTCTTTCCTCAACACTAGCCCGAACTACAAGTCTATACACAAGAAGCCGTTTTGATTGGCCGATTCGGTGTGCACGATTCATTGCCTGGATATCAGCATGCGGGTTGAAATCAGAATCATAGATTATAACAGTGTCAGCAGTTGCCAAGTTGATGCCAAGCCCACAAGATCTTGTGGATAACAAAAATACAAACCGACTCTTGTCGTTATTAAATCGTTGAATCGCCATTTGGCGATCAGCAATCGAAACCGAACCATCAACTCTCTCAAATGTTTTCGGCCCAAATTCAATGTTCAAGTAATCCTCAAGAATATCTAGAAGTTTTGTCATTTGTGAAAAAATGAGCACCCGGTGACCTTCTTTGTTCAGGATCTTAAGCATGGAATGCAACAAAGTCAACTTTGCAGATGCCTTAATTCGCATATCATGAAGAAACTCAACCGATCCGGATTCTGGTTCAGTTCCCGGTATCAGATAAGGATGGTTACAAACTTTCCGTAACTGCATCACTATATTCAACATCGATTGCTGAGGAACACCCTTTCCAATGTTTCTCAATATTTGATAATTCTTGGTCAGCATAGCGCGATAATATTCAGCTTGGATAGAAGACAACTCAACCGGAACCATCCGCTCTGTTTTCGGGGGTATATTCTGCATGGCATCTTTTTTAAGTCTCCGAAGCATATGTGGCGCGACAAGTTTCTTCAATTCATCAACCTTTTCAGCACTTGAAAGATCATTAAATCTATCCTCAAATGCTGATAAAGATGGAAATGAAGTTGGCTGCAAAAAATTCAACAAATTGTACATTTCCCCGATGTTGTTCTGTAAGGGCGTTCCAGTCAATAGGACACGGTGCTGGAAGGAAAAGGTGTTAAGCAATCCAAAAAGCTTACTACTTGCATTCTTCAATCGATGACCCTCGTCAACTACTAGAACCTCCCATGGGACCCCACGTAGATGGGTTGAATCAGCAAGAACCATTTCATATGTAGTCAAAAGAACATTAAACTTGAAACTGTTTGTTTGTTTATTTGAATCTACATCATTTGCATGCCATTCATACTGTCGCATCAATGCTCGTGCACGTGCACACCCATGATACTCCACAACATTCAAATTTGGGGCCCATAGTGAGAATTCCGACATCCAATTAGGCATTGTGGAAAGAGGAACTAAAACCAGACAGGGTAATCGAGCTTTAAACTCAAAGTATAATGATGATAGAAACGCACAGGCAGAAATTGTTTTGCCAAGCCCCATTTCATCAGCAAGAATTACGTTTCTACTTCTGTGCCAGCATTTTCGTAACCAATTTAATGCTTCAAGTTGATGTGGAAATAACGAACCACCCAAATCTTTAGGCTGTTCGGTTAATGTATCTACATCCCCTTTTCCCCTAATAATTTCATCATTTAAAGCATCTTTTTCAACTGTCCGGGACTCAAATTGATTAAATAAATCAGTAAGATGTGAAGATTTTGCAATCACGGGTTCGTCTGTCTTTTCCCAAGTGCATTCATCATAAGGAAGACCAGTCCATTTTACAAGTACTTCTGTTGAATCATTTGATGAACGCATGGCAATCACCCGTTGTGGTACCTTCCAACGTTCTTCACTAATATTTATCACGGTTGTCCCGTATTTAAACTTGTAGTTGTCAAGTTTCTTCTTGGCTAAAACTTTCAACTGAGATTCAGATACCCAACTATTGTGTAAATTAGATTTTCCGACCCATTTAACTAAAAACTCATACGATACTACTATCTTTTCGTTATTCGATACAGATGTGCTACAGTTAGCTGAATCCAGCTTCTTATCATCTACAATAACATCAGTGTTGTCCCCAATTGGAAGCTTTTCAGTTGATTTTGCCAGATCTTCTGATGTCAAAGCAGAATCACTATTATTTCTCTCATCTATCAATATAGATCCAAGATCATCGGCGGCTTGACCGGTTGAATCACTGACCACAGGTTCATTTATCTTCTCTAAGCCTGTATTGTTCTCGATAACCATTTGATTTGGACTGCTCTCGATATTCTTGTTGACCTCAGTCAGGATTCTGACATCTTGAACATCCAGAGTTGTTGGGTTCTTCTCTGGTTCTCCATCTTTGTTGTCAAGCGTCACTAAACTTTGTGGGATTTCTTTAATCTCGGACGCAGAGACTTCAGATTTACTTTCACCACATTGCACTCGACAGCCCAAAATCCGATCAACCTGAAAAATTCAAAGATCAAAAACACATTTTTATGAGTATTTTGGTCATACTAATATATGTCCTTGCATTTTATTGAGAAACTTTACTTGTTGCATATTGTGCTGGGCATGTATAGAATGCTTGAGCAATTCAGCAACGTTTCCTGCTTCATTTGATTCGGTTGACGTATTTGCTCCTTTTTTGGGTTCTATCTGTTTAGTAGAAACAAGTTTACCATAATTAGTTTCAAACAAATTTACTTCTAATTACAGTAATAAGTAAAATCTTGTTGTTTATAGAAACTTATACCTTGTCTTTCATCCGGGTATCACCAATCTTACTTCCCATGCCATTTTTTGATAAAGACTTGGTCTTTAGATGCTTAACTGGCTTCCGAATTCTTTGAGATTTCCTTGTTTCACTAATTCCTAAATTAGAATTATCCTGATCTTGGGATTCTTTCTCCACGTCATCTGAAGGAGCATTTCTCTTCCTTTTCTTGGAATCTTCAGCAGGAACAGCTTTGTTTTCTTTAGATTGATCCTTATTACGCTTCTTTTTGGGATGTTCTTCATTTTTCTCCAACTCCATGGCCGCCTTTTCTTTCAATGATGTGCTCCTTTCTGAAGAGCCATCCAAGGATGAAACATGTGATCTTGCTTTTCTTGATGACTTTTTGTTCCTAATATCCGTGCTCCTCAAAATTCGAGATACCTCATCAGATTTTGCAGATTTGCTTTCACCCTTAGATTTACCAATCGTAAGCTTTGTTCTTGCCTTTTTTGAAGTAGAAGCAGGTTTGTCATTCACCTCAACTCTATTATTTTCTGAGCAGCAGTTTGGACATTGCCACGTGCCATTTGGGATTCGCTGAAAATCACAATAAAATATAAATCAAGACAAAGAAAGATTATAATTTTCAACATGTTGCATTAAGAGCTGCATGAGCAAATATGTATCAGACCAACCTTAAGAGGCGGATCGAGGCATGAAATATGATAATTTTCCGAGCATCCATCACAGCAGAGCAAGTCGCCACCATGAGCACATATGACGCAGTTATAATCAGACTGTAAAAAAAAAGGAAGCAAATTAAAGCATGGCCGATAAACAAGTAACCTATTTGATTGAAATCAAAAATGAGAACCCACCCCGGCATTTCCTTTCTTTTTTGAAGGTGAGGTATCTGACGAGTCTTCTTTTTTAACTTTGCATTTAGATGAAGTGCTTGTATGAGACTCTACTGGTATAGATATGGTTTTGTTGCCATTTGACTTGACAGGGACAATCTTTTTCCGCTTGCGCTTCAAAACCCAATTTCCATTTATTACATCGCTCGTTGAAGATTCATTATTCTTCATTTTAGGATCTAGCTGTTTCATTTAGCAGCTAGGTTTAGACCATTAACTTGAACAATCATTGCATGTCTAATGAGTTAACCTTCAACGCTCTGCATTAATAGACAACACATATATTAATTGCGTTAAAATAAAGTATAAACGGCGGATGTCAGTAAGGGAAGTCCTTTAACCTCCTAATAAAAGTATACTTCATTGACACATTCATGTTTCTAGAGTATATATCATTATGTATCTACCTATTACTGCAACATTTCTGCAAGGAAGTTGAGAATTCCGTTGAAGAAAATTTGACAAAAAGGATATCCAAAATAGAACCAAAACACCACAAAAAGGTTTATAAACAAGAAAATATGCAGTTTTATGTGAAGTCAATGAGAATGATAAACAATGCCATGGGATAATTTTTTTATCAAACAATGAATGAACTTGGTCGGCAGCTACGTCAATCACAACCACATTTTTGGTGGTTTCCGTAACGTTAATGAGTATCGTAGAAAATGCAACCTAAATCTAGACCATAAATCTAAATTAACAATAAATGAACTAGTATGCAACTACACGACAAGTAAAAAATCTTTGGCCGATAACTACATTTAGCCCATTTAACTGCCTATTAATTGCATGACGCATCCAAACAACATACAACAAAGCCAATAAAAAGCTCATTATTATCGCTTCATTAATCAAATCTTCACGATGTTCATATACACAAACTAGATTCAGCATTCATATACTATTCCCATAAACCCCAAATTCAAAAAACATCCACAAAGTCAGACTTAAAATAAACAGTCAAAGCTAATTCAAGAAATCGTCTTTTTTCAGCTTGATTAAACACATACATTCAACATCTCAATTCAACAAAACCATATTGTCAAATCCCAAAAGTTTCAAACTTTATAACTTTAAACATCAAAATTCATCAATTTTAACCAAAAAAAAACACAATTAAAACAACAAACCAACAAACTAACCATAAAAATCAAATAATTTGGCAGTTTTCGTGACGTCAATGAGCATTATACACAATCCTACCTAAATATACACCATTAATGAGCTAGAATTGTAGCTACATGAAAACCAAAAATCTTTAACCGAAACGAAAGTATCCGCTTATTCCACTGACTATTCATACATAACAAAATCCAAAACATAAACAAAGTCATCATATGTATCATATTCCATCAAATCTGCAAAAGCTTAACTATACAAAATACATTCAGCATTCATATACTAATCCATCAAAACCCAAATTCAAACAATATATATAAATTCAAACATATGAAAAAGCCAATCAAGAAAGCACCTTTTCTGAGCTTCATCAAATACATACATCAATCCAACAAAACCCGCATCATAAAATCACAAAAGGTTCAATGTTTATAACTTCAAACACCAAAATTCATCATTTTTAATTGAAAGGACACAAAACTAATACAAAAAACCATCGACACTAACCATACAAAAAAGTTTTCAATCAAACTACAATTTGGCGTTTTCGGTGACGTCAATGAGCGTTATACACAATCCTACCTAAATCTAGACATAAATCTAAACAAACCATTAATACACTAAGATTGCAGCTACACGAAAAGCAAAAATGTTTAACCGAAATTACATTTAACAGCCCATTTTCCTCCCTATTAATATAGAAAACGGTCCAGACAGCTTAAAACAAAAACAAACACATTATAATTATCAAATTCCATCAAATCTGCACAATGTTCAAATATTTAAACAAGATTCAGCATTGACATAACAATCCTATTAAACCCCAAATTCAAACAACATCCACAAAGTCAAACATAAAAAAAGCAGTCAAAGCTAATTCAAGAAAGACACTTTTTGAGCTTGATCAAACACATACATTCAGCAGACTCTCAATCCAACAAAACTCATATCACAGAACCACAAAAGATTCAAACTTTACAACTTTAAACACCAAAATTTATCATTTTTAGCCAAAAAGACACAAAATTGATACAAAAAACCATCAAATTAACCAAAAAACAAGCCCAGATTCACTCACCAGAGCAGATCAAAGAGATTGATTGATGGGTTTTGAAGAGATGTGTGTGAGTTTAGGGCAAGCGGTAGAAAGGGGGCAAAACGAATAAATATAAAGAGAGAGAAATAAAGAAAGAAAGAGTATATGACACGTAATACATATAGAGATAGATTATAGATATATATAGAGAGAGATATATGACTTTGGAAAACACATACTGACATGGGTTTTTGTTGTTGTGATGAGAGAGAGAAAAAAGGGAGTTGCTTTAACCAATGTCGTGGTGCCACGTGGAACCATCAGGACAACTACTGTCTGTGCCCCTTTCTTGAACTCTCATCTCAATTCTCAACTCAAGACTTCACCTTTTTCTTTTCTTCTTCTTCTTCTTGAGAGAAACAAAGTGATGGAGAGAGATAATGAAGGAAAGACTGGTCTTCTTCTCATGATCATCATCATCATCAAGTGCTTTTCTGTGTAGTGCATTTTTTTTTGTAGTTGCAGCAGCAATGTAGCCAGCAGTTTGCCTTTTCTTTCTTTTTTACCCTTTTTTTAAAAAGAAAAATTATACATTTTTTATTTTATTTTATTATTATTATTATTATTTAGTTAATAATAAAGATTCCTTAAACACTAGGTAGGATGAGGAATCAGAAGATCTATGAACTTGAGTGAAATTTATAAGTTGATTGTATCTATTTAAGGAAATGTTGGTTAAAGATATTGTTTTATATTAAAAATGCTATACGCTTTTAAAAATTTAAAAAACGAATATAATAGTTTTTTTAACAACTTATATGTCTAGCTCACTAATATGATCAAACTCTTGGTCTTTGTCTCAAAAGATAAAAGCTCCAACCATTATATCCAACTACTCAATTCGTTTAATGTGATAATATGACTAATGTAAGCAAACGACTTTGAATCCTTGGTTTTTTCACATGTTTTGTGTCAGATTTTCTTGATTGACAAGTTTTTAAGTCTTTTTCCTGAATACCTTTGACAACTCCTAAACTTTTAGTTTGTATGAATGTTTTATTGGGCTGGTCTGTTGTATGGCTCAGTGTTTTGTGAAAGTCGATTTTCGACTGATGGTTAAAAAAATAAGATATATAAATAGTGTAATTTGTTAATTCTCCATTGTATGGTTTGTAATCTCATTTTTAAGATCTTAATGGAAAGTATTGATGGTATTTCAGATAATTTGGTAAGTAACTTTTGAGATAAGTTTATATTATATTTTTATATATAGAATTGAAACAAGTTATAAATAGAACAATCTAAACATAGTAGAAAAAATAATAATCGCGTAAGAGCAAAAAACAATACTAGTCACAAATATTGTCAAGAACTGTGAGGGGATGTGGGCGTGAAGTTTCTCGATGTCAGTCATGTAATGATCAGTTACGTATTTAGTTGTTTAAATATTGGCCAATGGGGTTGGTGGCCTATTGGTAAGGTCTTTGACTTTGGGAGGATCCACATGGGTTCAAGTCTCATTTACCACATTTGTGGGGGTGGATTAACAGGGTTTTTTCGAGAGTCCTGGTTTCCAGGCATACGTGTAATTTAGGAGTATGAGTATGATAGAATGTCGTTCAAAAAAAAAAAGTTGTATTCATTTAAGTGGCCAAGACTAAAGGGACTGTGGATGTAAATACTCTATTAATAACAAATCTATTGCAAGCAAATAAGGTCGTTTCTTTAGGGTTTAGAGTTTAGGGTTTAGGGTAGAAAACAAGGGTTTAAGCTAAAAATCATCAAATCAATGACCAAGAATGCAAGAAATTGGATTTAAACTAGTATAATCATTCCTAACTCAATGTAGTCTTTTAATTCTCGTACTTTTGAACTGTTGGTGGAAAAAGAGGTAGTTTTTGGAGATTTGAAGGGTTGAATTATGAAGTTATATGAGCATTTTATGTTGTTATAATTGACATGTAAGAAAGTTAGGATTGGAATTAGTTAGATTTATAATTGAGATTTTAGCAACAATGCCCCTATACGTGAATGAATATGTATTTTGTGTTGCTAGACGAACGTTCATTGTGATTATACTTTACTTATATTCAGATATCCTCGGGTTAGAGTGTTGAAATGGCGAAAATATTCCAATATAAATATACGCTCAGTTTTTACAAGCTTTTAGAATCACACATGAAAAGTAGCGAGACGTTAGTTCAACTTCATTTATAATAAATTCTATCATTAATTAAATAACTAATAGCTACAAAAATAGATTGAAAATGGTGAGTGAGTTTAAACTGTGAAATGAGTCGGGCACCAACAACCACGGGTAGGGGTGAGTACGGTTCGATTTGGATCGGTTTTTGACTAAAACCGAAAACCGAACCGTTATAATTCGGTTTTTGAAAACTAAAACCATTGGGTTTCGGTTTCGGTTTTTTCGGTTTGGGTCTATTTCGGTTCGGTTTAAGTCGGTTTTTAACCACTTGTGGTTTGGGTCAAATTGGGTTGAAAAGTTTATAAGTTTATACCCTATAATTACACCATAAATAATTTCAACAAGTTTTCAAACAATATTAGTAATAATGACACTACAACAATGACAACAAATTTATAAAAGTAAGTTGTACAAACTTAAAACAAATTTTATATATAACTATTCATATATTTTGCGCGCTTTTAATTATACAGTTGTTAAAACAAATCAATCTTGTTGTGTATTTTCATTTGAAACATATAATGATATTATTATATACACTTAAAATGCAAATATATTACCAAAAACTAATAGTAAAATGATATAAATATAAAATAAAGTAAACACTATATATTTTTGGTTCGGTTTGTTTTTTATGGTTCGGTTTTTAATTGGAAACCAAAACCGAACCATAACTTTCGGTTATTGGTTTTGGTTTTTTCGGTTTTCGGTCTTTTTGTAACACCCATCGTTTAAAAATATGGATTTCCAAAAACTTTTGCCTAACGGCGTTAAAAGAAGCGGAATTAACTTTAAAAATCCAAACCCGTAAAATCTGTTTGGTTTATTCATTAAATGGTGTTACTAGCCATATCATCAAAATAAGTCTAAATGGAAATCCATCGGTTGCCCAACATTAAACAACCGAGTACATTATCAATACAAGTCATTAATATTTAAACATAAAGTAAATGTCTAAAGCGAGCAGCCACTATGGGTAAACTATAGCTAGCTTCAAGATCATCTACCCATATCTCACATCTTCTCACATCTACCTGCTCACTATTGTTGGACCTGAGGGCACAACACATTTAAAAGAGCAAGTGTTAGGTAACGAATTAGCTAAGTAAGATAACACATAATTTATAAAACGTTTGTCCATTTAAAACATTATATAAAAGTCATATTAAGTCGTTAAGGCACATATCATCGAACATATCATCTCATATACATATCATAGCATCAACATCATTCATATTAGGATGGGTCATCCTAATGTGTCTATTCATCTTTTGCATCATCACATATCACATCTGAACATCTTTATAATTGTGACATAAGTTACGCATCTCGTATAACATATACATCATTATAAGTGAGACATAAGTCACACCCGACTAGATGAACAACCTTACGGTTGTACATCAATGTCATTAAGGAATGGCAAGCCAATTCCAGGAGTAATCCGTATGTTCAAGGACAATGGGGCTGGTAAGACCTCCCGTATTACTTTTCACGTTGTACCTCGTTGCAAGGAGCTACCCGAGCAACCACATCAACGCACTTAACCGGGCTAGGGCAAGTACGGGTTAAGCTTAACACTTTCACATCAAATTTACGAGCTCAATTTCACATCACATATAGTTTAGGTGTTTACACAACCTAAACAATCATCACATATACATCTTTTACGTTTGGACCCTTAAACGTGCACGTGTCATGACAACTTAGTAAGTCTAGTGAACTAGATGAACAAGCCATGTAATCATGCACATTTCACATATCATCATCATACATCACATTTCATAGCATTTCATTTCATGTCATCACATCGCATACATTGTTACATCACGTACATCGTCATATATCATTGCATATCGTATATCATTACAACATTGCATAACATTTATCATCTTAGATCGTACATCATTTCATATCATATCATCTATTAAGCATACATAACATCTCATAGCAATACGTATCATTGTGGTAGCATTTCAGGCTTTCATATGCATTTACATAGCTCATACCACCTCCCGTAAAATCCCGAATACCCATAAGCAAACAAGATATCATTAGGGGAAGTTATTATATGAAAACTATGTTTTTGTTGAACCCTCAGCGTGTCAAAGTAGTGTATCTTATCTCGTAGGAGCACACAACAAATGATAACGTAAGTTACCGAGCTTTGCAAGTATTCTGACTACCTATAATCATTAAACGACATAATGAGCTAATAAAATACCCACTTACTTATGGTCATAACTCAAGTCTCGATACCTATAAACATGACTCACGACAAGACTTGATGCGTTGGAGGTTCGATTAATGCTTTAGAACTTACATAACTCGACGGAACTCGACATTCACTCACTAATTTAACCTTTCTGAACACTTGAAATTATCATCATCTTTTAAAATCATAACCATTAGAAAGTAGACTCTCTCACGGTTCCGTGGATAGCTTATTTGTCAAAATCGGAGTTACAGTTCAAAAGTTATGGTCGTTTATAAATGTTAACAAAATCAGTCCCTAACGGGAGTTACGCACAGAACGGGAGTTATGAAAATTTGTAACGGGAGTTACAGTGGAGGTGTTATCGCAATTACCCAGCTAACGGGAGTTACACAACCATAACGGGAGTTACGACGACCAGTCGTGAAAAACAACTCCAAAACCTAACCAAACATATCTCCAACGGCTTTAACACAACTCCAGGTTTTATGAACATCAAATACACTTAAAATAAGACCAAAATCACTCATTGAAAACACCAATTAATCCTTGAATCATATACCAACTTTATACAATCGATTTAAAACCCGTAATGCCCTAAAATCGATTATAAACGTAATTGAATCCAACCCAAACCCTAAAACCAGAAATCAATGGGTTGAAAGGACTTATTATGCATAAAATCAATGTGGCTAATCATCAATTACCTGGAGATAGCAAAGGGGATGCAAAACTTAATCAAAACACCATCGAATCACCCAAACGACGATGAAATCGAATAATAGAATGCTATGGAACCAAGGGGACAGCTAGGGCTTCAAAGGAAGAGTATAATCTCTGTGTTATGAGTCTAATGATAGTTTACAAGACCCTTAACCCGTTTTTGAGTTTAACCCTATGTCAAAAGTAGTCCCTAAGCTTCCAAACGACTCATATTAAGCTCAAAACACCTATAGGGAACACTTACAACACATTAAACACTTTAAGAACCTCTAAAGGCATTTAAATATACCTTTAAACCCTTATACACATCAATTATTAAGGCATTAAAGTCTTGCATTTAAAGCATATTAAACATATAGACGCATTGAATCATCTAAAGACTTAATAGACACGGAATTTTGACTTAACGAGTAAAGTCAACCGTTAACTAGAAAGTTCGGGATGTTACACTTTTCGGTTCGGATTTTTCATTTTTTATGGGTTTTTTCGGTTTTTATGGTTTTTTCGGTTTTCGGTTCGGTTTTTGCTCACCCCTAACCACGGGCCAACCATTTGTCATGGGTTAAACAAAGTTGACCCATGACCCACAAGGGGCGGCACAGGGAGACATTGCTCCAAAAATAATTTCCAAAGGGATGTCATTAGCAAGACTTTTAATGTTTTGTTACATGTTTTCACATTCATAATTAGTTTTTTTTTAACAGCCAGTCGGTATTCGATATCAGGGGAAACCTCACCATATAATGGTGAAGCCCTGCACGTACTATAGACTACGAGATGTAGACCATAAGCCATTACAAGTGATTCAAAGAAAAAACCCCCAGGCCATGTCACTCTAGAGAATCGAACCCATGACCTACGGTAAAACCAAGGATGACTCCAGCCAGTTGATCTAGCCTTCATAGTCAAAATATTATTTTTTTCAAATATTATTTCAAGCGTGAAATGATTTTAACATTCACAATTTGGCACCTTTTCAGTTGTAGAAAATTGAAATACAACCTACAATTAACGAACATTATATATTTGAAATAAAATACTCTTTTAATTAAAAAAATCTCAATACTTGAAACTAGGTAGGACGGAGTATATGAATTACAACTTACAAGCGAGCATTTAGATTGCACACCGTCCTAGCTTGTGAAAACCCTTGGAGCATGTTAAACAAACAAAACACGTACAAATTATCTAAAAATTATCAACAAATAGAGTCATGGTAGGCACATTGTCTGTCTTTTGACCATGATCGTATTGTTAGTAGTGTAAAGCTAAATTATTATCATGGTGCACATTTATTGGTTATTACTTATACGACAAATTAAAATATGGCCTTACTCATCAGTCATCAACATAGTATATCATGTCAATATGTCATACACAGTAACACATTAAATTTTAAGATAATATTATTATTAGTATTGCTGTTTTTTATCATTATTTTATCATTATTTATCCATATATCGATTATTTAAATGGCGTATTATGAATGTATGTGTCGTATGTGTTGAGTCCCTTATAAAAGCAATGTTTTAAATATCGGTATTGAAGGATACTCCGGTATTTTTTTGGTATTTTTACTATTTAATACCGGCCGGTATTCCCGGTATTACTATTCTGGTATCTTCATTTTTTTTTAATTCTTAAAATTTTTATATTTATGATACTTTAATGTTATTTGTTGTTATTTGTGAACTTTAAACCTTATATTTTGTTATGAAATACCTATTTAGTACTCCATCCGTCCCATATTAAGTGTCACAGTTTGACCCTTTTAGTCTTTTTCTTTCAACTTTGCCCGTAAATATTTTTGTTTGTGTTATATAACGATTGATATAACATATATGAATTGATTGAGTTTTAAATGTACTTTTTGTAGATATAACTTTCATCAACTAAAATATAACACATACAAAAGAATTTACAGTCAAAATCGAAAGAAAAAGACTTGACCAGTCAAAATAAGACAATTAAAGTGGGATGGAGGGAGTATTATTTTGAGTGAATTATAATTATATTTTGACTATTTTCGTTAAACTATAACAAGTTTTGTAGGATCATTAAAAAAATTAATGAAATTAATTAAAATAGTCGTACCGACCGGTATTTCCGGTAATACTAATAATACCGGTAATACCGAAAAAGATGATTTTGGTATACAAAATTACAAATGATCAAAATGGATAGAGATATATTAATCCATGATTATGGTGGACTAGTCCAGTTTATTTGGCTGTATTTAAGAAAAGTTAAACGTTGGTTATGTTAGAAATTCATTAATTAGGAATTTAGGATTATGGCTTTAATTTTTTTTTTAGAACAGCCTTTTATAACTAGATGGGTGCCTGCGCGTTGCAACGGTATCATTTAAAAAACGATAGTTAAGTGTGGTGATGATGTATACGGAAGACGATGGTCGGGGTGTCGGTGATGATGGACACTGTCACACTGGAAAGGGAGACAAATAAGTGGTGTGAAGTGAACGTGCAGTACTGTGTTACTTATTTTAGAGTTATGAGTAATTTAAGGATATTGTAAAAAGTGCTTAAAGTCTTAAACCTTATTCTCTTTATAAGGGTTTATAGATTTATAGAAAGATAGATAAAACTTGATTTCGACAAAATGTCAAAACCTAAAAATTACAGTTATGACAACTCGACAAGCTAAGGATTATGGCTTTAATGACTAAATGTAAAGTTTAATTTTAAAAATGTAACTAGTCATTATGGTTAATAGGCTGAAAATCTACTTTTAACACCTCGTTCAGTGGTTAAGAGCTTGGAAGTAACCGTGTATGAAGTTCCAATCCTAAGACGATCTAAAAAATATGTGGAACTTAAATGGGTTAACTGGATCATTGTTATTTGTATCCGACTAGAAGTGTGAGAAGTTGTACAGTTTAAACATAGAGATAAGATTAAGGGTAAATGCGTCCGGATCTGTCGACTGCCGGTAATCAATCGTGATATAGGCTATGTTTAGCACAAACTTTTCAGGAGCTTTAACTTTTTGTTATAAACTAAAAGCTCCTAAAGTATTAAAAGTTTTGTTTAAATGCAACTAACTTTGGTTTTTATTTGAAAGAAAAAGATCCAAAATGAAACGCTACTTTAAGTAACGTTTCAAGAGCTTTAGTTTTTCGATAAAGCTTTTAATATTTAAAAGTTACACAAATACCTCTTAAAGTTAGAGCTACATCTAACATACCAAACACTTTAAAAAATAAAAGCTCTAGCTAAAAGTTTTGCTTAAAAGTTACATCTTACAACTCCAACTAAAAATTACAGCTACAAGTTACAGTTACCAGCTATTTTTGTCAAACATATCCATAAAAAAAGTGACCTTCAATTTTTTTTAGACATCCTCCAAATGATTTATCTAATAGTATATATTATGTGTTAACCTTTGTTATATGATAGTTAAAATGTTTAGCATGGCAGAATATTTTATGGCAATATCAAACCATAAAATGAGTTATTTTTTTTACTTTTATTTATCAGCTTTTGCTTTTGTTTTTAATATGCACCTAATACATATTTAATAATGTTGCAATTAATTTGCATTTAAATATGAACTAAATTATATTTTTCTCGTTGTTTTCTGGTTTTTTCCACATAAATAATTTCTTTCTCATATTTATTTTTCTTTCTCATATGTTACCCTCCAATTCACCATTGATGTATAATTCTCTCACTAATTTTTTTTAGTTTACAAAGACTATAATATATTAATATCCATTGACTAACTATAGAGAATGTCATTTCTAGAACACCTTTGAGAGAAACAAAAAATTCATCCCTTCTCTCTCCTCATTTAATATATTAAAATTAACTTTTTCTCTTTTTAACATGTTATTTATAATTTTTTTATTTCATTAATATTAACTTATAATTAAGATTTTTCTTTTCATATCATATATCTAATAGATGTAGATTATTTAATTTATTAGACTTTGAATACGAATACTATCTAACTTAAATCATATTCGCATGATGTGTGGTGATATATAATTTATAAACATTTTTCAAAGGATTTTTTTTCTCTTAAAATAAGGAAATGAGACTCTTCAACTCCAAGTGAGTATCACTTTTTCATCATTATCACCACTGTCAACTAGCCGTTCCCTTTAAATTTGAGTTTATGAGAAATACAATATTCATATCTATTGACTAACTAAAACATGATCTGAGAGAAAATATCACTTTTAGAATATTTTTGGAAAAAAAAAAACTTCATCCCCTTCTTCTCGTTTAATATATTAATTTTTTTTTATAGAGTATTTAATTTTTTTCATAAATTTAACTTATAATTAATAGTATCCTTTTAAATATATCTAATAAATGTAAATTATATTACCTACTTTATTAGTTTTTTATTATATATAAACAAACTAGAATAACTAATAATATGTTATGTTTTTTCTCTATTATTTAAAGTTAGCATTTTCTTAGTTTATCAAGGCTTTGAATATGAATACTAACTTGAATCATACTCACACGATACGTGGTGGTATATAATTTATTAAACATTTATTGAAAGAATGTTTTCTACTTAAATAAAAGAAATGAGACTCTTCACCTCTATAATAACTAAGTGGCTATCACTCTCTTCATCATTATCAGGCTTATCACCTAGTCACTCCCTTTAAATCTTCATTTCTTAATTTTCCATAACCCTTAGACTTTCACTTGGCCCTTAATGCTTAGTTTTCTCTAACGCTTGACCCTTTCAAACCATCATTAGTCTGAAAGGTACTTATCTTTATTTTTAACTCTACTGATAAATATTATTTTATAAACACTTTATTTGTGTTAGTTTTGTTTTAATTAAAACTTAAATATATACAAATACTTTTTTTATTACATGATATTTTTTAGCATATATCATTTGTTATTTTGATTTGTTTAAAAAAAAACCACATTTTAAAACATGTTAAGGACTTAATGTGTGCATTTTTGTCATAAAGAAACCAAAGTTTTTGTTGGTTTTCTTTTCCTTTTTATATTTATTTTAGTTTCTTTGTGTTTAAAGATTTCTATATATAATATGACGACTTTGTTTATGCTTTTAAAAATAATATAAAACTTAAGTCTGGTGTGAATAAAATCTATCGGGTTGGAGACAAATATTATTTAAAAAAAAATCAAAATTTTTTATGAAATTGAAATTGAATATATAAAGAAGCATGCTCTTAAGCTTAATTTGACCATTAATATAATAGTTCCTCATATCTCAAACAATTCAATCATTAGAGATGTTCAATTTCAACCAATACTTATATGTCATAAAATGTGGTCAACGATAATCTCCTATTCCGTTGCACCAAAATTGTGCCCGTCATGTTCCAATGATGTGTTCCATTCAATCTTTCATCATAGGATACTATATATTACCTAAAGAATCAAACAAGGGTAATGATAAATTTACATCAAATTTTTAGCATCTATAATAATTATACATATTATACTGCACAATATACAACTGTATAAATCATGCATTGTGATAGATGACAAAAACTTGTTGTAGATTTATCACTTCCCATCAAATAAGGCTTTTTATTTAGATATGTGGTAAAAGGTTTTTTTATTCGAGTTATCTAATGATGATTAGTTTTTTTTAACTTAGATGTACACAACTTAATTGGGACATCTCAATTCTCATGATCATTTTCGAATATTTTCCAAGCCACCTACAAGATATTTATTTAAGAGTATTTTGAACCTGAAACCTTTTAACAAAATACGAGTCATATGTCTGTGCAATGCGGCAGCGATTGCGGTAGCGGCATGGGGGGGGGGGGGGGACAACTGGTGGCGGTGACGGGTAATGATGGTGAGTGTAAAAGTAATTGATGTTAAAGGATGTAGTGTAATATTTTAAGACTTGATGGATTTACGTTTGTAAAGTTATTTCATTAAAAATATTATAAGTATATTAGATGAATATATATATATATATATATACTCTATGACAATCAAATGTCATACGTAATCTGAATGAGAATTTGAGAATAATATTGTTGACAAAAGTTGCTAATATTTTGTGGCCACCTATAGAATGCAACTTTTTTGAGACAATAGTAGATATTGCTGGTGACCTTTGATGTAAAATGCAACTTCAAAAGGTGAAAAAACATTAAAACTTACATTAGGATGCTATACAAAGGATACGGGTAGTTCAGTGGGTGTAGCTGCCACACTCATCAAATAGGTGCAAAAGTTTTTTTCACACTTGAGTTGGCTTCCAAAGTTTATGCACAAACTAAAGAGTTGTAGTCAAAACCAAACCATATAACATGACGTAATTACACCATAAAAAATTACCGCATGCACTATAATTGTTGCTAAAAAACTTGTATGGTTTATATTAGACCAAAAAACTTCATACACCATAAACTTGTATGAAGTATACTTTTGTTTTATATTAGAAACAAAAGATGTGAATCGCGGAAGGAAGTAGAGGATATCCATGGAAAGAATTAATATAGCATCAAGAACAGTAAATATAGTTTTAACTTAACAAAATGATTAGTTTTATAACTTTATATATAGCTACAAGCCAATAAATTCATAGATAAAACAAAACAATAGGGTGGTTCAGATTGGGTTCTTTTGGTCTGGTAATGACAAAGTAATACTATTTGAACTTTGAAGCTAAAAACATGATATATAAATATGAATCATGTCATTCCCACGTAGTATTATTTTAGGTTAAAAATATACGGATGTTTACAAAGCCTGGCAAAATGAAAATAATTGATCGATGGCATATGGTGCATCTGAAATAATAGAATCACCACATAATTACACGCAACTTTAAGCTTATAAGATGCTCAAACTTTTTACACTTTATTCATTAGGGAGTGTCATAAACTTTTTAGTCTCGACTTATTCTCACCTTCTATTCACATGGTACGAATTATGACGACTTGACCTTATGTCCCTATCGGTATGAGATCTAATATGCTAGTTCTTTACATTCGTTCAGATGTAAAAATAAATAAAAATGAGAAGCGAAAAAAAAGAGACTAATGATCATGCACAGTCATCGACTGGTGACATGAACGAACTATAAACATTGATAATCCGAATCCAATACTATGATTTACACATAAAACACCTGCCCAACATTCAAAAGGCTCTCATGGGGAACATTAAAGATCACACTATTTTCCCTGCAAATCTTCCTCAAAAACGCATACACGTAATCTATACTAATTTTCTTATAAAATGCTGAATCTCTCCTTGCTCTCACTACTGTATTCCCCATAATGTGCACCACCCCTGCATCTCTACAGGTCGTTAAAAACTCCATTTCATCAACCTCTGTATGACTACTTACCTGCCCAGATGACATCCCTGAATTGATAACCTGCAATGGTGATCTAGCAGGAACTATGGAGTCACCAGACGAAACCGTTAAGTCAACAACTGAAGAAAACGTATTGTTGTTGGAACTATTAGGCAGCAAGAAATCTTTGGAGCGAGAATTTTGCTGACCATATACGCTGTAATCATCTGAATCAGATCCTCCTTCCATCATTGACTCGAGTCTTACAAACATAAAAAGATTATCAAAGAGTTTCTTTTCAAATCCGTCATCTTTCTTGTGCAGATCTTTATACCCATACCTTGCAACACACCTAAACATGTGAAAATTCTTTGGCCCAATTCTTTTTACCAGAAATCTTTCATCTTCAGGGACTGTGTAAACAGGAAGGTACTTAACACATACAAAAACAACTACTGAATGGATGGCAGGTAGATTCGTAATGAAATGGGAGAATATATGTGGAACCCCGCTTGCAAGTTCAGTGTACACTAGTCCTATTCCGGGGACCCGAACAAGCCCTAAACTGGGACCAAGACCAAGAATCCATGCCATCGAGATCTTACTATGCATCTCAAACTCGTATCTTTTCACCGTACCATAATGCCAAACGTACATAATGAAAAGGAAAACTGCCGCGATGACAAGTGGGACCCATCCACCTTGATCGACTTTAAACAGGACAGCTGAGAAATAAGTGCATTCAACTACTAGAGATAATGCAGCAAAGATTAAGACAAGAATCCAGTGACAGCGCCAGACTAATAACATGATCAATATCATGAGAAAAGTGGTTACAAGCATGACTATGACAACTGCCGTCCCTGTAAACATTATATACATTAAGTAATTGTCTTAAATACTTTAGAGAGTATGATAAAATGGTGTTTCAATGTCTTTATTTTGAAAAGATAAGCAGTAACGCATCTCTAACTATCCATAACTCTATCTCTATCTATACATATAGAGAAAAAAGAATCATTCAGAAATATTTATCCTCCCAAAATTTTCTCCTGACGATCTACTCTAAAATGGCTTTATAGATTATACAAAGTCAATTCACATTTATACGGTCTAAATGTCCAATACTTCATTTTAAAGGGATTATTTTTTGCATTAATAAAGACACAACTTATTAAATTTTGGCAGTGTTTATTTGTTATACTGGTGTTTTTCAGTTTTGGGTATTCAATATTCATCAAGAAGAAAGACATTGTAGAACCAAATTGCTCATATGGAGTGTACGTTAACTTATTAATGTATAAGGTTTACTGCTCATACTGAGTATATGTTAACTTATTAATGTATATAGCTATTGTATTTCGTATAGTCCATTTAGCTTATACTGTGCTCATCAGACTGTGGCATATATATAAAACATCAGCCATACACATTAATAAACATGATAACCGGTATATGATCTGTTTAATGCGATAAATAATATACTGACCATAAGCATTGCCAATTTGACTCTGATTTTTGAATGCAGCGGTTACAATGATGCAAAGAACCATAAGGATCCAATTGATATCAGGAATGTATATCTGCCCAAGAAATTTACTTGATGTATGAATGACCTTAACTCTTGGAAAACAACCAAGTGCATTTGCCTGCTTAATTATTGAAAATGTAGCAGAAATGGTTGCCTGACTTGCGACAATAGCAGCTAGTGTCGCAATAATAAACATAGGCCAGTATACACCATCTGCAAAATCACAAAATACCTATTACTTCAACTTCCTCTAAATTATAATATATCCACGTGTATATATGACAAATAAAGCATTATACTACAGTAAATACCAAAATACACTCGTATCAATGTCATCACATTTTGTAAATGATATCTAAATTAGCATTATAAACCTGGGATAGAACGATAAAAAGCATCATGTGCATGCTCCTTGTGCTTCATGAGGTAGGCTGCTTGTCCGGAATAGGCTAGAAGAAGGCAAGGAAATACAATAACTGTAAAAGCAAGCTGGATTGCCGAGACTGGAAAATGGGCAAGATCAGCAAAAAGTGCCTCAGTCCCTGTAAAAATGTAAGCAGTTAATCAGTACAACCTCAATAAAGAATGTCTTACACAGTTTCCAGACAGTGCAAGTTTATTGTACTAGTCGAGCATCCTCGGGTGGGGTGCCCCAAACCACTATTTTTCAAACCATTTATACCTTTGTTTTTAATGATTAACAATATGCAAGTCAAATAGTTTCAAAGATGATATTATTTGTATAAATATCTAACTTTTAGAATGGATATATGTTGTCTTTTTCCTAGAGAGAGATAAATTACCAGTTATACTAAGCATGATCCCTCCGAGTGATGTCCAACCATCTTTTCCTCTTCTTTTAAAGTAGAGGAATATATATACCGGTGAAAACGCCCGCAACACCCCTCTGTCATGCTTGCAGATATTGATAATCCCAATTCCTCCAATTAAAAGAAACCAAAGCAAGACGATCGGAGCAAAGAGCCATCCAACTTTGTCAACACCATAGTGTTGTAGACTAAACAAACCTACCAGTATAATAACTGCAACAACTATAACAACATCTGCAACAAACAACGAATTGTAAAAACTAAGCAAAATTCAAAAATTTTCAAACGTGAACAGAAAACATATAGAATTTTTAGTCGTCTATATTCAAAACATACCGTTACTCATCTTAGGGTGGTCGATCTTGATGCCACCAGAAGCTGATAAAACTGGTAACAAGGCTAATTTAGTCAGACATTTTGTAACATATACAAAAATCAGATGCTAGCTGATCTAAGTATAGACATGTGTATGCATGAATCCGTTCGAAGTAAATGTTATACGTAAAATAGATATCTATTACAGTACATATGAACTTTGTGGTCTATTTTTGGCAAAAAAATGATCTTCCTCACTGATACATGGCAATCTGGCCTAGAAAAGAAAACTAGAAAAACAAAATTAATTACAATAACTGGTTAAAGTAGTGTAACATATACACATACAAGTATTAAGAAGGAGGGTTAGGAGAGCATATTCTACTTCTGCCTATCTGGTTGTTTAAAGGAATTAGAGGTCAATACTCAAAAGGCAGCAGCCATGCAGAGAAATTAAAAGATTATATATATTTAGGCGATTTTTACCTGAAATAGCTGGAGTAAGAATTCCATCTCCAACAGCCATGCAAGTACCAACTAGGACAAGTAGAAGAAGTGAATTCTTTTTAAACGCATGTCCTTCCAACCATTTCCTGGTTTTTGCAGCAAACGATCTCTCACGGATTATGCTGCGACTATAAGTTGTCAATTCCTCGTCAGTTCGATGTTGATTAGGAATAGTATTAACTTTTGCGTGTCGACACAGAAGTGAGTAAAGAGCAAAAGTTCCACCTAAAAAGCAATCAAAATCATTGAATGCAATAACAATGTAATATTAGTACGTTCTAAGTAATGTATGGCGAAAAATATGTACCTTGACCATTGTCATTTGCGCGACAAACAATGAAAACATATTTGATGAGTGGTATTAGAGTAAGAGAGTAAATGATTAAGGAAAGTGCACCGACAATGTCTTCAGTATCGTCGACCCCTTTAGGAAAAGTATTGTAAAATACATACAAAGGAGAAGTACCCAAATCTCCATAGACAACACCAAGACTCTGAAACGCAAGTCGCAGGAGCAAAATTGAAGAGAATGTCTGCATCAACAATGATGCACCAAAACAATTAATACGTTCATTTCTTTAACAGTACCAAAAAAATTTTACCTTCATTTTTTAAACAGTTGTCATCTCATAAGAGTCAGGACATTAATAAAGGTTGGTTATTATAGCAAGAAAGTTATGGTAAAAAGGGTAGTAAGGAGGGATATAGTGATACGTGGACAGGTGTGCATCCATTTTTGGGCGTTTGAGTATAAAGTTGTTGAGAAGGTGGTGCATACCCGCCCAGAAACAAGTTTGCTAGCATTAAAAGTAACATGAAATATCTGGTAAAAAAGCAAATGGTAAATACTTGTTAAGTGGCTGTCTTTATCTTCAATTCATTTCTTTTTAACCAGAACCACAGTTGTCTTGTCAAGTGAAATTTACCCTCCTATATTCTCAACTTCGAAGTCCTCATCTCCCTCCTCAGCTTTTTCTACCTTTATTCTTTTGTCCAATTACATTGAAATTAGTAAAACTTAGATAGAACAAGTGCATATATGTTCTTTCCTGTTAACAAGTCTGGTGAATTCACGAGCAGTGCTACCGGGTCATCTAAATTTAGGTGATTTTGCATTGACCTCGTACGAATATAAAAACTAAATCTACAACAAAAATACACCATGATGACAAAAAAAATCCAGGTTTCTATAAACAATAGCATCATTTGAATAGTTTTTACACAAAATCTTGGAAGTACTTCTACTAAATAGATTAAAACAACTCATAGTTTCTAATCCTACAAAAGAGTATGAAAATTGCACAGGGTTCCATTTTTGAATTGAAGATACCTATTGAACCCATTGTCAGCATCAGAGCATCGGTATGGCACAAGTAAGCCCAAGTGACACGAGCGGCAGGCGTGTGAGGCATGGGTGAGCAGGCTCAATCTCCCCTTGAAAGTGACGCCATATAGGCAAGGTGAGGAAAGTTGCGCGGCTGGAAGGGTGTGATGCCCCTCGTGCACTTTTAATGGGATTTGAGTATTGTGTGATGCTGACATGACAATGTGAGGAGTGTATGAGAGCCCTTCTATACCATATGCGCTTACAACTTAGCCATGCTATTGGTCATGAGAGGGCAATCGTAACTTTGATTAATTGTCAAATAAGAAGTTAAAGTTATATAGGTATAAGATTAAAACTTGCAAAATCAAACACACCTCACACTTTTCTTCATCCATTTAGTCAACCAAAACACAAATACCACCACAAGATTCATCTTATTAAACAAATCTGAAAACCATTAAGTATAGCTTTCACCCGTATAAATAAGTTAAACCAAAATCAAAACTAACACACAAACAAAAATAAGATTAATCTTATCAATAAACTACTCACTTATCACCAAATAAGTTCAGGCCCAATTACAATCACCCAACGGGGTTCTGGTCCAACGATATCAGTTGCAGTTTTCACTAGTGAGATTTGGGGTTCAAACCCCATTGTAGTCAAATACATCAATTTTCTTAATTACTTTGACTATTCATGAAAAAAAAATAAAATTCAACCCCAATCAAGACAAACACAAATAGAACTAACTTTGGTGATGAACACTAGAACAACAACAACAGCAACAACAAGAAAGGTCCAAAAACACAAGAATAAGCATTGAAAAAAGTCAAACACAAAGAACCAATGCAAGCCTACAAAGATAGAAAATTAACTTAAAAAAGTTTGATGAAGAAAAAAAAGAGTATAATTACCTTTTCTCTATACATATTTTTAAGCCTACCAGCCTCTTCATCCATAGGTTGGTCAATCTTCTGTTCCAAAGCCCACATACCACCTTTTGACCCATCTTCATCACTCATATCCATTTCAACCCCCTCCTATAACCCACTTCCTTTTTTTTTTTCCTTTTAAATCTATTCACAAGATTTAAAAAAGAAAATTTTTTTGTTTGAGAATTTTACAAACCATCCAAAACTCACTTCATGTGAATTCCCAATCAACTAAATGGAATAAAGCCCACTAACAAAAATCAAACTTTAACACTATTATTCAAGTGGGTCACCACCTTTCTCAATCAAATTCCTCACAATTTTTTAACACTGTGGTTTTTCTTATTATATTAATAAATATATATATAACTTATATTATAATATATTCTTTTGAAATAGCTCAAGAAATGATCTTTTTTGTTATTCCTTTGTGGGTTTTTGTTAAAAGGACTAATAGATATGAGCCACAAATTTTTTGAGTGACAGGACCCTACAGAAAACACAAACAAGAAAAACAGATATGTATGAATGATAATGACAAGATATGTTTTTGTTGCAAAACAAAGTTTTGGATGGAAGTGATGTTGAGGTGAACAATTTTATGTTTTGCTGTTATTTACTAACAGAAGGCAGAAGCATTAATGGAGTTAAAATAAAAATATATAATATAATAATAAGTCGTCTTTTACATTATTGAGAGAGAGAGAGAGACATGAGAGAGAAAATTGGTTGCAGTTGTTTTCATGGTAACACGTTTATAAACGTCACTGAAAGTTTAAATATTCTTCTGGATTCTGACAAAATAGAATTTTATATATAGGAAAATGGTACTGTATATGATTTTAATAAGGAAATTGATAAATGTTTTTTTCTATTTTTTAAAATTGAACTTCTATTCATGTATGCTCTGGTAAAACACCGGCAGCCCATATATACACTTATTTACACGAAATTAAAATTACACCAATCGTTAGGAAATTGATAAATGTAAAACAAGTTTTTGTCATATACAACAATATACATGTTTTATATAGTAATGTGGGGTATAATATATACATTTATTTTAGATGACAAAAATTTGATATAAATTTATCATTAGCCATTTAAAGACTATTTGAAAAATCTATCTGAAACTATAAAGGGTGATATGTGAATTCCATTAATACTTCTTTCATAATCTTATCTCATGATTTTAACACACAACTTCATCTAATAGTTTTTTTTTTTTTAAAGTGTGGATCATTTGCTCGTATTAGGGTATCTAACTTACGTTGTTTTAACCAGGTCCGCGCTTGAGAGCCCCTCATCAATCCCTAGTAGGAAGTGAAACTCCCAACTAAACCGCCCGAAGGCACGACATTTAGTTGAGATAAAACTCTGTTCCCTTTGCAGGACTTAAACCTGTTTAACTGGAATACTTTATTGTAAAGTTCCTTCAAATGTCATTCCCATATTTCGAACTCGAGACCTCCAGCATATAAAGTTGGTGCTCAACTACTATTAATTTAGGACTTATCATTTCTATTAAATATATTTTATCTTTTAAGAGAGACCAGAACGGCGATGGTGGTGATGGATGGTGGTGGCTTGAGGCAGTAGCGGCGGTGGTGGTAGTGGTGGTGATAGGTGGCGTCAGCGTGTGGCGGTGGCAAAGACGATTGGTGGTGGTGGCGGTGAGTAGTGTAGGTTAGACTATGTCCAATGCTAAGGACATGCGTCCTTGAGCTGCCACATCATATCCTTACAAATCCTTAAAATCCTTAAAATCCTTTAGTTTTACCTCAAACTATATAAACATCCTTATATATCCTTACATCTATATACAAGCAAAAAAAATTAATATTATAGATAGCCTAAGGACATGCCCTTAGATAAAGATATACATAAACAAAAATCTTTATTTTTGGACAAGCTTTAATGCAAAGACATCCCATGAGAGATAGTCTTATTATTGTAATGTTGTTTTGATAAATTGTTGAATGTTGAAAGTTCAAAATGTTATTTGCTAATCTATATAATAATAATATAACTAAAAGAGGAGGTTAGGGGTACACTTGGCACCCTGATTTTTTTTTTTAGGCTTAATTCTTTTCTCTCTTTTTTTTTTTTGTCTTCTAATTTTTATATATTTATTATTTATTTCTTTATATAAGAGATATAGATGAATATGTAACAAATAAGGTATCCTTTGTTTTAGCCGAGAGGAACATGATTTCCATTCCATTATATTCATCTTCAATCCCATTTATTTATATTTATCTTCAATCTCATTTATTTATTTATATTTATAGATAGTTATTGTGTTATATTTATAGATAGTTATTGTGATATAAGAGTTTAATGATATGGTTTGTTTAGGTATCTATTTATCTATTATTAATAGAGATTTTTATTATGTGCCTATTAGGCATATGATAGTAATTAATTTATTTCCTAATCTTTCCTTACATAAACATCATTAATACTATTTTTTTTTTCTTTTTGTAGCTCCCAATTTAATGTTTCTTAAATTTAGCAATTATTTATCAGTACAATAATATCTCAACATACAAAATTAATTTTTTATTTATTTAGTAGATCTCCATAATGTATTTCATTGTTTTAGTCTAATCAATACAAATTTTACTAGACCAATAATAATTTAATTCCGTTATAACAAGATAAAAAACCTAGACTAATCTCATCTCAATATAACATTCCAATTGATTATTCATAGATCAAATAGTAAAAGTTAAAATCCAAAACAAACAATAAACTAACCAACAAATTAAAATTTCAAACAAAAAATGGGATTTAAAATAAAAGTAGTAACTTGTCATTCCTTTGAAAATTTTCATTTGCTTTTTTCAATGTTATATGCATATGAGCCTTGCATTTGCATCTTGTTAAATCCGAATTTTTTGCTCTTTTGTATAATCTATCAATTTAACCTATGAAAATCCTTCATGGTGAAAAAAAATCTCTTTGTTGCTTTTTGCCATTTTTATTGACAAACCTATTTTTTTAATTGGAAACAAATCCATTATTTTTGCAAAATTTTAATAGAATGTTTCTTCATTAAAAAAACATTGACCCACAAATGATGTATCAAATTTGTGTTTTAGGTTTTCAAAATTCTCATTGGGACTTCCAAACATATCTTCAGTTGGTAAATCATTTAAATCAAATAAATGATATTAATCATTTTCGAAAATTATAAAAGATACAAATAAAAGTAAGATTACAGTTCTTATTGGCTTGTAAAAACAAGAGACAAATATAGAAGTTCCGTAAAATAGAAGGAGAAAAATTTGAGTGGGAAAGAATTTGTGAAAGTTTAACAAATATATAAGTTCGCGTAATTTTAACAAAAAAATCTGGTGTAGTAATTGTTACAATTTAGTGTGCATAGTAAATTAGTAACAAGAAAAAAAGAGAGAAAAATTAATAGTGTTAATTATATTTTATATAAGGATATATAACAATAATATTAATGATGTTTATATGTAAGGAAAGATTAATTACTATCACATGACTAATAGGCACATAATAGAAAATCCCTAATAAATATTAATATAACTAAAATAGTTGAAGGAACATCTGATACCCCTAATCTTCCTCCTAGATCCTAATTTTCTCTCCTTATTAATCCTTTAATTTTTTAATATTTATTAAGACCGACCTTTATATTATATTATTAATAAAAAAAGACTCCCAAAAGTTATTATTATTTTATTATCTATATATAACTAAAAGAGAAAGTTGGGGGTATACTTGACACACTTAATCCCCTTCCTAGAGCTTAATCTTCCGTCCTTATTAATCCTCTAATTTTTTTATGTTTATTAAGGTCGGCCTTTATATTATTTACTAAAAGAAAAACTCCCAAAAATTATTATTATTTTATTATCTATATATATGCAACCTAGAGAAAAACTATAACACCCCAAGATTTTTAAGATAAATAAATTAACCCCTTTTTGTAGTTTTGACATTAAAATAATTTCCTAATAAATAACTTTTAGATACGGGGTTAATTTAGTTGGAACTTTAGTGGATAGCGGGTATTTTATCCACTTATTTTTGATGATTTACATGGCAAATGAAGGAAAGGCCAGACAACATCTTCTTTAATGATTCACAACTTCACCATTTGCACCTACCATCATCTTGATTCTTCTTCATTCTCAAATCTTCTTCTCAATTTCATTCTAACTAAATCTTATTTTTTATTCAATCCAAAAATCCTTCAAGAAACTAACATTAAATGATATTATAGTGAAGAGTTTTAATTTAGGGAAATTGAGAGTGTGTGGGTAGTGTGGGCTGAATTTCAAGAAGAAAAAGAGGGAAGAAAGTGTGATTATAATCTCAATTTAAGTATCTTCCTTCAAGGTAAGATTCCTTTAACCTAGTTTTGATTGTTTTGAGAATTAGGGTTCATGAAATACCTAATTTGGGGGATTTTGATGGGATTGAGTTTATGTATAGTTTTTCTCCAAATTTATATACATTAGTGTTTTGTTATTGAGTTGCATGATGAAAATTATTAGAAATTATGAATGAAGTCAATAAAACCCAAATTTTGTAAAAGTGATGACTTTGTTAGTTAAGTGAAATGGTGATGATGATGATGATGAACTAAATTCACCAAATGAAGGTTTGAAAATAAGCAACTCAATGACAAAATAAGATGATTATGGGTTAGGAATGATAGTGAAATGTTAGTATGGCTAAGTGAGTTAGCCAAGATTTGTGAATAAAGTCTTATATGTATATTGTGATGATTTGTTAGGTTGAAAGATTTGTCAATTGTGTTGTGGCTATCTTGATTGTTGTTTGTTGCGAAGGAGGTGAGTAAATTTGCATACTCTTATATGTGTGTTGGGTTGATTACCATATGATGGTGGATTTCGTGTGTGGTAATCGATTTGGCGTTAGGGCCTAATTTTGAGGTCGGGACCTAAGAACCCCATAGTTGTATTGAGATGAGGCCTAAGAACCTCTTTGATTATTGTTTAGCGTATATGGATCCATGTATGTGTTTGTTAGCGCAAAGGTGAGTATGCAATTGATGGTATGACGGTACCATTGGCTACATGCGATAGTCTTTTGTGTTTTTTGCCCTCCTTCGTATATATATTTGTATGCAAGTTTATTCACTAAGCATTCACTTACTTTTTAGTTGTTTACCTTTTTATAGGTGGTTCCGAAAGAAGGAACTAGTGATTAGTTGATTGAAGTTTTGGACTTGAAGTTGCTAGTGTTGGGTTATATAACTATTTATCAAATCAAATCACAAAGCACGCAGCGGAAGACAAGATCTATGCAGTTTATTTAATTAACCAAAGTATAGAATATGTACCTTATATTGGAGAGATTAAAACAAGAACAAGGTTTAAAATAACCTCTCTACGATTGCACACACAACGTTGGAACGTACGTATGCTAGTACTTGATCACGAACAAACAACCCTTTGTTAATACCCTTTCACACGAACCAAACAAAACCCGAAACCCTTTGTTTTTGTGAGGATTGGCCGAAACCAAGAGAGAGGGAGGAGGAGAGAATTTTAGGGTTTTAGAAAACCTTAATAATTGTGTGTGAAAAACTTAAAAAAATGGTTTGTATTTATAGCCAAACTTTAGCTTGAAAAACAAGTTTAGGGTTTTCTAAAAAAACCCTCAAAGTGGCCGTCCCCCCTCTAGGAATATTCTAGAGGGTTTCTTAATTTTTCATTTAATCACAATTGTCTCATTCGTTAAGTCCGTCAGTTAAGTACCGTTAACTATTAACATTTAACAGACGACCGTTAGTTTTTTGTGATCAAATTAATTAATAAATTACATTTATTATATTAATTAATTATAGTTACATTCACGTTGAGATGTGACCCCGTAGGCTTAAATACTTTTCGGACATACGTTCATTTTACATGATCATATTCCAACAGCTCCCACTTGAGCTCGTAATGAATGAAGGTAATAACATTGGTTAGCGTCTAGCAACACGCCAATGCTCCCGAAAACATTTAAGTATAGTTTTAAACGGTTAAGTCATTTATTATCCCTTTGTTCAGATACCTTTGTTAAATATGAATATGGATCGAAGTCATTTCATAATTTAATGATTATGTTTCTCATTCTATAACTAATTAATGATTACCAAATATAATCGAGAACCATCTGGATTTATTTGGGCATGGCCATGCAAACATCTTTAATTAGTCCTAATGAGGGCGCCAAACGGTATCATGCTTTAATTTCAAATTGAAGGAACAAATCCTATATTGACTACACGTGTCAGTCATCATACTTCACGACGCTTTCTGAAAATAGCCCTTTATGTACCCCCTTATTCAGGTGAGTTAGAACTACATCTAGTAAGTGCGATTCATACATGCTGACCTACTTGTATCTCAAGTCAAAGGATCAATAAAAGTAACCATTTACGAATTTCACTTAATGACGATGATCCATAAAGTGATAATTCGTTAGTGGGGTAGTCCGATATGCATCCGCTATGGATATCATGTGAGTTTGGTGGGAACCATCCATTACATATTCTAAGAATATAACCAATCACTCACATTTGTCTTCGTTTAATTATATTCCCATATAATTAATCGACAATGGACGATTTAGAATATTTAATAAAATATTCAAGGATTAAACATGCAAATATAGGACACAATTTAATATTGAATGAAATCAAACATATCAAGTACTTTATTTCATTATAGAAAATATAAATTGTTTAACATCCCTTATCCAAATACTAAAACAACATATTTACATGAAATAACTAGCTAACTTAAGTCCTATGCCCTCGGCATGCCTTTCAAGCTTGGGCCTAGACAAAGATTTTGTTAAAGGATCAGCTAAGTTAAAATATGTGTGAACTTTGAGTAAATTGATCTCCCCTAGTTCGATCTGCTCACGAACATAGTGATATCGTCTAGCATAATGTCTGGCACCTTTCTGAACTCCGGATTCATTGGCAATGATTAATGCACCGGTATTATCAAAGTACAAATCAGTGGGTAATTCATTTGAGGGGATCACGTCAAGCCCGCTAATGAATTTCCTTATCCAGACTACTTTCCACCCCAAAACTTGTAAAAAGAGGGGCTACGAAACTCACCTGAAAGCAGCACAAGTATAAATTTCCTATGTCAACGAACAGAAACACGAACTGTCAGAAACACTGAAACAAGCTCACTATCTGTCCAAAAGTCCTACATTGTCCACAAGTCACCCAGTAAGAACTTGGATTTAATTGTACTCGTATATGTCCTATACTAGTGTCTTAGGAAATGCCATTATGTCTTGTCCAAATAATTAGTTCGTTAAATGATGTCAGATTTCACTGTTTATATCTCGTCAAGTCTTCGTAACAGCGTCATTATAAAATATATTAAGTTTGGAAAGTCATATAATTTGTACATCGTCTTTACAACGTCTTTTATTCTTTGCATTTATATATAGTCATTAATAAGTATATGAGATCCGATAAATCATTAACTATTGTTATACGAATGTATAATTTATATAATCTCACAAAGTCTTTTTAATGTATATATTTAGTCATATGTCCACATTAAGTTTAATCCTTATATATATAACCATATGTCCATATCGATTTAATTCTTTGCATATATATATATATATATTTCTAATTAATTTAGTCTTTATATATTTATATTTAATTATTTATGGAAAAAAAATAGGATTTAACTTTAAACATAAATTCAAATAAATTAAAAGATATAGTTTAATTTTTTTAAAACCTTAAATTTTACTAAATTTCCCAAAATAATACCCTAACCCTAATTTTGACCATCTAAAAGTCCAAAATAGACCAAAATACAAATCTGCCCCTTTGACCGACTTTGACCAGCGTTGACCGGTCGTTTGACTGACTTTGACCGAACCGAAAGATCACCAACAAGTCAAGATCCAAACACAAATTACAATCCAATCACTTTTACAACCCGGATTTTTGATAGATCTAACCAAGAACTAAACAAAAGTCACCTACCATTCGAATTTATACAATATTTTGATAAGAAATTCGGATCTATAACCATAAACCAACCGAAAATATATGTATATATATATATATAATCTTCAAGGAAAACGATTTATAATATATATATTTGTAAGGATTTTGGATTCATTATACATATACATATATACATCCGAGTTATATATGTAAGATTTTCGTGACCTTTTGATGTTAGAAGACCATTTACACTTTAGATCTAAACAAATCTTACCAAAATTTGAAAAGAGATGAAGAAAATATGAAGATTCAAGAAATCGGTGGTGGTTCGTGTGGTCCGTGGGGGTGGTTCGTGGCTGCAAAAAGAGAGAGGGAGAAGGGGGGGGGGGGAGGGGACGACTAGGGAGAGAAGAGAGAAGGGAGGAAGTGTAAAATGAGAGGAGGATAGTCAGGGTTAGGAGAAAATATGTTTTGTTCCTTCCATCCCCTAGTTGACCGAATTTGACCATCTTTGACTCTACCAAAACTCGTTTGACCCGTTAATCTATTTTGTCGTCATATTTAAACGTAACTTTTTAATAGCTTTCTAACGGATATAAACATGTCTATATTTATTTATTAAACCTTTTATTGATTTAATTTTAAGTATTTTACTTAATTTGGTACTTCCACAAGACAACTAGTATTCTTCCTGTTCTCGAGTCCACATACAATTTTTCTAAAGTCTAGGTGCTCTTAAAGCCCGAATCAAACATAGATTCACATATTCTATGATAAAGTCTTAAAGGCTAATGACGTACATAACTAAACGAACTAAAATGATCGGAAAGTGTTTCGGAAAGTACGCTCAGATGACGGTTGTCACACTAGCTTATGCAAATCGGTTATGATGGTTGATTTGACGGTTCTGATATCTTTTTCTTGTATTCATATAAATTTGCATATTTGTCCTGGTTTGTGTTTTTTTTTATAGAGTTTTATGTTTCGTCACAAATTAGCGTGTAATTTAAAAGAGTTAGAGTATGATAAAATATCGTTTTTAAACAACAAAATAAAAATGAAACAATAATAGGAAGAAGAAAAATTATGTTGTCGTACGATTTGCATAGCGTGGAATGTGGATCTAGCTTACGTTGTTTTAATAGGGTCCATGCTAGAGAGTCCTCTTACCCTCAATACCTGGCAGGAGGAGAAACCCGAACTAAACCATTCGAAAGCACGATATTTAATATTTAATTCGGATAAACTCTGACACATTGGCTAATGAAAGAGTAAGGATCCATACTCAAGATATATTCACAATAATACCGAGTATATAATATAATTGTTGGTGGTAGCCTCTGTCGCTTTTCATTAATAAACAGTCATTTGGTAAACTCATATGGCATATAATATTATACTACTATTATTATTTTTAAATAATATATTATACATTATTAATTATTAATTCCATGCAAATAAATCTTTGTTTTTCTTAGTACTTAGCAGTTGAAGAAATACATATATTTTATGTCAGGTTAAGTAGATTTGTTTAATATCAATAAATTTCTTTGATGGGTGCAGTTTACCGTTAATACAAAGTTTTGAACAATTATAAATACTATGAGTTGATGGGAAAGGATTCCTATAGTTATCCTGATTGTGTTTATTTATAACAAGAGGTCTTGCTATATATATAAGAAAAAGTTAGTAACCCGAGTAGATTTTCAGCAAGTATCTTGTTGTTCAACGTATGTGTTGTTAGGACGTGATCACGTAAAATGAACATATATCTGGAAATGATTTAAACTTACGGGATCACACAAAATGACATGGTAACTCTATATTATTAATTAATATATTAAAGTAATATATTAATTAGTTCGATCACGAAATGATTAATTTAAATAAGTTAAAGGATTAATTGTATTTAAATTAATTAGAAGAAGGATTAATTGTGAAATAAGATAATTAGGGTTGGACTCTAATTGTTAGAGGGGGGGGGGGTTGTAGGCTCGCTAGAGGCCTTAATTGACTTGTTCACGAAGTCATTATGCCCTAATATCTCCCTCTAAATAGAGGCTTAAATCTAAGGGTTTTGGCATTCAATTCACACATTAATTCTCTCCTTTCTTCCCTCTCTCTTGGCTTCAGCCGAACCCCAAAGAAAAAGAGTTTTCGGGTCTTTGGTTGGTTCGACTTTTAGGGAAAGAAACAAAGGGTTGTTCGATTCGTGATCGGGATACTAGCATACGGTATAAGAGGTGTCTAGTGTGCAATCGTAGAGGGATTTACTTCAAATCCTTTAAAGTTTCTTTACTTTATCATCTACATTAAGAGGTATTTCTTAATCATATTTCAAGGTTATTTGATTACATAATTTTAATTGCTTCCGTTGTGTACTTGTGAATAATGATATTTAGTTATATATTCCAACATGTGTAAGATTAGTAAAACTTGCTACCAAAGTTTACTCTCTACGTACGAACATTATGAAATACAAGGAAGAACGATGAAGAAGATATAAAGAATTACAAGGATTAAGGGACCGAATGTATCCTCATGTATAATGTACATGAAAGACTTTACGAAGAACAATTGACAGGTGTTAGTGCCAAGGGTGAGTGATGATACAAAATGTAATAAAATGGGTGATTGGTGATAGTAAAAAAAAGGCACAAAAGATAAAAATCTAATTTTAGCAACAACAAGAGCTATTTGTGAAATTAAGCTAGGTAATTCCCCTCACGATAGTTTTACCCCAGTGGTCAGGGGTGTTTCACTAAACCTGCTATGCGGGGCCCCGGAGGAGTTTACTCCAAGGTCTCGAGTTCGAGCCTTGGTAGGTTCCCTTCGACGATATTTTCCAATTAAGGAGGTGATATGATGAGAAAGACTATTTAAGATCCGCTTAGTGTGGGACCTTTTCGTTGTGCGATTAGCACACATCAACGCATTTGAGGTAAAATTCACTTGAAAAAAAATAATAAAAGATATAATGCACCAATTTTACAATTACAAATATTTTATTTTTGATGTTTTTACTTTTGCCGCAACATTTTGGACTTTTACAATTGATTTTCCTTTATCATCTGTAGTTTTATCACAGTTCAAAAAATTTTTTTTGTAGTTTTATCATCAAATTTTTATCATGTTTTAACCTTTTGTTATGTTTTTTATTTTTTCTTTTAGCTTTTGATATTCGGCAACAAAAAACTATACTTCGTTTCTTTTTAAAGCGTTATTACCTTAATGTATTTTAAGATTTATGATATATTATTTAACTATATGTTTTCTTTAGTTTGATGTTAGTTGTTGTCATGTTAAAGTTATTAGCTTGCCTTCGAGTCAATATATATTCTCTTTTTCCCCAAAACTCATTTTGCCCAATATACATATTATGTATCACCGACTAATGACATAACGTTTTTTTTTCCAGTTATATACTTAGTTGAAGGACTCAAAAAGCAAAATATAAAAAAACTTAGGGTGCTTTCAGCAAAAGACGTAATCTAGTAATCCACTTATCCACCTATTTGTATCCCAATTTATGAAGTAGAACAAAAAAGAAGAAAAAACAGGAAATAAAAAATGTTGGAACACATAACAGCAAGTGAAGTAGCTGGTTATGGAGTTGGTGTTCTTCTATTATGTGCCACCATTTCTGCTCCTAAGATTGATTCATATATCTCTGCTTCCCAGCGCAGGTACCCCTTTACTGTTTTCCTATATATATATATATATATATATATGGGGATGGTAATATAAGGCTGGCGGGTATCTAAGCTTGTGGGGCCCATGCATTTATTCATTAAACAATAAATAGTAAAACATTAGTATGTGAGGGTTCCACACCTAAGCTTAGGTGCCGGACAACCTTATATTCCCTTTTCCCAATATATATATATATATATTATATATTATTGAACTCTAGATTTTCTTAGTTTTGTCTATTAGTTGCTTTTACAATCTTTTGTTTAATACATTTCATTTCATTAGGTATTATTTGTAGCTAGACTTATACTAAGGTAATTGTAGGGTAGTAGTTTGGAATTAGGAAATCCCCAATTTTGCAACCAAGTTACAAGATTTAATGATTTGTCATGGGGTTTGTTTCTTTTTAACTAAATTTGAATTTTTTTTTTTTTTCTTATTGTGAGCCGGGTCGGTATTAGTAGTAGTGTAATGTTCCAGCGGTTAACGAAATCTAGTGAATATGAAGGATGGAGGAAGTATAGTTTAGAGAATTGAGAAGAGAGGCTGTGTGACACAGAACAGAAATGAAATAAAACTGTAATTCGGATTTGAACAAAAAGACTGAATAACAATGAAAGCTAGACAATATAATTTTTAGGGGAAAAAAAACTATTCTTCTGGAAATTTCTAAGATGGTTAAGAGATATCCCTAACCATTCCTTATTCATAAGAAATAAATAAAAACAGATAAACTCGTAAAAATAGAAAAACGTTGTTTTGGAACCTCAAACAACCGCAAAAAGCTAAAAACGAACTTAAGTCATGGCAAAGTTAAAAACGGGTTACATCACTCTAGGCAATCTTTTGCAAAGCCATCTTTTCATTGCACCTTGCAACTTAGCTTGCCATGACATATCGACTTTTTCAAATAAGGATGGTTTTCTTCCAATGGAAAGTCCAATGCGACTGTTTGATGGTTCCTAAAGTGAAAATGAATCATCTTATCTGACTTTCCATTGTAAGAAAATGAAATTACAAAATAAAAATGCTTCCTTCCTCATTATTTTCAAGATTTGTCCAAAATACCAACTCTTGGAAATAGTATCTTTTTCATCATATGAAAACTCCAGTTTGTTGGTTCCAGAAGTGAAAGCAAACCACTCAAGCAAAAACAGAAACAGTTGATTACTCTAATTAGAGCAAGCATAAACAAAAACTAGTTTGATGGTTCTGGAAATAGTATCTAATTAGTTATAAATTATAACTAATAGTTGATTACTCTAATTAGAGCAAGCATAACCATAGTTGCTGCTGCCAACGTCAAATACAAGAGAATTAAACTCAGAGATGTTGACTTCTGATGAGAAAGTTGTATAGCTTTTGTTGATCGATTGCGTGTGAAAGTGTGATGTGTTACCCGCTAATCGACCCGCTCGACCCGCACAAGGAAATTAAGGCTTGCTTAAGTTACCTAATTAGACCCGTTCTATCATTTCAAGGGTGCCCATAATTACCCAAATCACTGAAAAAGTTGCCCAAACTTACCCAAATTTTCTTGTTTGGGTATGTTTTGCCAGGCCTAGTTATAATGTTCGATCAAACATAAACAAAAGCCAGTTTGATAGTTCCGGAAATAGTAGGTAATCGGTGTCTAATTAGATCAAGTGTTTCTATTTATGCTTGAGTGGTTCACTTTCACTTCCGGAACCATCAAACTGGTAATTGTTTTTTTTCATATGATGCAAAAGATACAATTTCTAAGTATTGGTTTTTGGGCAAATCTTGAAAATGTAATATGGAAGGAAGCTATTATCTTTTGTAATTACATTTCCTTGTCAGATTTGTGTGTTACCCTTTTTTGTTTGTAACAATTCTAAGTATGAATGCTTCGCAAGCTACACTTTTTTTTTTTCCTATCCAGTATTTTAATCTCAGCAAACAATTCGGTGATTGAAACAAAAACTAAGTATCTTTTTTCAAACTAAAGGTTGGACATGTGGGTGCTAGGGCTGGGTAATGAGTTAAAGCGGGTAATATTTAGTACGGTTAAATTAATCCGGATCTGGTCGACCCGTACACATTTTTCTAAGTCTTCTAATAAACTAATGTTTTACATACTAAAAAGCAATAACTATATTGTTGCAGTGATATTGTATTTTTTAAATTAAAAAAAATAAGAAGGTTGTATGTAATTTTGAGTACACTTTGGGTGTTTAACCAGTTTAACTGCCGTTCAAACTGTTTTCGTTAGCTAGTTTTTAAAACTTACCCATTTGACCCATCAGAGACGGAGTTGAAATGGTTGCTCTAAATTCAATGCATCCGTCAGTTGGTCTTTTGTAATGCATTATCCTCCCACTGCTTGTGTTTAATTCGACAGTTAAGTAATGGAGCTTTTCTGACATGTGCCCGATTATGCAGCTCATTAGGTATGTGCAAGAGATGTGGTGATCTAAGGTTGATTGCATGCTCAAATTGCAAAGGTTCCGGGTCACTCAGACAAGGTGGCACATTTAGTTTTGGACCCCTTGAGGAAGTTTCTTCTGTTGGGAAGTCAAAGATTAGTTCATTATCGTGCAACAAATGTCGATCTAGAGGGCATTTTCCTTGCCCTGAGTGCTCTAAAGTACCAACAACTTAATCGTCCGTGTTCTGTTTAAATGATCATGTCATTGTTGATTACTTAAACAAAAATGTGTCTATAATCTTATATTGAGAAATGAGAATCCTTAATGTGTAATGTATATCTCACTATTACGAATATAATGGTTTGAAAACAACTTGGTCCTGATTCACTTAACTCTACATTATATATAAGTAATATATAGGGTTAACGGGAGCACTTTGATCTTGATAGGTTCAGCAATTATGATGATAATTGTTTTAGGGTTGCTAATACGGTTGGTGACTTATTGGTAAGCCGATAAGGTACTTGTACAGTTGTACCTGGGGATTTTTTACTAGGGTTCAAGTTTTGAGAGGGAAATATTTCTGAGTATTTACATGAAGTCTAAATTGTTTTTTTTTTGTAAAACACTAATATCGATCATTTAGAGTCTTTTTTCAAAAAAGGTCTTTTTTTATAATCATGTTAAGATATGCAACTAAGCTTAAGAAATAAAAGATTAGTTAGTGTAAATCAAGTATTAAAATAAACAATGAGATAAAATCTAGATCATTTGATTATGATAAAACTAAGGCATGAAAATGTATAGAACATAATACAATTTTTTTTTTCTTATGATGCACAATGATTTTCAAATTATTTTTTATTTTAATTTAATATTTACTGTTTTATTTAAAGATAAATTGTATAACAGTTGATTGTTTATTCTATTTAAGATATGAAAAGTCAAAGAGAAAAACAATATACAAAATAAGAAAATAGACTAAAGTTGGTTATATTTTATGAATGGAGATGGGTCACCATAAAGTAGATAGTCATCAACAATCAGCATGTTGAAATCATGTATAGTTGACTATAGATAAAGCTTGTTTCGTTTTCGTACGTGTTCATTGTATATTGTTAACAACTACTGTATAAGAAAATTATCTTTTTAACAATTGTTGTGGTCAATTTTCCATTAAATTTGTCAACATCATTGGCCCGACATCCTGAAATTTTTTTACACAAGTTGATTGGATAACAGCATCTTTTGTTATGTGTTGAATATACTTCAGCATCTTATTTTTCATTGAAATTGTCAACATCACCAGCCCAATGTCCAAAATAATTTTTAAGTTGTCCGTCATGAAACTAGTAACCACAACGTTTTGGTTAATGAGATATTAACCACTAAGAGTACGTAACTGGGAAAAAAAAAAAAGAAGCAAAATTAAGATTACAAAACTTCAAAAAGTGCTGAGGCAATGTACATTGATTGACCAAGTAATAAATTTGCAAAAAATTATCCGAGAAATGATAATTCGAGATAAATTTGCAAGAAATAATATGACCAAAGTAATAACATTGATTGACCAATGTACATATATTGATATTTGATATCATGTTTAGTGCCAACATAATGTGAATGACCCACCTCATAACAAATATCCTTCCATCTCCACTCATGTAAGCAATCTGGTCATTTCACATGTCCAATGATATTTGTATGTATATTTCGACTTAAACTAGTTTTAAATCGCGCAACAGTGGATCGTTTATATTATTTAAGAGATGAAAAGTCAGAACAAACCAAAGTTGATTACGAGTATAACTTTATGAAATGGGTCACCATCTAAGTATACAGTCATCAACAATCAGCATGTTAGAATCATGTTTAGTTGACTATAGATTAAGCTTGTTTAGTGTTCATTGGATATTAATAACATCTTAATCTATTCATTACTTGTAATTATTATTTCTTGTGACAGTTACATAAGAAACATAGGAAAATCATAATCAATGAGACAATATACATCCATAATTCATCGACAAACAACTGCTACATAAGCAACCACTACATAGCCAGACTAGGCTTGTTTGTTTTTTAATTGATAAAAGTGACTAAAATTATAATTTTGTCTTCGCGCCACAACCATCTCTTTTTTGGATTTAGTTAATACAGTTATTTTTTGTTTATTAAGTAAAAAAAAAAAAACAAACATCTTTAATAACTTAATAAATTAAGTATTTCTGATTAATTTATTAAGTCATTAAACAAACACCACCTAAGTTTTATAGACACTAAGTGGATAAGAACTGTAACTATGAGTGCCAAAATAGGTAAGTAAACTATGACAAACAAGTAACTGAACTCAAGTTAAGATTACCAAGCTCATCTACGCTCTCCACACGCAAATAAAAAAACCTTCCAAATTCAATAGAGCATGACGCACCTAAGTTACAGCACCACTGAGGCACTAAACCATACAACAGGCCAACACAAACGACATCATCATGCATGCCATTACCAATAGTTATGCTCATAACTGAATAGTACTACTAAACCCAGCTAACCGACCAAAAGCAAATTAAGATTACAAAATTTCAAAAATACAGAGCCTAAAGACTGGTACTTTCAGCAAAAAAACTAAGTTGCAATCAACAATAAAAATAAAACAGAAAAAAGAACTTTATAATGCAAAACGACTATAAAATCTACCTTAAACTGACGGGACAATACGTCTAAAAACTGCTTTGAAAGTCTGCCCTTCATTTCTCGACACTTTCTGTCCTTCTTCAGTTGCAGAACTCAAAAGTTTTACCACTGGATCTGCTTCAAGTTCTTCCTCGGTGAGTCCATCAAACATTGGATGATTCTCTAAACAAGACTTCATCCATTCTCCAAGCTCTTCCACATCAGTTATGGTGTATATAATCCCACCAGGCCGAATTGCATAAGCATATTCGTCTAGCAAAAATGAGCTAATAACACGCCGACGATGGTTCTTTTCTTTAAAGTGGGGGTCCGGGAACAGAAAGAACATCTTTGTAAGCTGTGATTTTTCAAAGTAATTCGGGATGTATTTCATGGAGTTAGTTCTAACAACCGAGACATTCTGGTACTGCCCAGGGTTTGCCACCCGTAGGGCTAGAATACGTTCTTTGACATATTCTGTCACCTTGTCCCTCAATTCCATTCCGATCATTAGTGTCTCTGGGAAAAGGGTTGCAAGGCTTATTAAAAGTCCTCCAAAACCACAACCAATATCTGCAAATTCTATCTTTTTGGAATTGGATTGCAAATTGGATGATGGGAAAAAGTGAGGGTAGTGAAGCGAGTATTCTACATGATGAGGGGAAACTGGGACTGGGAAATGGGAATCACTTAATGGGTTGCTATGAGCTCGAGCTCTGTAGAAACGTTTTCGAGGAAGACGAGTAGTTTTGCTGATGCAGGGGTTTGATTCATCCCCTGATGCTGTCTTTTCCTCCAGCTGCATGTCAGAATTCTGCAATGACGACATGACGTTATGAATCAGTGAGAAATTATTAACTAACTTATGAGAAAGTACGATCAATATTTTTGAGGCAAATAACAAACATCGATAGATAAACTATTAATTAACTTAAGAGAAAATATGATCAATATTTTTAGGCCAAATAACAAACATCGAGTCCTTGTTCAAATTCAATACTTTTACCTATAGGACCAAATGGTTCGAACCACCAATTGGATGATCATCATGTTGAAGAACTTATACAACTTTTTCAACTGAGAAAAACCTTTCATTTGGGTATAGTGTATAAAAGCAGAATCCAATTAAATAGCTTGTAGAGAAGTATATGATTGCTTTGGTTGGAAAGTAGAGGAGTTGACAGGTCAAGGGTGATGGTACGCCGAGGGAGGGGAGACTCATTGGGTGGGCATTCCTTGCGATTGAATTATAGTATAGAAGCTGATGAAAAGATTTATTTGGGAACCACTAACAGCAAGAATTGGACCCTCATGAAGCTTAAGGTTTGACCCCACTAATGATTTAGATTGAAGAAAATTAGGTGCCAAGACCTTTCTTTTTGGGTAAAGGGGAAGATAACCCGGCAAAAATAAAGCTCACATTTCAAGGCCTATGTTTACTCCACCAACAACGATACTCTTAATCTTTTAATAATGATAACTATAGTATTTAATTATTAAACATACAACAAAATCGTATTATGTTAATGAAAACACGCGAAATTAAAGAATCAAATTTAATAATATATCTCATTGTGAATGTTTAGTCCAAATTATCTAACTTCTCACACTGTCGTAGAAACACTTTCATTTATAAGGACTAGGTGCAGTGTTGTCAAAGGCAAGCGCCTCTTGCGCCTAGGCGCAAAAGGCGGGCGAGGCGCACCTCCAGCGCCTGAAACCCTAGGCCCAAGTCGATCATGAAAAAGGCCGTCAACGACGGTCAACTGTGGTGGTCAACCGCGGTCAAAATGGTCAAAATAATCTAATATATATATATATTATTTTTATGTAATAAATTATGTTTTTTTATATATATGTTTATAATAGTCTAATAGTTTGAAGTTTTAGGTTGAAAAGTTTATATTTTTTTGTAAGATATTTGGTTTTATAAATGACATTTGATTTTTTTACTATTATTTTTCACTATATATAAATATTTTATATTTATTTACTTAGTGCGTTTTTTTTTTCCGGGCGTGTGCTTTTTTTGCGCCTCTTGCCTTCGCCCTATTTGAGGTCTTTGCGCTATGAAGTCGCCTTCGCTTTTGACATCTATGACTAGGTGCTAAACTGCTAATTATATAATACATGAAACTACATAACCTATGTATTAGAAAAGATGAAATTCTAATCTTGAAGGGTTACCAAACAGAATTATAAAGAAGAAACAAAGCAGATGACTAATTGTATGATAGATAAATACAAGATTCGAATTCCCGCAACTCCTAAGCTAGTTTGAGTCCAGCAATTCGTAATAGTTCTCAAGAACCGACATATAAACTTCCTGCCTAGTGCCTAAACATGATGACTGCAAGGCCTTATTAATAGAGTTAACCTAACATCAACCTAACTTGGTGAACAAGTAGTTACCAAGAATAACAAACTATTATTAAACTAGTTCTGACAGCCCTTATTCCTTTCTTTCGGGCTCTGGCCCAGGTTCATATCATCTTTCAGTCCAGGAACTACATGAGGGCAGACCTAATAGAGTATTTTGGGTTGATAAGAAACGTAATGAGGACCAATGAGTTAAGTTTGGAGGGTTATAAGAACTGAGAATCATAAGGTCCAAATGTCCAATAGGCTCCATTAATAGGGTTCTTCCACTGCATCCCCAGTAGGTAAACTTCAAACCCAATATAGATTGAAAAATCTCGATTCCTAATTGTTCAGCCAATTGCTTTCTATGTCAAAATATGCAAGATTCAATTCCTCATATATTCTTCAACTGCAAATACTAAGTATCTTCAGGGAGACTGTTAAAAGTAAGTGTCATCTCTTGAATACTCCTAACAGTTAATAAAATGTGATAGCTTGGTTCATTGCACAGAAATGCAAGAAGAATATATGGGATATCCGGATATAACGATACTACACATGGGATAAGTATTGCTGCTTGTGTATATTTGCTACGGGAGAGGCGGAATAGAAGGCTATTCAAAATTGTTGAGTTGTGTAACAGAAAGCAAGTAGGCCAAATTCTTGAAGTTATCAGATATTCAGCCACCACCAGCTTATTAATGCTTTCAAATTTGTGTAAAATTTTAAATTTGAAGTTTAGTAGACTTTGTTCAGCCTTTGGTGAGGGCTAAGGTTTCCACTTTGAAGTGTTGGCGAGTTAAGAGACAATGGCCTAGTTTTTATAAAAATGAGAGTTGTGCTCGGTTATGTTGTCATGAAGACGGATTTAGATCGAAGCCGTCAAGTTTATGATTGGTTTACTTCAATGTAATACTTGTAAAGTTCGGACGTATCTAAATTGTCATAAGCCCTCTTTGTGTTGGTTGATTATAAGTAAGCAATGGGATTTTTTAATAAGTCGAAAGAGTGTTAATTGTGTACTACAAGTCTACAACTTTGTTATTAATCAAACGATAAGATAAACCAGCCGCTTTATGTCAAGAAGCATGAAAAAGGTACCATTTTGACCAGTTACCCAACTCGAATAACCCATCCATTTTGCCACTTCAGTTATGTTAGACCTCAAAGGAGTTGAATGATATATACCTTTCTCAGAACATGTCAGAAACCCTAATTATGAATTCTACAAACCCTAACAAACCCGAATCCAATATCAGTAATTAGTGACTACTAATCAGATTTTAGCTGACTAAACATAATTAAAACATACAGATTAATTAATAAATAAAACACATTAAGAAAATAAGTTAATGAAATACCTCTCAAGTGTATATGATAAACGCAGGCTGCAGAAGCGAAAACAGAAGGCGATAGTTAGAGAGAAAAACTTTTCTTTTTTTTTAACAGATACGAAATAAATTGTATTTTTATTTGGACTGTAATTGGGCCTGTGCCAGTTACAACATTCTCATTTGATTGGGCTTCCTCTTTTTAATTTAGTGGTTTTAGAAATAATCAAATTGTAGCTCCAAAAAATAATACGATCTGTTAATAAATTAAAATTAGTTAGGTTTAAATATATATATATATATATATATTTAAAAAATTTTAAATAATACAATATCTTGATCATGGTAAAACTGATGCACGAAGATTCACAAAGCACAAATATATATATTGATGTACAATAATTTTCATGATGCACGGTGATTTTCTGTAAAGAGAAACTTATTGTTTATTTTTTTAATTTGATACTTGTTTTATTTTACCCATAACCTACTTTATAGTTATATGATCATATAGTCCATATAATAATGTTATAAAACTTTTTTTGATGTTATTGTTAAAAAAAAAGGGGTAATGGGGGGAATCCTAGTCCCGGTACCACAATTGGATACCCATCGACCCACCCCGTATGAGTCATATGATGCCGGTAAAATACCTCCATCCTAATCCCCACATGATCTGGGCACCCCGAAGGATCGAACCCGTGTATTTAAACTTCACATATGGGTCTAGACTTCATTGGTAACGGGTACCTTAAAGGAATTATTTTTTGTTCCCAGCGGGGATCGAACCTGAGACCTTAAGGTCATCAAGTGTTTGCCTTACCACTAGTTATAACTGAAATAACATAATATAATTAAAATAGATTAACTTGATAATCTTATAAGTTAATTATAGAAATGGAAAAATCCGGTTATATAATGAACTATTAATTAAATTTAAGGTGTAATTGGGGTGGGTTCTTATGAAGAGATTTTGAGTTCAAGTTTTAGTATGGTATCTCCAAGTGTATCACGTGGATTGTGGAAACATGGTTCATGGATTGGGTTTTACATACTGTTCGCTTGAATGTTATTGTGGGCATCCAATCACTAATAACTAACTTACGTTCCAAATATAAAATAGTATAAATATGCAGCATAAGAACACTGACCATACCGTTCTAACTAAAATTGTATGAATATGCAACATAAAAACACTTACCATTGCATTTAAATATCTTTAACCATAATATTACATGATTTACCTTTCTTTGTTTGTCTTAAGACCAATTTCGATTGGTGAGAGTTGTTAGACGGTCAGTTAACTATTTGGTGACCGATAATATTAAAACTTTTGATGCATTGTTGAGGTACACTTAACCACGTACAATCTTTAACTATATTATAACAAAGCTTGAGTAAGCCATGAAAAATCTTTTAGTGCTAATGGTAATTATGGTATCACCATCATCATTACTGATGCACTTTGATTTTGAATCACCACATGTTATCATCTCAATGCCTTTTGTTAACTAAAAAAATTATACCAATAAAGTTTTCAACTTCAAGTGTAATCACATAAAACGCTCACTTCCGTATAAAGTGCTTCTCTGATATTAGAAGTTTTGAACAAATTACTCAAGTCTACAATTTTTTTGTGTACATATTACGCAGGAGTGAATATCGGCTACAATGAAGGGAGATAGAGAAAGAATTTTCTGATCTGCAAACCGCAAAGTATAAACCAGCAACATGTTACCGCTTTTCGTTGCCATCACAGAAGTCCAAGTTACCTATAAGTCCCCTTCCATCACACTATCACAGTTGGTAAAGTTCATTTCATAGCTAAAAAAAGTAGCCTTTGAAACATTTACAGTTAACTGCATGAACTGTTGGCAGGAAACCAAAAATAACAGGTCTGCGCATTTGAATGTTTGCCAACATTAGAACGGTAACTCACAACTTATAAAATTCCATTCCATAGTGCTTTTTTATAATGTAAACATGTGAAACAACATACCCAAAATTATACTTTGGGTCCAGAAGTGAGATACGTTTCATGACCCAATCATATATTCATACCCATAACAGAAGCATTCTCCATAGTAAATCCAGCCAAGCTTCAAGTCTTCAATAAAAAGAAACGGGTCAAATGGATAAAAGAATCAAAAGAAACTAATTTAATAATTATATTTGTCGCACAAAGGTTGATAACCGGCAACCCAAACTGGCCTCTAATCCATAATGTGGGGGCATGATTGACTCAATGGTTGTGGTTACGGGCCGGGGGTGCCTGGTCTGAACCCAATAACTTCTATTGTTTGTAGCAAAGATACCTCCACTGCTTGCCAACTGAGCTACGCGCCATTGACAGTTAAGTAATCATATTCAGCACACTAGTTTGTTAATAACTTGTTCTTAATGTGGACATTAAGTTTTTGTTAACCACACCCTACTGTTTTGTGTCCTGACCCGATAACCAAGCTGCTCGGCTCATTCATTCCTTACAGCTTGGGATCTTCCTTCTTCATTAGTGAATTGATTCTTAATTGTTATGTTCTAGTCATTGTATGTTGATAGTGTCTAGATAGGGTTCGTGGCAATTGGTGGTTGTTTTTTACATGGTGTAATTGTCGTCCTATCATTCAGACAGGATGCCAGAACTTCATTGTTTTTGATGATTTATAAAATTTGAACCAGGGGTGACGGCCTTTTACCGAAAATGAAATGACATTCTTTGACAAATGCTAGCAATAAATGCTCTCTCAATCGCAAAAGAAACATGGTACACAAAGATCACATTTCCACTAAACAAATCATCAAAATGACCACCCAGTATTAGCAGATAACAAACTTTAACCTGCATATGTAAACTAAAATTGGCCCGCACATGAAGGAAGAGAAATATTCATGCGTGAAATGTTAATTATTACTTGTACAATTTACACCATGAAGGGGAGTTTTTTTGTGGGTGATAATTTGGATGTTCCTAGCCTTTCAAAGCCACCAGCAAGTGTTCCCGTGACTTCAAACATGATTTGCGTGATGAGATTAGATGGAAAGTATGTCATTAATCCCAAGATGTCAACCTGCATCAATGTTCCACCAACCACCATGACAGCACCTCTGACCATGGACCCAATAGTCTATTTGCAACTAACAAACATATGCTCAGACAGCTTTGTATCCGATTGGCAGGCCAAGTAGATATATTAAACGAAAATCGATACCTTATAGTTGAGGAGCTTATCAAGTAACAGAACCATATAATCATCTATATATTTTTTACATTAGTTGATATGGAGAATTGAAAGGGAGTTTCAGCAGACAGCCTTTATGCTTCCTTTGGTTAGAAATACAGGAGAGTTGTTACATTTATCATCAAATAGCCCTAGTTTCTGTGAGACATAGTAACATATGTATTGCAGACTTATGGGACCAGCAATACCTTGTTCATCGACAGGTATATATGCTGTCTTTTAGCACATTGCATGCCTGTAAGGCTGTAATAAACATCCAACTGCCAGATGAAAAATATAAGTTTTAGCTTCTTGTTGTCTTCAAGTAACAAATAATGTAAAAGAGTGAAAAGCCACAAGTTTATATTTCTTCAAGACTTTAGACCATCTACATTGTCATCACTCGTCATTCACCTTGTTCAAGTTACAAAAGGCCACAATGATGGGAAATAGGCCACAACTTTTTGGTCAGTGGGGGATGATAGAGTGAACATGGGCTACAATAATGAAGGGAAATAGGGTAAGAGTTTGCTGATTTGCAAAGTACAAACCAGTGGCCCGTAACCTGCTTTTAATTGCCATCACAGTAGTCCAACATCCGTAAGTCCACTGGCCATCACAACTTATAAAAATCCATTCAATAGCTGCAAACCACTAATTAGATTATAAGTTAAAACAGATCTTCTGCAAAAGAAGTAGCATCTGAAACAAATAAAAGTTAACTGCATAAACAGTTAGCAGGATACAAAAATTAGCATGTCGGCACATTTGATTGTCTGACAGAGTTAAAACGGTAACACAACGTCAAATAGTACAAGACAACAGATAAAAAGAAACTAATACCATGCCAACAGCTCTGACCACAGACTCTGCATCTGTGATTACAAAAATGTTGTCAAGAGTTTTGCCATTTTCTTGAGCAGATAAAGAACAGACTAACACCTTCATCATGCAGTTAAAAATTAGTTGGGAGTTTATCTTGCAACAACCCGCAATACCTCAAAGTTGGTCTATTAGTTGATATGGAGACTTGAAACGGCGAGTTTCATCAGACCGGCTAAAATGCTGCATTTGCTTAGATATACAATAAACATGTACCACTTTATCAGACTTCTGACTGTGAGACACATTAACTTAACATAATGTACAGCAAACTTACATGACCAGAAATAACTAGCTCATAGACAGGTTCACCATCCGCTGTCAAACTGCAGTATGCCTGTAATGAGCATAAGTATATAAGACTGATAAAAAAGAAATGACGAAATTTAGGATGCTACTGTCTTATAATAACGAGAGTATCTATAAGACTGATAGTGTGAAAGGCCTGCTGATTATATTCCTTTGAGACTCTGGACAATCTTCATTGTCATCATTCCCCTAGTACAAGTTAAAAAAAATAGCATATTACTACCTTAAAGAGAACGAGAATAATCAAAGAAACAAAACTACAAAAAACAGAACAAACATTATTTTTATTTCAAATGAGCATAAATAACCAGAGCAATGTCAATAGTAAGTACATAAGTAGTTTAATCAGTACCATGTTCAGGTAAATCAGCAGCAATATCAATCTTTGGATGCACGGCCTTCTCCACGAGGCATTTTCTTCAATGTCGGATCTTCAACATCCTTCAGCTGATAATAATGAGGTGCAATTTCTACAAGCCATTCGGGCTTTAATTCACTAACATGCCGCATATATTCTTTACTTGTCTCGACTAGCTCATGATATACCACCCACCTAGGAAGTACCTCTACCAAACCAGAGTTAGGATGAATATAGGCAGTCTGAGGATGTTTAAGGGTTCTGTAAGATCCGTTTTTTTGCGTCCTTGCAGAATGTGGAAAGTATCCTGAAACTATGGACTTCTTAATTGCTTCCAAATCTCCGGGGTTTGATTTTATTTCTATTTCAACTCTTTCTAATAGGCCCACTAATTGATCTCTTATGTCTCGGGCACGTTTCATAGTCCTCACCTGAACGTAATTCTCGTAACACCACTGACTAGAGAAGTCTGTTTCCTTCCACGAGCTATAAACCTTAAGCAATGCTATGTGATCCCCAACATTTCCCATATGAAAATTTAACCGAGCAGTGTCTGCATGGATCTGTTTGTCTTTTGGGCGATAGAATACAGAACTTCCAGCAGACAACATGGCAGCAATTGAAATAATCTCATCTGAACATTTGAACTTGTCAGATGCCACAATCATCTTAGATAACATCGGATCAAGTGGGAATTCCGCCATCTTTCTACCCACTTTTGTCAGTTCTCCAAGACTGTTGAGTGCTCCCAAAGCAAATAGTATCTCCAATGCTTTAAGTAATGCCTCTACTGGTGGTGGATCCATAAAATCAAAATTCACCAAATCATTAATGCCAAGACTCTTTAAACTGAGAACCACATTGGCAAGATTAGTTCTTTGAATCTCTGGTACAGTATTATCATCCAAATCATCATAGTTATATTTAGTATACAATCTAAAACACTTACCAGGACCTGTCCTTCCTGACCGACCAGCACGTTGATCTGCAGATGCTTTTGAGATAGGATTGACCAATAACGACTCCATCCCTGTCCGAGGATTATAACACTTCATCTTAACAAAACCCGGATCAATAACATATCTTATACCATCAATAGTCAAAGAAGTTTCAGCAATATTTGTAGCAAGAACCACCTTTCGTGCCCCTCCAGGAGTTGGTTCAAATATTTTCGCTTGAAGCTCAGTAGGGAGATTCGCATAAATAGGACATATTATCAATTCAGCTATTTTACTTCCAAATCCCCGGGTTCTATATTTAAGAATCTCCTCCGCCGTTTCAATCTCTTCCTGTCCAGTAAGAAAAACCAAAATATCACCAACTGGTTCAGTAACATGAATCTGAAGAGCAGTCACAATTACAGCATCAACGTAATCAGCTAACGGTTCTTTACTATAGTTCACATCAACAGGAAACCGCCTTCCTGGAATATCAATAACCAAAGCCAAATCAAAATAATCACTAAACTTTTCAGCATCAAGTGTAGCACTAGAAATAATCACCTTTAAATCTAAACGAGACCGAGCAATATCCTTAACCAAACCAAACAAAACATCCGTGGATAAAGTCCTCTCGTGCGCCTCGTCGATCATCAACGCACTATAACTCGCGAGATCAGGTTCCCCGAGTATTTCCCTAAGTAACATCCCATCAGTCATATACTTAATAACCGTTTTCTCACAAGTACAATCCTCAAACCTAATCGAATATCCAACTTCATTACCGAGTTTCACACCCATTTCTTTCGAAACTCGTGTAGCTACGCTCATAGCAGCCACTCGTCGTGGCTGCGTACACCCGATCTTCCCTCGTTTCGTGTATCCAGCCTCGTGAAGATACTGCGGTATTTGCGTCGTCTTTCCTGAACCAGTCTCGGCTACAATAACGATAACTTGATTTTCTTCTATCGCTTTCAGTAGCCGTTCTCGGTTTTTATATACCGGCAATGTCTTCCTCTCTTCTAGAAGCTTCTCACGTCCATATTTTTCGCACTTTTTTACATCGTATTCCACGTCCGTATCTCCCATAACGTCTCCTTTTATAAACTCAATGACGTCATCAAATAAAAACTCGTATTCATCTCCGGAATTTTTTGAAATTTTCGATCCGTATTCAATTTTCGCTTTTTTCATCTGAATATGATCAAAATCGTCGTCTTGTTTCGCGTCGTTATACCGGTCAATAGCAACACTAAATCTCTTCTTCTGATTGATGCGTCCTTCTTCGTCGTACGAATCCGGAATTTGATACGCATGATCGTCGTCCTCTCGAGACCTTTTTTTGATTATTTCTAATATTTCCTTTTTGCGATTCAGTTCACGTTGTTCTGTTTTTGATAACTTGACAATTTTCGATAGATCTTCTTCGTCTTGTATATCGATTATGAATTCTTTTAATTTCGTTGGCTCTCTTTTCTTCAAATAATCCTGTCTTGACAGTTCTCGTAAGTATTCGGTCGTCTTCATCTTATTGAATTTAACGATTCAATTTTGGTTTATTAATTTGATCGAATTGGGTTTCAGACTTTTATTTTTATGAATCGAATTGGTTTAAAGAAAATCTCACGGGAGAGTTTTTTTACTTTTAAGTATTATTTTCGAGAAAAAAAAGGGAAAGTTAATATATATCAATCAAAAAGTAATCCTTCTTGGCCAAGATTACTTTTGCTTGCCGTCCACGCCCGATTTTACACGTGTGTAAAATTAATAGCAAATGAGACATGAATCAAATAGTAATATGGAGATTATCTATATCTATATTACCTAATAAAACAAATCATCTTAATTTTTTTGAATGGTGAATTTCACTGGAAACTTCGTGTCGCGATTCGACAGCGGAAGGTCTAGCATACGTTGTTTTAACCGAGTCCGCACTAGAGAGCTCAATCGAAGTATAAATGCCTATTTTAAATACCAGATGAGGGGAAAATCCCCTACTAATCCGCCCGAAGGCAGATCAATAGGGGTAAACCCTGCCCTCTTAAACTTGAACATGGGTATACCCAAGTCATGTCCTCATAAAGGGACTTCCTTATGTCCTCCCCAAGGCTTGAACTCAATACCTCATGTATAATGGGATGATATTTTAACCATTGAGCTAATGCTCAAGGACATTTTTTACTCTTGGACATTTTTTATTCCCAAAAATACCCTCTCCACCTTAAAATCAGGCACGCTCCAACCACTGTCCCTCTTTTGTAACCCACAATTTTGTTAATGTTGATATGGAAATTATTACCATCAATCGTTGTCACTTCCGCCCACCGCCGCAGTATAACGCCGCTGCATCGCGCAGGTATCTATCTAGTGAAGATATAAGTCCACATAACTTATTAATTTCTTATAACTATACATTAACTGTTTAAGTGTTGTAATAAGTTAATCAAGTAATATAAATATCACTTTTCATTACGAAGAGACATCCGTGGTTAAGATTTTATTTATAGGTATTGGATTTGACTATTTAAGTGACAAATCTTTTGTGTTTTTCCCCGAGTTTTTACGTTTAAAAGCTCTAAAATTAGCTTAGTGTTAAAAAAACTAAAATAATAGGGAAAAAAAAATCAAATTTGTAAATTATTCACAAGTTGATTGACAAGCTTTCAGCCAATTATTAATAAGGTGTTATATTGAAAAAAACCCAAAAAACTGTAAATGAATATTTAACGAATTTGATTTTTTTTATTTTATAACCTCACATTAGTCTATATTAATGTATTATTAATAGTTTTATTACAAAGTGAAAGACAAAACATTTTAAATATAATGGATATTTAACAAAACATTTAGTCTTTTTTGTATTATTGTTAAAACTAGCTTATTACACGTAAGATTTGTATTTCTTTTGCATTAATTTTTTTTTTATGTCTGAAAACTAAAAATATGTTAGTTAATATATACCACAATTATAATACTATATTCATTGTCAGAAAAAACGTTAATGATAAGTCATAACTGGATATATATTAAATGGTCTAAAAATTATCATATAGATTAATTATATATAGAATAGGTCTACTTTGATATACGTTTTGTAAATTTCAGGTTTGAGCTAAAATGAATAAAAAAAATGGTTTAAAATGATAGAAATTAGTCGACTATGGTTCGTGTTACAAAGAAAAAGATTAGCGGTAGATCAAACTCTAAAAGTACATAATTGTTTTACTCGTGCAAATGGAAAGCAGGAAAGAATCAAAAATCATATTATAATTTGGAGATTTTTGTGTTAATATTTGTTTTGGGCCGTAAGTTACAACACCAGCCCACCACTCTTGTTTTTTTAATTGGGTTGACCACTTTAGATGTAAAAGAAAAGTCCATATTCCTAGTTTAGTTATGTCGGCTAGAGAATTCATGGTGGGATCAAGAAACCAAAGCTTATATATACTTTATAAACTAGATTTTAGACCCGTGTCGAACACTGGACACGGGATTTACGATATTAACAATATTATATTTTTATACATTTAAGTCATAAAAGTTTACAATTTTAAAAAAATACGGTTTTAAGTGTTATATTTTGCAAGTTGTAGTACAATAATCATAGGTTCCTCACTGTCATTATTAGCCTAGACATATTGATGAAATTGTTTGTCGTAGTCATTCCACAAAGACACATGCTATATATAATAATTTCTCCATTATAATATATTTTGAAACAGATGTACTCATAATGTGATATTATTAGAAAAAATAATTAAGAATTAAAATATAAACATATTTGTGATCCCGAACTTGACATTCAAGTATATGTATTTAATCATGATGCGCGTTCATAACACGCATATGTTTATTTTCAATCACTTGTTCTATGATAATATGATAACAATTAAGATTGTTTTTATATTCTTTGATAACAATTAGGACTTTTCTAATATTTGTTAATAAGTCATTAGATTTTCAAATAATTTTTTGTAGAAAATATTACATATGTTAAATTTTTTTATTTAATTAAATGATTGTAAATGTTAAAAAATTCTCTCAAGTTGATGGTTAAAAATAAATATAAATTAAGTATTCAGGGCTAAAAAGTGTAAATTATTGATGGAAAACAAAAAAGTGTAAATTAATGAGACTTTTTCTACAAATTAATATAAATATTAATATAATAATATATTTGGATAAGAATTATTAGGATTTTTAATTTGTAGTTTATCTAAATGATGACATTATCAAAAGTCAATTTGATGAAATCGAACGATGTGATTGGTTAATTAGTCATTAGTTCAACTGTCTTATAGTATATATTAAGATTAAGATTAAAATTGCAAATTTGGGGGATATCTGTCAACACAATTAATAGTCGGCACAATTAATTTTAGAGGGGAATTAGTTCGAGGGGTTTTTATTCGGCTAGATATATATTCGGCAACCTATCATTATCATTCGATATATATTTTTGGGTGGCTGCGGACGAATTGACAAATCAAAGAAAAAGTCGAACAAGACAGAAAGATTACGAACAGAATTGGAGCTTATTCAACGTCACCATGGAGCAAAGCTTTTTTTTTTTTTTTTTTTTTATCAATTGTTGGTGATTTGAAGATGACGATGTCCGGCTAAGGTTTTACAATCTCTCCCGATGAACAGTTTTTAGTTAATTTTATTTAATAAACTTTACTTTCAGTCGCGTAAACGTTGTTCTTTTTGGATTATAATTCATATGACTGATTGAGTATTTTATTCACTATTATTTGATTTGGATTTTCGTAAGACAACTTATTGTGAGTTAATGATTTGTGCCGAGTCCACCTAGTTTAGGGATTAAGACAGGTCATATAATTAACATAGGTTGTGCCCAAAACTATTCTTATCAAGTAATAAAATTATGTCTATGTAATTTAGAGTAAATACTCGGTAAAATTTATTAAGTAAATTAACGTGACTTTTGGGATTCGAGAGGGATGCACTTTTTATTATTGTTTACAAGTTCTCTTTATAATTTTGTCTTGTTTTATTAGTTAAGTATAGTTAATTAATTTTATCTTTGCTTTAGTTAATTAAATTTACTTTTAGTATTCTCTTTAAAATTCAATAAAATTGTTAAAATTGACTATAACCACAGACGCTTCTCGTGGGAACGATACCCACTTACCCTATCTAGTATAAGGTATTTAGATTTATTTTTGATTGATACTTCGACGTCGATCAGTTAACACATAATGTTAATTTTAGACCATAAACTAAAAATATATACGTAAAATAATAAAGAGATAATTTTAATTACACTAAGTTGTTACTATACTTCTATTTTTATCAAGGGTATCAAATGTGTTATTTTAATCCATGTATTTAAGCAATCACATAAAAAACCATGTAATATAAAGATTTTTGTAAAACTATTTTTAATGTCGTTGAAATAAAACACAATAAACGGAAAAGAAAACATAATTGAGATTCTCGTAACAATATAATATTTTTAATGTTTTTTTTACAATTAAATGTAAAAAAAAAGTTAAAAAAGAAAACATACAACTAAGATTTATTATCAAAATTAGTGAAGTTAAGGTGTAGATTATGGACAAATATATAAGCATATATATAGTAAATTTATCAAAAGTTTGTTATCAATACTTAATAGCATAACTTATCAACTTTTTTAAATTGAAACTTGTTAAATACTCTGTTGAAAGACATTCGAAATACAATTATATAATATATAAAATTTTGTATATATGAAAATATAATATATATTATGTATCAATGATTTTTTTTATAAGTTATTATATTAAAGTATAAGGAGTACCAGTATTATAAAGATTTGGTTAAAAAAGTTATCAAGTGATATTTATGTACTAAACTAAAATGAATAAAATTAATTGACTTATTTGTATAAAAGTTTACTATAAAAATAAACAATGTTATTGATCAATTATTTGGTCAATGATGATGTTATCAAATAAATTTAATGATGGAAATAAAAGTTAAATTTAATCAATGGTTTATATTTTTTCAATTTAGAGTTAATTTTTTATTTTAATATATATTAAAGATACCAGTGGATTCTGCCATTTACATGTGAAACTTAAAAATGATGAAAGCAATAGATGAATCTTAGCCATTTATTTTTACATTTAGTTTTTTTTTTCTTTCCCTTTCTGATCACATGCTTGGCCTTTTAGAATTCATTGAAAGTTTTCTTTGAAATATCCTTTTGTCAGGAGGCTTATCCAAAGATCACATTTCCTTGAAATATGGTATAAAACGACAGTTTTCAACGATATTAGTTTTAAGGAAAAACGACTTTTGTAAATTCAATTATTCTAGTAGTGACTTAAATCGGATGAGAGTAGTTATGGGCTGATTTCAAGTGTGGTGTATGCACCTGTGCACGGTTACATACTATTTTTACTAAAATAGTATGTAAATAACCTTAATAATAAATACCTAAAATATAAGACAACAAAACTTCATGAACAAATAACCTTAATAATACATCAATAATAAAATGACTGCAAATGAAGTTGCGTTAACAATGAATTTATCCATCTAAATCGAAGGATTTATATATGCTAACATAAACATCGGTTACATACTATTTTTACTATATGAAGACATAAAAGTGTGTAAGCCTTTTGGATCATTGACTAGTGTCAAAACTCAAGCAAGTTGATGTTGATTCATCATAAGATGGCATGAATAGATCCTCCCCATAAATCACAGGTAATATATTTTTTTGAACCATAGATGGAATATGTGATGTTCGTATAGTTTCTAACTCTACAGCTACTTCTTTCATCGTTGGCCTATTCTTTCCATTCAGATTTAAGCATCGCATTGCAAGATTAGCTATTAAACGAAGCTCATCCCTGGTAGCCTCTTTAATCATCTTTCCATCAAATATAGACATAACACGCCCTTCTTCCATAGCCAACGTAAAGTGTGTAGCTAGACTTCTATGATCTCCAAATCTAGTTAATGAAATTGGCCTTTCTCCCGTTATCAATTCAACCAAAACAACTCCAAAACTATATACGTCACTTTTCTCAGTAAATTGACTAGATTGGAAGTATTCAGGATCAAGGTAACCGAAAGTACCTTTGACCAAGGTAGTCAAGTGAGTTTGGTCGATTGATACCAACCTTGAAGTTCCAAAGTCGGACACTTTGGCCCTGAATTTATAATCCAAAAGTATATTGGTGGTTTTGATGTCCCTATGATATATAGGAATGGAAGTTGCTGAATGTAAGTAAGCAAATGCTCCTGCAACCTCGGTGGCTATTTGTAATCTCATACTTAAAGAAATTGGGAACTCATTAGTATCATTGTGAAGAGCATCATATAACGTACCATTTGAAATGAATTCTGACACTAACAGAGGAACTTCGGTCTCTAAGCAACATCCCAATAATCTGACGACATTCCTGTGATTGACTTGGGAAAGAATGACCACCTCATTAATGAACTGTTGTAGTTGGCTTTCATCTACTATTTTTGATTTCTTAACCGCCACAATCCTTCCATCAGCTAACATCCCCTTATACACTGTACCTTGGCCTCCTCGGCCAAGTATCCTGTTCTCATTGAAGTTGTCGGTTGCCTTCTCCAACTCATGAGATGTGAAAAGTATGGTTTTATCGATCAAAGATGGGTGAGCTTGTGCTTGTTGTTTTAATAATATACCACCATTGCGTTTAAAAAACTTCTTTCGTTGTCTCTTGTCTTTTATTTTCCTGATCAATTTGTACAATGCATAGCTGATTGCCACAAGAAAAAGTACACCAATGCTTAAGCTAACACCTGATCAACGAAAGAAGTTTAAAGTGAGATGTTATTTCTAGTTACAATTGAAAACCCCTTAACAATTTTGGTTCATGACCTGTCTAAATTTGATAACATAAATCTTGTGGTTTGTATATAATAGTTTAAATGAAGATATGACGAAAAAAAAAAAAAAAAAAAGAGGACATGTAATCGATCAGTAATCACATGCATGTGAAAATATACATACACGTATAGTACGAGTAATATATATACATGCATGCCTAATTTTCACATGTCATGTTTCTGCATATATATTTTCACATGTTATGGTTCATCTGTGATTGTTTATGTTTTTTATTTTAGGGCTAAATAGATAATTTGTAAACAGAGAGAATTAATAAACATTACCTAGAATGACACCCAAAGGTGATTTCCGTGGTTTATCATAGCTACAAGTAGAGTTCTGTTCGTAAACAAAACCATCAATGTCATATATCGTCTCGTTCGAGTCATAATTACAAGAACCTCCACTCTCCCTGCATTTTGAGCACTCATTCTCCGTATCCGTAGTCTCGGGCACAGCTATAAGAGAAATAAGTTCGATGTCAAATAAGTAGATAATGAAATTTGCTAGGTTATGGTTAACTTGTAGTTAAGTATTGTATATGGTGAATTATAATTATTGCAGGAGACCGTTTATTTTTATGTACAACTAACGCCCGCATACAACCAACGAATTAAATATTGGACAATGATATATAAGAGCTTACCATAGCATCCATCTTCTAGATAAACATTTCCTTCGTATGATGAATAATGCATGCATCTCCAGCTATCTACTATAGTATGATTATCAAGACGGACTATGAGTTTATCCTTATTATTGGAAGGGCAGCAAGTGACTTGATCATTGTCATGCACTGATAGAGTCCACAAAAGTGATATTGGAACAAAATTGTCTTCACTAGCAACAGATCGGCTGTTTGAAATGCTCCGATTAATGTATGAGCTTGTATCCATCACAAAGGCAGTCCCACAAGCCGTATTACCGCCCAAGCCGGTGATACCAATGGTGTAGGACTTGAGATAACTGGGAACTGTAGCACGGCAACAACTGACACCAATGCAGTTGTTGCCGTCATCAAAAGTAGTATTATTAAAACAAGTTGTGGAACACCCGGTTAGCACAGTATTCTCATGATCCATCATGACAGCATTACCACACCCCTCAGAAACAAATATATTGTGCCGTCTGGAAAGCAGGAACGGGCTCCTACTGAGATCGATAATGTTGATCTTCTGACTGATGTTCATAACTGGATTTTGGCAGTCGGAAAATGTTGGTTTTGGTGTATTAATTGTGATTGTTTGATTTATCAAGCTAACTCTTATAATTTCATAGTTTTTGACTGCAGACAGATATGGTGTCGAGGAGTTGCAATCCACGACATACCATTCGTTGATAGCACAGTTTATTCCGATTCCAAAAGGGTATGGAATCGTAACGTTACCACACATATCATTGCACCCCTGCTTGGCGTAATGGGGAACTTCTTTGGATGTCACTACTACTGTTAATGACATGAAGATAAGTAAATAGTAAGCTTGAAATAACTTCATTGTCTTTCCTATTTTGAAAAAGGAAAAAAAGGAAATATGATTACTCAATTCAATCATATCCTAGACTTTATCAAAATAGATGACTAATAAAAGAAAGTTGTATTTATGTTTAGTTGGTGTAGTATGTATGATAAATAAGAAAAATGTTAGGAACCTACTTGGAAAATGGAAATACAGTACATATTTATTTTATGTTTATATTGGTAGGAATTGAATGGATGATAATTAATATTGCGAAAATGGAACCTGCCACTTAGAATTATTCTACGCCGTGTGGATATTTTCACCTCTAAAATTAGCTGTTAATGATATGATGATTGTGATACCTATACCTTTTAATATCTGTACGTATTTAATTCAATCACAATCCCATAACAAATTCGTTGAAAGTATTAGCCATTTGTTTGACTTTGTCAGCGTCGTATTCCAAGATTAAGCTGCTTCCTTATAAAATATATACTAAGTAATAACTAGTCATATGTCTACGCGATGTGACAATACTGTAGTAGGGACGTCAGTGATGCGACAACGGGTGGTGGTGGTGGCGACGACGGTAACAGTGATGCTAGTGTTCCGAAAAATTTCTTAATAAAACTAAAAAGCATTATTTTCTACTTTTCATTATGAAAAATTATAAAAAAAATTATATTGTTTCACATTCTCCATTTTGAAGACTGTATTATGCATTTTCACTAAGTAGCCTTCGTCAGTATAGAAATTTACTCAAGTTAACCCGTTAAGGAAAAGTAAAACTTGGACCATTACAATAAACTAGAAGTTCAACAAAAATTCTCTAAATGGGTCGAACTTTCTCTATATTGCAAAAAAAATAGATAAAAATACGCAGCTCCAGTGAAATCAATGTTATGGCAATTAATCCTTGTTCCACATTCTGGGCATCTTTAAAGGTAAACCTGTTTGACCCGGTGTTATTTGGCTATTTCTTCATCAAAGTTATGACTTGCACCAAACTGCTCTTATCCACACAACGCTACAACTTAATATACCTTTAAAAGAACCATTAATTATATAACTAATACTAATACGTACACATATCTATATTCATGTATGCCTAAAGATTAATATACATTTAGATTAGTGGTTATAACAACTGCCTTCGCAAGCAATTTACAAGTAAAATTTCATTGAAGTATGAAAGTCAAACTTAATTTTGTCAAGCATCCATGCACTAGTTACATACTACTATAATAGTGATTAATGGCTATAAAATATGTCAGAAAAGTTACATTGTTCTTCAATATAGGTCGTCTTATCAGTTTCATGTGTTCTTCAGCAAGACGAAATCAACCAGCAAAATGATTGACCAACACTCCGGTTCTTTTCATCCAAGCTAGGTAACCATTTATATATATATATATATATATATATATATAGGGGAACAATCAAATAAGAACAGTTTTAAAATAAGAACGGTGAGAACACTTTAAAAACATCATTTTGATGCATGAAAAGTCTATAAAACTGACATAGTGCATAACTAATTATCATTATTTAAGTGTTTAACAACACATTAATTCATCAAAATCGAAAAAATTACGTTTTTTGTTGGATGCATCATTTTGATGAGTATGCATCCAAGATGGATGCACAAAACAAAAAACATGATTATTTCGATTTTGACGGATGAATGTATTGTTAAACACTTAAATAAAGATAATTAGTTCTGCACTATGTTAGTTTTATGGACTTTTAATGCATTAAAATGATGTTTTTAAGGTGTTTTCACCGTTCTTATTTTAAGAGTGTTCTCACCGAAGTGTTACCATATATATATATATTATATATTTTTAATAAAATTGTTACTGAATACATTACCTGTCCATTCAAATTTGCGAATTTTGATGGATTTATGATTACATAAAGTCCAGTTACAGTACGTACTACCTATATGGCGTTGCTATATATAACAACTAATTAAAATCTTTAGCATCATTTACTAATGCTATCATTGAAACTCGTGAATGTTGATGTTGATTCGCCATATGGCGGCTGAGCTAAATCTTCCCCATATATCATGGGTATGACACTCGTTTGAATTATTGATGGAATGTGTGATGTTTGTATGGTTTCCAACTCTATAGCTACTTCTTTCATTGTTGGCCTATTCTTTCCATTCAGATTCAAGCATCGCATTGCAAGGTTTGCTATTAAATGAAGCTCGTTCCCGGTAGCCTCTTTAATCATCTTTGCATCTAAAATGGACATAACACGCCCTTCTTCCATAGCAAACGTAAAGTGTGTAGCTAGACTTCTGTGTTCTCCGAATCTAGTTAGTGAAATTGGCTTTTCCCCCGTTATTAGTTCAACCAAAACTACTCCAAAACTATAAACGTCACTCTTCTCAGAAAATTGGCTAGATTGGAAATATTCAGGATCTAGGTAGCCAAACGTACCTTTTACCATGGTAGTCAAGTGAGTTTGATCCATTGATACCAACCTTGAAGTTCCAAAGTCGGACACTTTGGCCCTATATTTATCATCCAAAAGTATATTGGTCGTTTTGATGTCCCTATGATATATAGGAATGGAAGTTGCTGAATGTAAGTAAGCAAAGGCTCCCGCAACATCGGTAGCTATCTGTAATCTCATATTTAATGAAAATGGGAACTCATCAATATCATTGTGAAGACGATCATACAAGGTCCCATTTGAAATGAACTCTGAAACTAACAGGGGAACATCTGTTTCTAAGCAGCATCCTAAAAGTTTGACCACATTCCTGTGATTAACTTGAGAAAGAATGACCACTTCATTTATGAACTGCTCTAATTGGCTTTCATCAACCACCTTTGATTTCTTAATTGCCACAATCCTTCCATCCATTAACATCCCCTTGAACACCGTACCTTGGCCTCCTCGACCAAGAACTCTGTTTTCGTTGAAGTTGTCAGTGGCCTTCGACAACTCACGTGATGTGAAAAGTATGGTTTTATCAACCAAAGATGGGTGAGCTTCTGCCTGTTGTTTTAATAGTATTCCACCATTGCGTTTAAAAAACTTCTTTCTTTGTCTCTTGTCTTTTGTTTTTCTTATTAATTTGTACATCGCATAGCTTATCACCACCAGAAAAACTACACCCATGCTTATGCTAACACCTGAATGAAGTTCAAAAGGCAAAGTTGCTTAATTAGTATCCTGCAATTTTATGACTCCATGTTTAAAATATCTAAACTGAGCGAGGTTTGAACCGATTTCTAAACATTGTAAACTAGATGGTTTAACTATCATGGTTTTAATTGTCGTCTTTGCATGCTATTGATGTGATTTTGTTAAGTCATTTATAAATCCAAAGATCCCATACGGTGATCGTTTAAACATAGCAAACCGATCGAGTACGTCAAAAAAATAAAATGATATAGGATAACGACATTCAAAAGTTTACCATACAAAATAAAGCAAAAACAAAGCTGCAGAATAAAAGTTTGTCATATGAAATGTATGTATACTAAAAGAGAATATCACAACTACGATCAAAAGTTTATTAAATCAAATACATATATTTATTTATATAAAAAAATGTTTGGACCAAACCAACAATATAGGCTCATATTTTTGTAAATAATAAAGTTTATAGTAATGAACCTAAGACAGGCTCATTATTATTTACTTCTCACTTTTATTGTGTTAATATATATAGTATATATATATATATATCTATATAATTTTAGATAAAAGTTATTTTAGGATCA